>NW_022109980.1:6932213-6963048 GCF_000313985.2 Echinops telfairi
AATATGACCTTTGATTTCTTCACTGCTGTTTCCATACTGACTGTTGATCAAGGTAAAATTAAATTATTGAGATAATATTTTAACCATTTTTCATGATCCAGTACCAAAAATTAATCAAACACAATCCTCCCTGTCATTACCTTGATTCTGCCTGATATCAACCCTATATGAGAGAACAGAACTGCCCCTTTGGATTTCTGAGGCTGTAAATCTCTATGGGAACAGAAAGTCTCATCTTTCTCCCACAAAGCAACTGGTGAGTTTGAACTTGTGGATTTTCAGTTAGTCATCCAATATGTAGGAAGGATTTTTGTTTTCTTTATGTTGAGGTACAATCTACACTGTAGCTTTGGATTTTCCTCAGTCAGTGTCTCAAGTCCTTGTATTAAGTTAGGTTGACTAGAGAAACAAATCCAATGATATTCATATATGTATAAGAAAGACCACTATATTAAGAAGTAATTATATATCAATACAACAATCCATCCCAGTCCAACTGAAGGCCATAAGTCCAATAATAGTCCATAATCCTTCTTCAGACTCAGGCAGTCACATGCAGTGATGCAGAATGCGGGAGGATCACAGGGAGGTGGGTGCAGATTCATGTGGATCCAAGGTCTGTGGAAACATGGAAGGGAACCAGCAACTCTTGGGTTGGCCAGCAGAGTCCCAGCAATCAGGAAGGTGGAATGGCAGAGTGAGAAGGAGGTTCGCAGGTCCTCTTTATGAGAGGCCACATCCGGCTGTGACTTGGTGGACAGTTTTGACTCCACCTCCAGCCAGGAGTGTCTAGACATAAAATCATCTAACCCCCACAGTGCTCTTCACATTCAGCAAACAAGATTGCGTCATCTTCATATCACAGGATGTTAGAGTCATCCTTCGATACTAATGCCACCCTCATCTTCATATATTCCTTCTTCTCAGGTTAGTTTCATAGTATGCAGTTTGAATATGTGGGTCAAATGACACAACCCTGACACAGATTTTTCCCTACATTAACCCCTGCAGTTGGAAGAACTACCTTTCAGTCTATGAACAGGGTCCATGTGAACACGATGAAGTGCTCTGTGCTCAGCTTTCTTTGCAATGTTATGTTATCCATAACATGTTGTGATCCACATATATTCAATAATATACATGTAAGCAACTTTCTAGGGGGGGGGTTTCCTGCTGTCAGCTAAGATCCATCTGACATCAGCAATGATCTATCTTTTTCTGACATTTTCTCACTCCAGTGTAGACTTCGACTTCAGATACTTCCCTGTTGATGCACTACTGGAATAATATTTAAAAAATAATCTTCATTGTAATTTTACTTGTGTGTCATAGTAATGATGTTGTTCGATGATCTCTGTATTATGTTGGTCCACCTTTCTTTGCAATGAGAACAAATATAGATCTCTTCCAGTCAGCTGGTATGTTGCTGTCTTTCCACTTTCTTAGCACTGACAAATAAGTGGTTCCCATGTTACGTTTGTTTTTTGAAACATTTCAAGTGATATTTTATGAATTCCTGTTGTCTTATTTCACCATTACGTTCAATGCAGGTTGCCTTTCATTCTTCAATACAATTGATTATCATATTCTACCTTCAACCATTCACCAACTCTTTCAAATACAGTGACTGTGTATTCCCTCTATCTTTTATTGATACTTTCCATATTGTTCAATATTTTGTCCACTGAAATATGCAATATTGTAGCATTAGAAATGAAGTTTGTCTTCGGTTATTTTTCATCTTCAGAAATGTCATGCATTCCTTCCTCTTTGATTTTTCTAGTTCCAGGTTTTTGCATATTTCAGTACATTATTTTTCTTTGTCTTCCTGAGTCCTTTTGAAACTTTCTGTTCAACCATCTCATGTCATCATTTCTTCCATCTGCTTTCACTACTCTACAGCCAAGAGCAATTTTCAGAATTTGTTTTAACATTCGTTTTCATCTTCTCTTTTTAATGACCTTTTGTTTTTTCTTATATGAGTTCTTTAATGTCAAAAATGTTAAACAAGAAAAACTGAGCTGCAGTAAACATTTCCTTGCAGTTCATTCCATCTACAGATGTCAGTATTCATTCTAAGCAAATCTCCCACTGGCCTATAGTTGATTTTCATAAAGCGTTTCATTTGTTCATATGTCTTCTCATTGTAGATCAAATGTGTTCAAGGCCCATAGTGAGCCCAGGGACAGAGATAGTTAAATAGCAACAAATTAGCAATTAGAAGTCTTTTATATAAAAAGTTAAAAAGAGAAACAAAATGCTCTGGTAATAGATGAGATCCCCCTACACTTCATCGCTTCTTTGTGCTAATCAACTTTAAGTACTGAAATGTGCTTTTGTTCATTGCCATCTACTTGGCTTCAATTCATTATGCCCTCACGTGTACAAAGTAGAACTGTGCTCCACACAGTTTTCAAAACTGTGCTCTTTTGAGATTAGATGGTCAGGGTTTTGTTTTTGTTTTTTTTTCTGGCTCTGAGTGGATTAAAAAAACAGCTAACTGCTCATTTCTGAGCACTACCCAGGAGCTCCATATATATTTTTTTCCAGGTGTTTTTTTTCTCATTTTGAGTAATGCCACATCAGTAAACTTTGTTCCATTTATATAATTAAGATAGATTTTGCTTTGAGGAGACCATGGATTTTTTGAAGAGACAATGTTTTGTTTTTTTCCCCATGAGTTCTTTGTAGGCCTCTCTACAAAAGGCTAAGTCTACATGAATTTACTATAAAATTAGAGGCAACTTTTTATAACAAAATATCAAAATGTTAAGGGAAAATGTCTCAATATATCCAGTTTTAAGCTCTATACACTTCAGCAGGTGAATTATTTTGTGTTCTTCAATATACATCATTTTAATATGGCAATTTTGGCTTTCTCAAATGACTCAGTGTGCTTTTGAAAAGTTCTTTGAGTTTGAGGAATAAAAACAAATCTGAAGGGATAGATTTGGCATACAGGTAGATGGAGTAATATTTGCTACTACAATTCTTTAGAGTAGTCTTTGTTACCCTATAAGAATGAACAAGGTACAATGTTTTAATTAAGAGGGTGGGACCCTCAGAACAAGTTTCAGGCCTTTTTATCACCAACGAAGTCTTTAATTTTCTATAAGTTTCTTTCTAATAAGCTCCAATGATATTTTTATGCCTGTTGAGAAAAATCTATCAAGGTCACTCACTTGGTATCCAAAAATGTAATTGCCATGACCGTCTGAGCTGAACTCTCTCTCTTGAACTTAACTGGTGTAGATGATGTCCCAGCAAGCCACTCTTTTACTTAGTCCTTGTTCCTAAAAGTGTTATCATTAGCTTCGATATTGCTTAAAAGATTGATGGAAAGAAAATCTTTTGACACTTTCCTAGCTGAAAGCTTTCTATAGCCAAAATATCTGCTTAATATTGAAAATGCCAAACCATATGAGATCATTACTGCAGGAGCTGTTGCATCAATGGTAATTCTACAGTCTTCTTCCACTAGCTTCTGGATTTTAGCTATAGACTCTTCATTCATGAAGGCTCAGTGTCTTTTTTCTCTTGATTTATCTGTGAGGTTTTTCTTACATTTCTTAACATGCTTGATCCATCTAAAATGGTTGTAGTGTATGGGGCAGCATTCCCAGAAACTTGTTGAAAAGCTTCAATGATTTGGAAAAACTACTTGAGTTTTCTAAAAATTTTGATATTTAGTCCTGACCTCAAAATCTCTTTTCCATGGCACAAAGATTATCCTTTTTTTAAAGTGTTCTATAAAGAGCAAGAACATTGTATTACTGAGAGAACTGGTCTGCAGCCATCCATTACACTCACAGAAATGTTTAAATACTTTTATTTTTTGAACTAGAACTGTTGTAGCAATACATTTTGAATTAAATTTGAGTGTGTGCCTATATTTTAATGTTGCTAAGTACCACTCAAAAATTTTGACATCCTCTGCTTTTGGAAGTATTTATCTTTTCTTGACCTAATAGAATGACCTCAGGTATGGATTATCTCAATTTTTATTAGTCTATATTGCTTCCCTGGCTATATTTTTCATTAATGTATTTTAAATTTTATTATATTTCAAACAGCCATGTACTGGAATCACTGCTACTAATGAGAGGCAAGTATTTTCTTTGGCAAGAAATAGATTCTGAATGTGCTATCTGCCCAACAGGAATGCCAAATGACTCACTCCAGGGATGTGCACACACTTATAATAAGATTATATTTAGTTTTGCTGAGGTAAAAATTATATGTGTTAGAGAAAAAGGACATACGATTTATGGCTAGTGATATACGCTACTATGTCTAGAGAAAAACTTTGAAGCCTTTGGAACCGAGCATTGTCTAGAATAAATGTAAATGCATAGTGATCCTTAAGTTTCTCTAGCCTGGCTTGGGCACCTGTGATCTTTCTCTACTACTGGGAATCATTTTAAAACAGAACAGATTATATACACATGGCATCTGCTTCTTACCAGTTCTAGAACTAAAAAGTTTTTCCAGTAGCCTGTTGCTTTTAAATGTGTAGAGAAACTGAATTCATTGTTGCTATTAGATTTTATTTAAATACCATAAGAAGAACACTAAAGGTCTGGAAATATTGAAGTCATTTCAGCATTCGTTATTGTTTTCCAAGATTTATATGTATCCTTTGAAGTAAACTAAGGGACAAAACATTGTCTGTGTATATGATTTGAAAGAAAAATAAAGATGATACTGCTTTCTGATTAAGCATAGTAGCTTCCTACTATAAATATAAATTTATATTAGATTTAAAATTTTCAAGTTAAAGACAAAAATAATAGAAAGACAAGATTTTGAAGGAGTAATAGATAAAAGAGATCATAGAAAGTTGAAAATTAAGTGTCTGAGAGAAGTTGGGAGATTTATTCAAGATAATAATAAAGCAATTAACTTTTTATGTGCAGGACTAGGGAAGATTACAAAAGAGGAGAACCCACATATAGCTATGAAGGTATAGAATCTAGTCTCTAGATATTGAAATGGCTGGAAATAACATACAAAACAATCAAATAAATGAACTGTATAACACTGACATTAACCACACCCCTCACCCCACCCCACCCCACCCCCGCACACACGCAAAACCCTGAGGAAGATTATTAGTCTGTTAGCAGATGAACCTCCAGATACACTACCCAATCTGGTATAAAATGGGAGGCATGAAAACAAAATGACTCTGTACCTGGGGTTATCAGGCACAGCTAAAAATGAGGATTCTGCCATGAAAACTGTTTTATTTGGGGATATAAATCCTGAGTAATGGGATAATCCCAGTCAATTCTCTCTCTCTAAATTCTACTACACTGACAAGGAAGATGAAAATAATAAAAGAAAAAGATTGATGGATTTCCATTTTGAACCTTTGGTCCAGGACAGATACAATACAGATACTGAGAGTTGGTCAACCTAATACTCAGTACTTTCTATCCACATGCAATTATGGCAATCAACATTTTAGTTATTTACACCTAAATTTGTATAAACATCCAAGGATAATCAGATATATGTGGATAAATTCTACATTGAAAAATAGGAGGGAATTTGAAAATTAATAAGGGAATTCAGAGAAAACCGACATGGTACTGGATGCAAAGCAACATGCTCTCATCATCATCATCGTCCTTACCATCTATAGAACAAGGGAAAGAATCAGTAGAATGGTTGGGGGGAAAAGTTAATGAAAGCCCACAGAAAGATAAAATATCTGAATTGGAAACAATATAAAAGATTAAAAATGGATCAGCTTACCCATCACAATGGACTTTCAAAAATAAGTATGACAAGGGGTTGAATTTATTTATAAACACACAAAGAAAACTGGCATACAGTTGATTCTGACTGTTCTAGTGATCGTATAGGACAGAGAATCTTTATCAAGCAAATTGCCATAACTGTCTCCCACATAGCAGCTTGTGAGTTCCAACCAATAACCTTTTGGCTAGCAGCCAAATGACTATACAATAATAATATAAAATTGCCTATTACTGTGCTTCCAAGATGAAGTTATCCAACAAAAAATTAACAATAAAAAAAGAACTACAAAAAGGCACATTGTTGTGAAATTTCAATCAGCCAAGCAAAGAGAAGATTCTAAAAGCTTACCTGGCTGGAACAAAACAACCTAGCAAGCATAGCATGCAAAAGATCTGAAACAAGAATGCTCATCAGACCCTTCATCAGGAACATTGTACAATAGATGACAATGGAGAAGAGATTACATTGAATTTCAAAGAGAAAACCATTTCTACCAAAAAAGTATATCTAGTTACATATAAAATAAGTGAGGTGTCAAATAATTTTTCAAAACTGGAATTCTAAAAAATTGCATATGGGGCTGGCAGAAAGCTGTTCTGTTCCATAGACACAATAAAGAGAATGAGGATTCAGAAAATTGAGAATCCAACATAGGATTGAGACAAATATTTTAGGGAACAAGAAAAAGTCAAGACAAAATATTTATAAGAAGAATGAATAGAAGTATAAGCCTTTTATTCAGACATAGCAAAGTGAATATCAAAAGAAACAGCTAAAATGGTCGAAAGATATTTGTATGGAGAAGAGTACTTCAGGGTGGAGATGGAATGGGGAGATAGGTTGCTGTTTCTCTGTCGTTGACATTTTAAGCAATGGTCATGTATTATTTATAAAAATAACAACTATACGAAAGGAGAAATATGATGACTTCAAAGGAGATTTATTGTTAAGCTTCAACCTCAACTCATCCAAGTCTTAAAGCAATTTTATATAATTGATATGAAGAGCCTACTACCTTTTTTTAAAGAGAATATAAACCCTTTCAGAATAATTCAGCATGTTTTTAATGCTTTAGTCACTAAGGTGAGATTTTAAGCTAGTTGAATACCAGTGATATATAATACTCCTAAATAATTTTGAGTTTCAAAAATAAGCACTGAACTTTGAGCTTCAGAAATGTCCTTTTGAGAAATTGCCCTATTGTGTCTCCCATAAAACACAGTGCTCTTAAGTTAGCTCAAGTAGACGGATGATACCTCTATTACCTAAAATTTCTTACTAGTCTTCCAAGGAAGACACTATTTCACTATTCCAATAAAAAATATTATCTATAAGCCTGCTCTTATTAAAATATTATATAGAGAATTTTTTGAGACTGCTTATGCGTGATAATTGTTTATTTGTACAGCTTTTAGGATGAAGTCATATAAAAATCAGCCTAAAAATCCTCTGCCATGGATTTGATTCTAGCTCACAGCAACCTTAAATAGGGTTCCTAAGATGGTAAATCTTTAACATAATCTTTCTCCTACTCAGTGAGTGATGATTTTCACCTGTTAATAGCCCCATGTCTAACTGACAGCAGCTATAGGGATCCAAAAGCTTAGAGTGATGAAATTCTGCCTTCTTTGGAAATCAATGTGGTATACACCTGTATTCATTCTAGCTAAACTACTTTTATAGAATGTATATGAGAAAACGTAGGCTTTGGTATTATACTAGGCCCTTGGTTGAATACCATTTTGGTCACTAGAAAGTCTGATCTTGGGCAAGACATTTTACCCACGCTTCTGTTTCATCTCTATAATGTCAGAGTTTTAAAAGTACCTAGAGCCAGTGTGAAGATTGGATTGAAGTAACATATGGAAGGTGCTCAATCTACCATATGACCCTTCATGGGTCACTCAATATTTTTTCCCCTTGGTTTCTTTAAAAATCACTCCTTATTGAAACGTATTCCCATCAGTAGTGATCTACTTATTTTGTTTGGGACTCTAGTCACAACAAAGCTGTTGTTTCCTAAATTATTATTCCTCTCCTTTAAAAGTTGAAAAATAAGTTTAGCACTGAAAAGACTGAGTGCTGACACTCACTGTTTGGCATTTACATAGCTCCTTCACTATGGAGGACATAAGAGGAAAGCCAATTGTTAGAAATCCTCAAGTTTTTAACACTACCAAATACCTTATAAGAGAATACTTTAAAATATAAAGTAACAGATGTACAGCACAACTTGACATGAATCCATTGTTAGGAACCTTCCATTACATCCTTTATAAATCCGTCATCATTTACTTGGCAGATGATGGTAGGGACTATTTTCTTGGATTGCAGTTTGATGTGGATTTGAAAGTGAGTAGTTATCTGAAAGCCTTCAAGCAACCCTAATGTTACTCTAGAATTGTGAAGCATTTTTAAATTACCATGTCTGCAGTTGTTATGCCCTCTTTAAACTTTCTTGAAGAAAATAATGTACCTATAATGTGGAAGCCATATATTTGTAAATATTATCTTTTTCCCTTTCATGGAAATATGTATTTTCCTGCTACTTCACTTTTTAAAAATATTTGATTTAGCTATATACTTCACATAGCAAACCATGTAATCATTCAGCCATATTAAGAAGAGTTAGGCCATCTTCACCACAATCAATTTCAGGACATGTTGTTCTCATAGTCGTTGTTTGCTCCCCATTCCCTCCTATCCTCCCCTGCCATGCCCCTAGGAAAGCATTAATCCAGTCAATATCTCTATAGTTTTACCTATGGTGGATTTCATACAATATGCAAACAGGAGGCAAGCACACACACACACACACACACACACACACACACACACACCCCAATAGTGACTAGACTAAACACAGAAAAACTTCAATCAAAAAGAAAGAAAATACTAAACAATAAATCAACTTTTAAATGGGTCGAAAAGAAAAGTAAATGAGAAGCTATTGCATTTTACCCTAACTACAACTGCCATAATACTTTTTTCAATGCTCGCTGCTCACATCCCTAGACTATGTTCAGAGGGGATTCACTGGAGGCTTATTCCATGTGGGACACTGCAAATGGAGTTTGGGCTTCCACAGCCATCCATATTCTTCTGCAAACCAGTGTTCGCAATTTAAGTTCTGATACCATTCTCTGCCTTGGATTTGGATTTTATCGTTTATAATCCTTGGATCACACAAACTGGTGTGCTACCTCCATGTGGATTTATTTGATGCCTCACTTAAATGGTAGCTTGTTTTCAGACAAGCCTTTAAGACGTTAGATACTTTTTTTTTGCAGGGAACCATCTGGTTTCTTCACCACACTTTGCGATAGCACCCATCTCTTCAGTGATCTCTTCATTGTGGGAGTGAATGCTATAGGTCCATGTTATATGAACTAATTGTTCTTAGACTAGGGCTAGAGTAAAGTGCAAGTTTGAAATCCATTCATACATTTATGGCTTATATATGCCTCTGGTTCATCTTAGAGACATCATTGTCATTTTATAGTATCAATCATTTCCCTGGGACATTAGGTATTTCTATTGATAGTCGTTAATTTAGCCAATAGCAAAGAATTTAAGACACTGTTGAGAACAGGAAATTATACAACTATAAGCTGGCTTAAGGAGCAATACATGAATTGGTGACTTGCACAAATTAAACTCTTAAGTGATTGGACAACATTTACACAAACAATGGAAATTAATGATAGGGAAAAACATTCAATAACACTCATTCACAAAGGCAGAGCCATGCCTACCAGACTAATAATACATGTCATAAGAAAGCAAGGAGGTCCTTAAAAGAGTAAACATATGATAGTCTTGCATCACTATTCATTGGGAACCCTCAAATCAAGAGATCCAAACAAAGTCTAATGACCAACAACCCTATAATCTTGGGACAGCAGTCATCTGCTTTTTCTCACACTAGGACTTTTTTACCTTAAGTCTAAGGGAGTGTGTCCGTCCTTAAACCCACTACAGGTGAGTTTGAGGTAATACCCAGTTCACTGAGTGGGGTTGATCTATATCAAATACTTCTGGTGCAGCCTATGAAGGATGGTGGGTGCCTGGAAAGGACAAAGTTTAAAGTCCCAGTTGTCTCTATCACATGGACTGGTTCACCAAGGACTGGGTAGAAACTAAAATAAAACCTGGGGAAAATCAATGTGGGTTTTTTTGAATTTGTTGACACTTACTTTGTTGCCTACCATGTGATCTATTCTCAAATATGGAGCATGTGCACTGGAGAAGAATGTTTCCTGTACTATTGCTGATTAGAGTGCTCTTTATCTGTGGAAAGGGTCTAGCTGGTTGATTATGTTGTTTAGCTCTTTAGTTTTTTGTTTTTGTTTTTTTAATTGAGTTTCTTTGCTGATGATCTCTTGGGATTGGTGTGTTGAAGTCCCCTACTATTATTATTGAGCTGTTTATTACTCTTTTTAACTTTTTGAGAATTTAATTGATGTACTTTGATGGTCTTTTTTGATATGTATATGTCTGTTAAGGTTATATATTTCTGGTGTATTTATCCTTTAATCATTATGTGGTCTCCAGTCCTGTTTCTCATAAATCCACCTTGAAGTCTATTTCATCAAAGATTAATATTGTCACTCCTGAATTTTGACTTGATGGCAGTGAGTTTGGTTTGTTTGTTTGTTTGCTTGGCTTGGTAGGTTTTTTGCCATCCTTTGATTTTTAGTCTAGTTTTGTCTGTGAGTTTAAGATGTGTCTCTTGTTGGTAATATATAGATGGGTCGTACTTTCTACTCCAGTCTGCTACTCTCTGCCTTTGATTCATGCATTTAATTCATTGACATTCAGTGTCAGTATTGATATATGCATATTTCTTTCTGTCGTATTACCCTGGGTTTCTTTCCTTTTTTTGTGATTTTATTGGTGACTTTGTTCCTCCGCTATTTATTTGCTCTTTTTTCTGAAGGGGGTGGGGGGTAGGAGACTTTATTCTATGGCAATCTCGCTCAGTCATCATAGATATTGCTGAACTGTTAATAAAAAATATACCGTATATACTTGAGTATAAGCCAACCCAAATATCAGCCGAGGCACCTAATTTTACCACAAAAACTGCATTAAAATGTGCTGAAAAAATTGGCTTACACTCAAGTATATACGGTATTTTTCTTGGTAATTATTTTTTTTTATCCGTGGATAAGATGGCTAATGTCTCAGCTCAAATATCTCTAACTGCATTGTTTTCTCATCCTGAACCTTCTGTGGGTTATTTCATTGTGTTCGTGCATGCATAATTTCTGTGGAGAAGTCAGAGCTTATTTTTACAGTTTTTCTTTTGTAGATGGCTGTCTTTTTTCCTCTAGTTGCCTTCAGGATTATCTCCTTTACCTTGAATTTGAGAGCTTGACTATGATAAGTGGTCATTTTCCTTTGGGGTTTCTGTTCTAATTGAGATGCTCTTATCGTCTGGAATAGTTATTTTCTCCTACTTTGTTATATTGGGGAATTTTCTTCCATGATTTCTCATATTATTTTGTCTGTAGAATTTTTTATTTCTTCTTGTTCCAGGATCCCTATGACACAGTGTTGTTTTTGTTTTTCCTCTAAATAGTGTCCCGTATTATACTCAGGCTTTCTTCTGATTTGTGTTGTTGCTGTTTCTCTAGTCTATTATAGTCAGAGTGATTATCTGAGCTCAAAGATTCCATTTTTCTCTTTCCTCCATTCTATCCCTCAGGTCTTTTACTATGTTACCTAATTTTGTTATCTCATTGGGTATCTTCTGGGATTACTTTTGCTTTAAGCGTTTTAGTTCTTCAATTTTTTCCATTGTTCTCATGAGTGTTCCTCATATCTCTCTATAATCCCTAAACATCATCCTTATAAATTCTGTTTCTGGTAGTCCCAGGGACTCTTTTTCATAGTACTCTACTGGCTTTGGGTGATTATTCCATTGTTTTGTTTTTCATGATTTTTGTTGTTGTTGTTATTCTGGTTTACTGCTGTTTCCTGGGCATTGCAGTACAGCTATTAGTGGTTTTTGAGTTTCTGAGTTTGTAGAGGTAGATGGGTCTATCCTGTGATGTAGGAAGAGTCTAAGAGGAGCAGGGAAACATAGTACTCAAATGGAGAAAAGAGAAAAGAAATGGGTAAGAGAGGAAAATTGTAGGTTAGCATAGAGAGAATAAAATAAACGTAACAATAGTAATAAAAAGTGGCTGCCTGGCCAATAGATTTGTAAAATTAATAGGGAACTATATTTTAAGAGGAGCAATCAGATATAATATGTTTCATGGAAATATATTTCTTGAGAAAGAAGGAGTGAGAGTGGAAATAGATAAAGGTGAAAGTTCAGGAAAAAGGAGAAACAAAAGAAAAGTCTAGACATAAGACTCGAGTGTGATTTTGGTTTGGGTGCTGAGGTTCTGTTGCTATGGTACCATAAATGCAGGTCTGACTATCCACTCAGAGGTTAAAGAAAATCCTTGTTTGGGTGAATATGCCAAATTTACAGGCCTGCCAATGTTTGCCTGGGAGGGGTGGGGCTGGCGTTAGGTTGCAGTGGAAGAGGACACCAGAAGAAAGAGGCAATGGGAGAAAACGAAGGGAACAATAATATTATAATGTAACAAAAGTACAGATTTGAAGAATATAAAGCAGAGTAAAAACTAAACTGCCGTGGGGGTCAGGATTCCTGTTCTATTGCTTGTACTGTGTGCAGTGTAGGGGACGTGAGAAGGTTGCAGGTGTGGAGGGCACCAGAGAACAAAGCAAGGAAAAAAGAGGAAGGGGGGAAATGGGGAAAAGGGCAGCTTGTTGACTGGATATGTCTGCACCAACCTTCCCATGTGATATGCCGTCTTCCAGAGCCCGGAGAGGCATTGAGATAAGAAGGTTGGCTAGCTGCGCTGCCTGAGGCCTGTGAAAAATCAGCTGCGCTGGGAAGGGCAGAGCTCACAGAAGCAACACAGCTTGCCGGTCCATTGTACACGGAGTCTGGCAGCAGGAGTTGCTACTCTCCCACTTTAAGAAACTTGAGTCTACATAGCTTTCTAGTTGAATTTCTCAGTTCCAGGAACTCTCTGGTATTTCCTGAGGAGATCTTCTTGTGCTTGTTACCTAGCAGTCATATTCCCCTGTCCCTGATTCGACTTTTGACATAAAAGCTTAACTATCAGAGTTATTAAATTTTGGAGCCAGATCTACAACTTCAAATCCCTGGGAGGTTTCTTTTAAGTAGCATAGTGTGATATTTAAGAAGCATACATTATTCATAAATCTCTTTGTAAATGTTTCTCTGAACAATAAATAATTATCATAACAATAGCTGCATATTAGTAAATGTATACGACCAAATATTAATATAAAAGGTCTGAGTCTTTCTCTGCAAAATTTCCAAATAATTCAGAATGCTACATTCATGGTTCATGTCAGTAATGTTACTAAGAACTAGTAGTTTACATCTCGGTGTGTGATTAGTTTAAACTTAAAGGCAAAACATATCTGCTCTATTGTATTTATGCACTTTATAATATTAATGGCAGTGTGGAGAATAGAGGTAAGCCACTACCTTGAGGCTGTATCCTTAGTGACTGAAAGAAGCTTTTCTTTTAGTAATCTTATCTTTTCATTCACACTTCCCCCAAATTCTGTTCCATCTTTCATTTCTCAGGCCAGCCTAATTTGCTAAACTGCCTTAAATCTCATTTCCTCTTCAAACGGGGTAAAAAATGGAGGTGGAGTCAAGAAGGAGAACAGAGAAAGGGAAACTTACCAAATCACAAGGACTGAAATATTTATACTTCATTTTTTTAAATTTCCAACTCAATCAGGCTGAAACAAAATCCTTAGTTTTATTTATGTTTTCCTTTATGGATACAGGACAGTGGAAAGACAACCCTGAATAATATCTAATTTAGGTAATATTCACAGCAGGCCAGTTTGAGACTTGAGAAAGAGTTGTGCTTTTGTTTGTCTTTCTCAGCTGGCCCCTAGTTTCTCTGGGACACCTGGACAATGGGCATTGATCTTTATAGCTCCATTCATTCCATCTGAACAACAGAGGATAACTTTGTCCAGCTACCTCCTCCATAAACAGAAAAAAAAATCAGCAATTGTCTTAGTTAGCCATGTACAAGCCATTAAGGCCTTTTTCCTTTTATATAAGGTTTAAAATGGCTAGGAGTTTCAAAATTACCAAAATGAAATGATTTGTGTTACTCTGGATAGACTAGAGAAACAAAATTCGTAAACACTCATATTTTATAAGAGAAAGCTTTATATAAAGGGTAATTGTAAATTAAGCATCCCAGTCCAGTTCAGTCCAAGCCCTTAAGTCTGACATTAGCTCATATGTCCAACATCCTCCTCAAACTCACAAAACACATGCAATTACGCCGACTGCAGGAGGAAAGCTAAACGAGTGAGTGTGCAAGCATCTCAGTGCTGGCAGGAGTCTCCACACGGCTGTTCCAGCACTCAGGGCTGCACTGGTGTGGGTCCATATGGCTTCTGCTCAGGGACATCTCACAGGAAATGAGCTTTGCCAGCTGAGGCAGAGAACTAGCTAAGGCAGCCGCAACTGGTCCGACCATCAGAGAGCAAGAGAACAGACAGGGGAGGCTTGCTGAGCCATTTATCTCTTCGCCCTTCAATTAAACTGCCCTTCAATTAATCCCCCATGTATTCATTGGCTAGGTTGGCACAATAAACCTTAACTATCACACACTTCATAGTAGATTTTCTCTGGAAACTGTATTGAAAAGAAAAAACAGGAATTTAGTATTATCTTGGACAAGGCATATTAGGACAGCCCAAAGCTATCTAAAGAAGAATTTCCGGGTAGAAAGAGGTTTTTCTAGCTATTTCAATGTGCTAGTAAGGGATAAGTGGAGAGTAGAATGCATTGTAACTGGAGAGAAAATGTACTGTTCTAATTTTTAAGTGTCAGGTTTTATTTTAGTACAGCATATCTAAGAAAACCTTTAAAATCATAGTGGGACCTTAAAATACTTCAGGTAAAAATTGTGTCTTTGCCTTGAAGAACCTATTTTAATTTGAGCGGTTCAAAGATTAGTTATTGCTCATTAAAATTTCTGCTGGTAGAGGCCGCAGGTCCCTAGACTTGCATTTGAATATAGTTCAGTGAGCATATTCCCAAGGATCGTGATGCACAGGTAGAGTTATATAATAATATCAGTAGAAGTTTATGGGAAAATTGGATGGGTCATTAAAATCTAAAATGTGTAGCATCTAGGATTGTAATAATAGAGAGAAAGTGAAGTTGGGCTCTGCATAATGGAATTACAAAACTGATCATATCCTAAAGTCTATACTGTACAAGTAAAATGTGCAACTAAAAAAATCTATAATATGGTTAGATTATTTTCAAGATTTTTTTAGGACTTTGCTAAAATGCCCCCCGTTTGGGGCCAACCATAGACGAACTGTGGCTCAAACTTAGATTTTTCTGCTAAATGTGCTTGATAAGTCAAGGGCTGCTCATCAGTAACATATTTCACAGCTAAATGTAAGCAAGCCATAGACTGGAGAAAAGTACACTGAAGCATAAATCAGGAGTTGTATTTGGTTCTGGCTCTGCCATTAGGTGGATGTGTGACCTTGAGGACATTTCTTTCTTCTCTCTCTCTTTGTGTTCATTTCTCTGTCTCTCTCTCTATATATATATATATATATGTGTGTGTGTGTGTGTGTGTGTGTGTATTTCCTCTATCAGCTTTTTCTTTTGTTAAAAGAGGAGTCAATCAATTAGATTATCCTAAAAGTCCTTACACTATCTAAAATTCTATGATCTTATGGCCCTGTTAAAAAATACATAGCATAGAGCAAATTGGCAGTCACAAAAGGGAACAAATCTTATTAAAAAAAAACAAATAGCTAAAAAAATTACATTGATAAGTAACCATATTAAAATGTCTTGTTTGGAGAACTTCACTCATTAAACACAATAGAAAAGTAGTTTTGCACTATTAATATATATATATATAAATCCTCTCTGTTTTTCCTTGTACTAAAAGGCACTGCAGATTGCTGAATCTCATTCAGCTGATAACTGGTAATCACAATTAATGGAAAGAGATTCAGCAATTCAGTGAGGCAAGATGAAGATTCAAAGGTCACACACATAAGCAGAAGACGATGATGCACTTAACTAGAAGGAGTAGTTGTCTATGTAAGGGTTTCTGTCTTATTAGGTATCTATGTTTGCAGAGGCTGGTGCTATGGATCAAAGCAAAGCACTTTTATGGCAAACGGTTTTTAGAATGTATACTTATTATAAGCACTAATAGCCTCAGGGTAGGAGGTCTCATTGAAATAATTAAGATTTGAAAATAAAAACCTAGGGAGGTGAGTTTTTCCTTTGTTTTACCATTATTTTAACTACTAGTTGATTTAAATTTTGAACCACAAAATCATCAGATTATGCAGCATCTGCCTCCATAGGGTTATTACTTATGTATTTTGTCTTGGAAGAATTCTGGTTTGCATGTTTGTCATCATTTTTTAAGTTGGAGCTTTTGGAAAGTGAGCTTCTTGCATCTAAGGACTATGTCTGATTTACGTCTGTGTCATCCCACAGTCTCTTACATAGTGTCAGCATAGTTTCATAAACTGAAGGTACTAAAGCTGTTATGTTAATCAATAAAGAATTAATAGCATATTCAGGATTCAAAACCAATACAGAATTTGTTCATTATATATTCAACTGGGCTTTATGGCTATCAAAAGAAATATTTTAATGAATATGTTGGATATCCAAAAGCACACTCACATAAATAAAAACCTTTGAAAAAGTTTTTGACTATTATGAATCCACTCAGAAAATTCTAGTTTAACTTTTAATGTATTGAAACAGAAAACATTTTTTACCCAAGTAGTTTAATAGAGAAGTTAATAGCAAACCTATGTGTGAGTCATTACTAACATATTAGAGGTGTTTGAATTAGTGTGGCTCTATAAATATCTGACACCAAATCTTCTATATTAAAGGAAAATTAATTGCAGAGAGTGATGATCAGCTGCAAATGATATTGGTAAGGAAATCAGTACAAGTTGTAAAAGTCAGAAAACAATTCTCTGTATGTAAATCTTCTTTTTCAGGATCCATGAAAGAGCCCTGGTAGTGGTTAACAGTTGGGCTGATATCCACAAGGTCGGCAGTTTGAAATGACCGGTGGTTCAGTGGGAGAAAGAGATGGGGTTCTCTATGCTCGTAAATAGTTACAGTCCTGAAACCTCAAAAGGTGACAATTCTAACCTGTTCTCAAGAGTCACTGTGAGTTTGCATCGACTCAATGGCAGTGAGTTTTGATGGGTCAGGGTGCTTGCAAGAATGCTTTTTTTTAAGTACCCACGTAATAGGGGAAAAAAATCTGTGATATTAACACAACAGACAAGGGACTAATCTACAGACAGTTGTGACACCTCAATAAGAAAAAGATAAACAACTCAATTAAAAAGTAGGCAGAGGACAGGAAGAGGCAGTTCACCAAAGATGACATCCACAGGGCCAACATACTTGCGAAGAAGTGCTCGAAATCACTAGTCATCCAAGAGATGCACATCAAAGAAACCCTCAGATACCACCTTCCACCAACAATGAAAGCCAAGCGAAAAAACAAACAGAAATTAGCTCATGCTGGCGATGCTTTGGAGTGACTGGAGCACCTACACACTGCAGGTGGTACTGGAAACCTATACAATCGCTGCGGAAAGTGGTATGATGCTACCTCAAACAACTAGGTATAAGAATCCTATACAGGCGAGAGATCTCACTGTTGTGTACATACCTGAAAATAAGAAGCATAGCAAGAACAGACATATGTATACCCATGTGAGTGTAGCACTGCTCACAATATCAAGAAGATGGAAACAGCCAAAATACCCATCAGTGGAAGAATGGATAAGGAAACTGATAATATATGAAATCAAATACCTCGCACAGCTGAAAACAATGATGAAACCACAGTGCACTTCATGACATGGACTTGGAGAAGTGAAGATAGTCAATCACAGAAGGATAAATGTTATATGAGACCATTGTTATAAAGGAAATAAAAAGGACAAAGTAATAGCAAAAAGTAAGCAGTTTGGAGGTCACTGGGAATGGGGCAAGGAAGGGAAGATGGACTAGAGACTTGACCAGTGCTGATTTCAGTGAAAGGGAAGGTGTAGGCCTACATAAGGGAGGAGATCAATCCAAAAAGCAAGTTAAGGGTAAATTACGTGAGGAGTTTAATAAGTTATTTAAATTGTTGAATACAAAGTTGATGATCTGAAATGTAAACCCCCACCTAACTTACAATAAACATTGTAATAAAAATCAAAGGACATATTGCATTGAGAAAAGCTGTCCCAGAAGGATTCTTTAAAAGGATGCCACTTTGAGGAGGAAGGTCCAAAGCCATGGTCTTGCTCTTTTCAATCACCTCATATTCTTGGGTAAATTGCACACTAAAGGAGGATACTGAAAGAAGGGTCAATGTACTTCAATTATAGTGCTGATGAAGGATATTAAAAGTATCGTGGATTTCCAGGATAGAAACGTTATACCTTGGAAGAAGTACAGCAAGAATGCTCCTTAGAAAGTTGAGTGGTGAGACCACATACTTTGGGAATGTCATCAGAAGAGACTAGTCCTTGAAAATTGATATCATGCACGGCAAAATCGTCCGTGAAAAAGAGGAAGTCACGGACCAAGATGGATGGATAACAATGGCCGCAACCATGGGCTCCAAGATAACAAGTGTGAGGCTGGAGTTGGACTGAGCAGCATTTCTTTGCGTGGTACACAGGGTCACTATGAGTTGCAACTGACTCAATGGCACCTAGCAACAGCAACAACGATGGCGATGAAGCAGAAGTAGTGGCTATTATGTGAATGAGGCAGAATGCCACTGAGAATATGAGAATTGTCCTGAGTCCATCTCTTTTGAAATATAAAAGAAATTGAACAAGTTAATGGAGATCAGAGGAACTTCTTACTGCCAAATATAACGATATCCCTGGGCTAGCACCTTCCTAGTAAAATCAGAGAAAGTACGACTTTTCCTAGAGCTAGCACTCTGAATGCGGATTTCCAACCTTCTAAAAGAAATGTGTTGGTTACAATATCAAAATATAATACAACTATTTAAAATTATTAGTTAAAATGTGTTTAATAACTGGCTATTAGAAGTGAGAACATAAACACAGAAATATATGCATTATTTTTCCCTGTGGAGAAGTACTGTAGAATTTGGTCTTGTAATTAATGCTTGTATTTTTAAATTTTGGGACTCAAACAATAGACACTGTCTTACCCCTCCTTAAGGCCCTTTCCATATAAAATTGATTCTCTTGAAGTTTTCCATCAGGTTCTTTATTAATGCTCTCAAAAAGTCTGAAAGGGCCCAAGAAACCAATGGACTAGTGTCAATTGCCCTTAAACAATTCCCAATTATATTTCCAAACACATTTTTAAGATTTAATTCTCTAGTAAAATACCACGAGAACTAGTCATTTTAAAACTCAA
The DNA here is from genome assembly GCF_000313985.2 of Echinops telfairi. NCBI lineage: Eukaryota > Metazoa > Chordata > Mammalia > Afrosoricida > Tenrecidae > Echinops > Echinops telfairi. Next base: position 6,951,487 of record NW_022109980.1, read on the forward strand.
GAATATAACATGTCATATTATGTTTTTTGTCTCTGCTGTATAAGTGAGTTAGAAGTTTCTTGGTTGCGAAAGTTTGGACTTCTTTGCAATGCCTTCTATAACCGTATACCTTTGTTGTTGTTGTTGTTGTTGTTGTTGTTGTTGTTACACTTCCCCAACTGGGCGATAATCCAATAAAGCTGCCAATAATGGATGTCATTCAATTTAACTTTTGGTAAAAAGGGGCCTAAGTAAAATCATTCAATAAATGTTATTTTACTCATAGTGATGTGAATATTTTTTATGGCATTCAAGGAATAAAAATTGGGTAAGTAATTGTACCAATAACATAATTACTCAGCACTTGTAAGATGGAACAGAATGAAAATTTTGGATGGCTGTAATGTAGTTTCAACCATTCTGTAGATAAAATCATCTCAAATATTTTCCATGGCCACTCCCACATTTACACATATATCCCTTAATTTAGTTCCTCCTTGTGAACAGTATTGGTGGAAATCGGGGAAGTCAGAAGGAATGGAAATTGAGCTAACCAGTCGCTATCATGGATATTAGGGCATTCTAGCTCGCTAATTTTGACCAATGAGTACAAAAAATTCATTTGTAAAGCCCACACATTTGATAGTAATTTTCCAAACCACATACAGGAAATTCCGTTTTAAGAAGGATAGTGCACATGTTCAGGTGACAGTTTTGAAAGTGACAATACCAGTAGCTGAACAATCTATACACGAGTTGATGGGAAGAAAAAAATCTCCTTGTATATAAACATTTCAAAACCAAATGAATTGCCAACACACTTTGTCTCACAAATGTGAAACTATAATTTAAATGAACACAAAAAGAACTGAAATCAATTAGACAGCACTTGTGATGCAATCACATTTTGACAACTTGGTTTTGATTATTTGGTTGGCAGAGGAAGATAATACAATTAATTTCTACCTTGGGGCAGCTTTGGTTTTTCCTGCTCACTTGAAATGAGAGTCAACCATGGAAATAGTTATTTTCTATAGCGCTAAAGGTCTCTCATCATTTAGACAGGTCTGATTGGAAAATCTATGAACATTTAGCTCATTTTCTATAAAATGGCTATGATAGATGTGTTTCCTACTGCCACATTTGAAACACCGCTTATGTTACTTGAATAGCTACCTTTTATACACTGATTACACGAACACGTAATAATTCATTACAATTTATAACAATATGGCAAGACTTTCAGATTGCTCTATTTGGCACATAAGGCTTGAAAGACACCTCTCTCTCCTTTAGTCCTACATATCCCCAAACACTCACTACTGGTCTTGTTTGCAAGCACTGGATATGATGTAGGGAACGAAAGCAATTTTCAAAGGGTCAAGCAGAGCATGTGGACAAGGTCTGAAAATAAAATTTCAGGCTGACTAATTAATAATCAGGCAACTGTTTCCATTGACAAAATTCTCATATGTGGTACTATTTTGTACTGATAATATTATTATTTCTATGTCATTATTTGTCATGACTCTTTAGACTGGATCTAACAAAGAATGTCACCAAGCAGGCTCGGATATGATGTGTTAACACAGTTATTTGAAAACAAAATCAGTAACAATGAAAGAGAGAACAATGATAATTCAAAAAACAAACAAGACTCCATTGAGTTCAGCATTTCAAAAATTGCTCCTTTAGTTTACCTTGAAAAATCATGTATCCTATTTCTCGGAAAAAATCACATTTCTTATTAACACATGAACAACTTGGCTGCTACATGACTATGGTATACTAAGATAAATGGTAAAACACAAAGGAAGCTCATAGAACCTTAGACGACCATGCCTCAAATTAAAATTTGTTATCCCAATGGGTTTTATGAATGCACATGTAGTTCTGAATAAAGCCACAAACAATGAAACGTTCTTGCTTAAAAGGCATTTACTGCATGAAAATAGACCTCGTGTCAAATATCCAGCTGCAGAAGGCAACACAGAATCCAAAGTCCATTAGTCTAATTTCTTAGACTTACATTCTTGGTCTACTTTCCAAAGTTTATACAACAAAAAGCATCCTAAACCTGAGTAGACATACACTCAGGGGCACACGGTAGCATATAAGGATATTTTCAGCCACATAACAAGCATGGTACATCATCCCAGAGTATATATTTTGCTAATGATAAGTGATAAGGGTAGCACTTTATATTCGAACAAATACATTTGTACGGATTATAATGAAATTTTTATAATGTTTTTAAAGCCTTTATTGTGATTTGGGTGAAAGTTTACACAGATCATTTGTTTCCTATTCAATAATTTGTACAATTTTTACTTGGTGACATTGATTATAATCCCCACAATTTAGCAGCACTCTTCCAACTTCCTCCTGAGATTTACTGTTTCTGTTCCTCCTTCTTTCCCTTCTTGGCTTCTGAGTTTTAGCCCTGGGTTAATGTTGCTCCTTTGATCTCCTATGATGATTCTGAGTTCACACCTGCCTGGTGTCACTGATCTCCTTAGAAGCCTTTCTATCATTTGGCAGACAGTTAAGCCATGAAGTTAAGTTCCAGGCCCGAAGGATGTCTAAGGGCCATAGTCTCAGGATGTGTGTCCAGTCTATATCAGACCTGTAAGCCTGGTTTTTTTATTATCTCGTGTGAGTTTAGAGTTGGATCTCATCCTATCCAATGCCTCCTAGTGTAATCCTTTTTCAGAATAAGCACTAATCAGTGATAATTGGAGCACCATCTAGTTCATCTGGTATTAGGATCATGGAGCCTGGGGCCTATGTGGTCCATTATTCTTTTGGACTAATTGTTTCCCCTCAACTTTGATTTTATTCACTCTGCTTTGGATGGTGAGAGAGTAATAATTGTGCCTCAGCATGTCACTCTCAAGCTTTTAAGGCCCCAGATGCTACTCACCAACATTATCGTTGTGGATTATGTTATGCTATTTCATCTTGGTGTTTCCTGAGACTATGGTTCTGAGTCCCCAAGCCTGGTGACACATTCCCTCAAGATGTTTGATTATGTCTAAGAAATTTTCATAACTTTACTTATTCTATGCTCCCTCACATTCAAAGATATATACACAGCACATATAAATATATATGTAGAGATGCCCTCCATCAAATGTGGTCCTGTTTGCTTTCCTACTCCTGTTGAGAATGATTGTTAGTATTATCACAAAATTGGGTAGGAAACAGTATTTACCTTTGTTGCCTTTAACTCCTGTGCTCCTCCCAATGTCTTCCTTTGCCTTGATCATTTTGGGCTGACTTTTCTCTTATTGGACATTGCCTTTCCTTTCACCTCAAGTTTCTACCTTCTCAATGGTGATTTACTCTCTTTCCCCCTCAAACCTGATAAGCTTCCAAGGATGTTTCTTCCTGTGTGTAACCTTGTCTTGACTTCTAAAGTAATGGTCTCATGCAATATTTGTCCTTTGGTGATTGATTGATGAATTTCACCCAGCTTAAAATCTTCTAGGTACATCTATGTTATGAAGTATTTCACTAATTCATCCTTATTATTTAATAGTGTACAGTATTTCATTTTATGTGTATACCATACAAAATTTTCTTATAAATCCATCCATTGATGGTTTGCACAATACTTTTAGATAAAATCCAAGACAAACATTTTTTAATTTCCCACAGAGGAGGCTCTACCTATGCAGCCAGGTCATAAAATAAACAACACCTCTTCTTCTATTTAGAACTATTTTGATGTTAAAAATTGCATTTGTAAGATGTACTCTATATCAGGGGCTCAATATATTTTTTAAAAAGTATAGTGCAAGAAAGTGGTAAATTTTTATTAAATTATAGCTTTCATTATAAATTATACCCTTTTCAAATTTGAGCTACTAAGTTCACAATTTTTGACAAAATTATAAAATTTAGATTGTGGTGGGAAGTATTTCTCCAGTTAGTTTGTGATGAGTGTTCTATTTCAATATCTTTTAGCAGGGAATATGTGAGACTAAATTGACTGGTCATTTCAATGCATTATATTCATCTGTGTAGATAAACAGAATGTTAAGTTAATATAACATTGAACACTTATTGGCATCACAGTAGCTCAAAATGTTGTGTCTTATAATTAGTTCTCTCCTTGCCATTATTATGTACATTCTTAATAAGGAGAACAAGAGGCACTGATAGGTTAAGGGACTCTCATATCTGCATTCCTGCTGCCTTTTTAATCTAGATGCTAATCAGTAAAATAAGTCATGCCAACTCAGAAATGGAAATCAGGCATATTCTAAGATCACAGTATTATAGTTTGCTAGCAAAACATTTTTATCTACTTTGTCTAATCTAATTTTAAATACTCCAACTTTAAATAACCCACAAGAAAGCACTTGTGGCTTATTCTTTGATATAAATTATTCTGTTTTCAATTATGGCACATTTTATGACAGCTCATATCTGAAAACAAACTCTTGTATTCCCATCAGTTTTACAGAGGACTGATATGTTCAAATGTATGTGCCCTGGCCCCAAACAAATTGATGGCTACAGCTATAGAAAACCAATCCACTGGAGGCTTAAAATTCAGAGACAATCCAATGCAGGTTTTTAAGGGCAATGATGGTCAAACTTCAGTTGGCTGAAATGGATTTAATATGTTTTGATTATATATCATGCATAAAAGCAAAAAACTATCACATTCATGTTACATTATTTGAGTTAAGCTAAGAGTACATTTTTTTCAGACAATTTAGATCTTGCGTCAGTGATGACAGTAGAAACTAGTACTCCGTTCTGTCAGTTTACTTAAAAACTGCATTTCCATTTTCTTTTTTATTAAAAATCAATACAATTAACATAACAAGATTCCCAACTATATTTACATAATTATTGTTTTTGTACAGAAAAGACTCCCCACAAAACATATAAAACAGCTTTAAATGAAATAATAAAACAGATCCCAGGAAACCACTTCCAAGAAAAATAAAATAGTACCATTTATATAAGAGTGTGTCCCTTATTTTTAAAGATTTTTACAATAACTAAAGATAGATTCAGTGCGCCGATGGTGTAGTATGTTACCCTGTGGCCTGCTAACAACTAGGTCAGCAGTTGAAATCTGCCAGCTCTTCCAAAGGAGAAAGATGACACTCTACTCTCCCTCAAGGATTCAACACACACACACACACACACACACACACACTAACACCCCAAAAACAAGAACAAAACACAGTCATGAAATCAAGTCGGACTCCTGGCAACCCTACAGAACAGTGCAGAACTGCCCCTGTGCTTTTGAGCATGTAACTCTTTATGGGAGTAGAAAGCTCCCAAAGAGGCAGTTGCAATCTGTCCTCTAGGATTGTTATGAATCAGTTGATTGTAGGTTTGGTTTGGGGTGGGTAAAGGCAGAGCGTGGACAATAAAATCAAGGCACTCAATTGGTGCATGGAAGTGATCAACTCCACTTTGAGCTTTTCAAAGAAAATTTGCTGTTCTTCAGTTATGTTCATGGTGATTTAGAACAATATTTCATTTTATTTTAAAATCTTATGGAGAAACAACATTTATTATATGATTAAGGTAAGAGTCTGGCCATACATATGTGCCATTCATTTTTCTAATCAAATGTCATTTACAACCAACATAATCTGATGTATATTTAATGATAGTCATGAATTGTTTATAGGACAATACGGCATAAGTTATTAGTAGTAAATATACATAAAACAAATGAAAAAGAATTAGTCTTACATAGATCTAGCTTACCTTCATTTAAATGTATACATACCCTTTTATTAGAAAAGACCTCAGTGTTAGGTTTCCCATTTGCTATAAATTGTTTTAGCATTTAACAAAATAATTAAAATAATTAAAAACTAGTGAGGTGTAGTTAGTTGGAGTCCATATTAAAAAATGATGGTAGTTAGATAACTGTAGGCCATGCCACCATCTGAAAGCAAGGCAAAATCTATTTGGATGTTTAGAATGTGTCAGAATATTTAGGCTAGCAGAAAAAGTGGAATACAGTAAGCTCTAACAGCCAAAATGGAGTTCCAAAGGCGCACTTCCACTCTCAGATCTGACTTTATCATAAAATCCAGAACTCGTGTAGTGGCAACTTAATCAAGATGGGGCATCAGAAGTCATCTTAAACTAGAAAGATGCTGCTTTCAGCAGGCTACCATGGGGCCCTGAGAGTAGAGTGAAAGGTCGCTGGAACCGCTATTTTAGAAGTAATACTTGAACCTGATCAGAACGTCCGGTTTATACCCAAACACAGCCAAGAACACCCTTCTAAATGTAAACCAGAGTACTTTACCCCCTTGGTCAGCATATCCAGTGGCTTTCCATCATGCTTAAAATGAAATTTAAACTCTTTACTATGGCTTCCAAGGTGCATTATGACTTTCCCTATCTTTACTATGCCTTTATGCTATTTCCTGGGACATATTAGCCCAATAGTACCTCTGAGCTTTTGCACTTTCCATGATCTCTGCCGGGAATGCTTTGCCTCCATAGTCTTATAATACAGTTTACATTAATTCAGATCCCTGCTTAAATTGCTTGTCTTCAGTTATGTCCCACTTCGAAAACTTTCTCTGAAATAGCAGCCTCATCACTCTTGATACTCTTACTAAATTGGAGTTTTCTTTGTAAATATTATTGGATGTTGTTAGATGCGGCCGTTGTCTCTGTGTACAATAAAATAAAACACTACCAAATCCTCCAGCACCTACACAATTCTTGTTCTCTTTGATCCCATTTGTTGCCGTCACTGTCAGTCTATTTAATTGTGTCTGTCTATTTCAATCATTCAGTCTATTTTCTTTAACCTTCTACTTTATCAAGCATGATGTCCTTTTACAAGGACTGGTCTACCCTGATAACATGTCCAAAGTATGTGATATGAAGTCTCCCCATCCTCGCTTCTAAGGAACATTCTGGTTGTACTTCTTCCAAGACAGATTTGCTTGTTTGGTGGGGGTGGGGGAGCCCATGGTACTTTTCAATATTCTTCACCAGCACTACAATTCAAATGCCTCTATTCTTCTTCTGTTTTCCTTTTTCAATATACAACTTTCCCATGCATACACATAGGGCGATAGAATATGTTATGGCTCAGGTCAGGCATACCTTTGCCCTCAGAGTAACATCCTTGCTTCTCAACACTTTAAAGAGTTCTTGTCCAGCATATTTTCCCAGTGCAATGCGCCATTTGATCTCGTGACTGCTGCTTCCATGAGAATTGTTTGTGGATCCAAGCAAGATAAAAATCCTTGAAAATTTCGATCTTTTCTCCATTTATCACAATGTTACCTAGCGGTACAATTATGAGGATTTTGTTTTCTTTATATTGTATGATTTCATGTACATGAAATGTCCGAAATGGGCAAATTTTTAGAGAAAGTATAGCAGTGACTACCAATGGTTGTGAGTAGGGAGGATTGGGAATGATTTTTAAATAATTGTTGTGATTGTTATTTGATTCAAGTTGGTTCTGGCTCATAGTCACCCTATATAAAACAGTGGAAGAATGACGTGTCCTGAGCAATCCACACAATTGTTTTTATGTTTGAGCCTATCATTTTATTAGGTAGGAAGAGTCAGGGGCAGGGGCTTTGTCCCTTTCCATGCCTGAAGGCCCCCTACAGTAGGGCGGAAGAGAATTAGGCGAGGCCATAGGCAAGCATAAAGACTAACTTGCGACCCAAACTAGGCCTATATGGGCTTAATTCAACCAATACCTTCAACCATGCCTCCCAGCCATGGCTTCAAATACCTAGACCATGAGACTGCTCAGTCCCCTTCTTCTTCTTCACCCTTCAGCTCCTATCCTGTGCCCGCTTGACCATGTCGTGGTCTCCCTGGCCTCAGGCTACCACGTGTGGATGTTCAGTCCCATGAGGTTGACCATGTTCAGTGACTGTAAAACCTGAAACTACTTCCATCCTTTCTAAAAACCCAATTGGATCACAAGCCAGGCTTTCAAGGTGGATTCTGTTTCATGCAAAGTCAAGGTATGAGTGTGGTAGTCTGGGTAGACTATAGAAACAAATTCATAGACACTCATATGTGTATGAGAAAGAACTTTATATAAAAAGCAATTGTACATTAAGAAAACATCCCATCCTAGTCCAGATCAAGTCCATCAGTCCTATATTAGCCCATGTATCCGATACCAATCAATAAAGTCCTCTTCAGACTCAGGAAACACATGCAATGATGCTGAATGCAGGAAGATCAAAGGCCAGTGGGTGGGAAGTCTTGTGGATCCAGTGGAGGTAGAAGCATCTCAGCTCTGGCAGAGGTCTCCACATGGCTCCTTCAGCTCCAGGGCTCTATCATAGCTCCTTGTGTCTTGTCTGCAGGAATGTCTCACAGGGAATGAGTGTGTGACCCACCTTCAGCAAGCTATTTATCTCCTTAGTGCCAAATGAAGTCATCAAGCTGTGACCTGATTGACAGGCTAAACTTCACCCCATCATTCTTATGTCTCAAATTGACAACAGATTATGTAACTACCACACCAAGGTATTTCCCAACCGAGAAACTTAATATTGTGGTTCCGTGACTAGGAGATATAACTTTTAGACTACATCCCAAAGTAACCCTAGCTTGGAATATTTTCCTGGAGCTGGTCCCCCATACCGGCCTCACTGACTTTTTGGGCACCTTCCAGACTTTCAGCTCACCACCCTTTGGAGACTGAGGAAACAAGTAGATTGGTTGGTTGGACTTTAAAACTGCATGGCATGTGGTTTGGATAGGATGCTAGCCTGGACCTTTCTCACTCAGACACAGCCACGGATATACCTGGGACCTGCTGTGTGGCAAAGGTATAGTGGGAGTCCTATCCCCTCCTGTCTTTCTTTCTAGCTGTGCTTCCTATTTTTACGTGAGGCTGCAGGGTTGCATGTCTATGCTTCTGGGGCCTTGCATGTTTGCCCCAGCCTCGCTTCCTGGGATGTGATTGAAACACTGTAGCCTGTAGTATTGGGGAATTTCCATCCCAAAAGCCTTTTTTGATTTTTAGTGTTCTGCTTTGTGTCCCGGTCAGAAAGGTGGGCTCACGCGCAAGTGTAATCCCTGTTGGTCTTTGCAAGATTCTGGTTCCTGTTACTTGCCCCCGGCTGACGCTCGACTAGGCCACATGCAGCAGCTGCCATTTTCCTTACCACTTGACCCTTCACTCCAGCAAGATGGCACCACCCAGTGTCTGCTGCCATTTTTATTGTAGGACAGCTGAGCACGTGATCTTGTACAAGATGGCGCCCAGCACTCCAATCATGTTCGGGGGGGATCTGTACTTAGTGGGGTGGCCTGCCCAGTGCCCCTGGGAACTAGCTCTGCCTAATCCCCTGGTCATCAGGGTCACCAGCCTGGGTTTTTCCCACAGATGACCCCCTCCCTTCCTTATTGTTTTCTCCTGATTTTACAAACAAACTGCTTGGTCATGTTTGGTGCTTGCTTTAGCATCCTGCCAGTGTGCTGTTATTTGATTTTTGTTTTTCTTCTATTGACTGGTTTTCCTTTGTCTAAGCCTCGGCCAAAGGCATTCGAAAGCCAGGCCCCTGGGTAACTGCTAATTTTTGTCTTCAAAGGCTTTTGAGCATCACTGCCTCTGGCCCCGGTGCCATGCACATTCCTGATGCAGCTCCACTATGACACTATGTGTCCAGCCAAGGATCCCAATTTCCCTAGAATGTTCCCTGAGCCGAGCGATGGGTCTCTCCACCCCTTCACAGGTTTCAGAAAGGCTGTTCATGCCAATGGTCTCGCCTTCGGAATTCTAGTGAATTACTTGTGCCGGTAGTTCCCTCTGTAGGCCCTGTACAGTCACCCAAGCCAGTAGCCATTGCTTATTCTCTAGAATACAGTTGGGGCCCAGTTTTCTGGCAGAGACTGGGTCCTCGACCCCTCCCTCGGGCAGAGGCATTTGCTCTGGTCCCTAGTTAAATGTCCCCTAGCGGTGTGTATGTTGACTGGAGTTATGACCCTGGGCCACCAGGCTCTCCTAACTTCTCTGTTGTTTTGTTTTCTAGATGGGTAATGCTGTCTCCAAGAGATTGGTGCTACATGGTGTCCTGTCTAATTGGGATAGATTTGACCTGGAGATGCTGGAGAAACAGAAGCTTATCTCGTTTCACAACACCATCTGGCCTCAGTACATTCTAGGTGATGGGGAATCCTGGCCCAAGACTGGCACACTTTCCCTTCCAAACATCTCTGGGGAAGGAAGGGGAATTGGGAGGAGTTCCCTTATGTTAAAGCATTTTTTTCCTTTTGAGAAACAGTAAAGACCTTCATTCCCATTGTACCCATGACCCCCTAAGAGACCCTAAAGGTGAAGTCTACGATACCCCCAGTCCAGCAAGACCACATTTGGACCCGGAACCTGTAGAGGCTGGAGAAGCAGGTGACCCTGCCAACTTTCTACCCTTAATAGAGACAGCTGGGGAGTTTTGTGCACAGGCAATTCAGAGTTCATTCACTCTAATTAAATGCAGGAGGATTAAGAGTGAAAAGCCTAGAAGAAATGGTCACTAGTGCGAACATGCCTTTTGTAATAGGGACACAGAGCAAAAGCCTTGGGCTCATGAAAAAAACACAAGGAAAGATGTTACACATGCAGGTATTGACCACCATACTAACCAACAGCAGTCCCCTGCCTCCCAGGTTCCCAGACCCCTGCACTGGGTACACAGTGCCATGTATGTTGGTATTTTGTGCGCCAGGGCAAAAGTTGCCCTAAGGGAAGCAGGCCTTCCTGAGGTCCATGCTATCAGTGTAAATAAACTGGGCCCTGGCAGTGCTCGGTCCTAATAGGGAAACTCAAGAGGTGAGTGATCTTCTGGCTAGTCTGCACCCACCTGCTACCTGGAAGAAGCAGCCCAACCAGCTGCCCCAGCAGCATAGGATTGCTCTTCCTGGTCTGGAACCCTGGATGTTGGAAAGGTGGCTCAATACATTTTCTTAGTTATTGGTGCTGCCTACTCTGTCCTTACCTTCTTCCCTGGACCCCTGGATCCACCATTCATGGGTGAAACTGTGAAAACTGTTACAAGCAGACCCCTCAGAAAGGAAGCACACAGACACAAGTACTCCTGTGAGCCGCTGGATGGTCTTAAGATGGTGTTTCACCATCATCCTGGGACAGATAAGTGTTCCACAGAAAACCCTACCTCAGACCCACCACAGTTTTTAAGCCAGTAAATGCTTTTATACAATCCCTGTGTTGAAATAAACTGGCATCCATGCCTGCCAGCCATAAGATTTCTTTTGTACACTTCCTGTGACACTAACCCTCACCTCCAAGGACATTGCTATCTCACAACTCTGCCCCTGTCTTACGTAAACTGTTCAACTGTTTACTTTCTTCCAGAAGTCCGCAGGTTGCCAATGTCTCTGAGCCAAACATGCCATGCCCACGATCACCAGCTCCTGGATATGGGCCCTGAATGGACAATGCCTTCCAACAGAGTAGGAAGGGTGTGGACCCAAAGCCCCACCTCATGCCTTTTTTTTTTTTTTTAAACATTTTATTAGGGGCTCATACAACTGTTATCCCAATCCATACACACATCAATTGTGTAAAGCGTATTT
>NW_022109980.1:6965946-6968872 GCF_000313985.2 Echinops telfairi
CCATTTCTTCCTTATTTTCATCATTTTTTTTGTTCCCTTTCCCCACCTCCTCCCCAGTTGTCTACCATGTGCATCTCCATCCATCTTATAGAAGATCTCTTCATTGAATCTCCACTCTACCAAACAGGGGTGCCCGTCTCCAGAGACTCGTCTCACCTGACAACAAATCAAGAATACATGAGATGAAGACTGATCATCCTCCCTCCTAAGGAGTATTTTGGCTCTGCTTCTTAAAAGACAGGTTTATTTGTTCTTTTGCCAGCCCACGATAGTTCCAATATACTTTATCTTAACCATGATATGTTCAATAACCCACTGTGCATATGAGATGGTATGTATTGTGAAGGATATGGAGAAATACTAGAAGTAGTTCCTGCAGGATTTAAAAGCACATTTTGCTTATTTCATAATTTCTCCTATTAGTAGGACATCACATTTAGCTAAAGGTATATATTATGGGTACTGAATTAATATATGAAGTTCAGTATAATGTATGTGACCCATATTTCTTTCTCTTACACTTCCAAAGATATGAATTATAATTTTGTGTATATTCAGGGAGTATTAATACTTTTAGGTAATCACTAAAGCACAACTGCCTCCTCATTACTATACTGGGTTATTTCTTCCTTTTCCCCACATTGTTTTTATAGTGTCCAAGGCTTTTAAGAAAGTTTATAGCTTTAACAAGGATTATATCATAAAGCAGCATTTACCCAGTGGGGGAAAAATAGTTGTACACTGAATAAGTAAAGTTAAATTCATAGGTGTGTATATGTGTATGCATGTAGATAGATGAATCTATAGAATCTATAGAATATATATGTGTGTGTGTGTGTGTGTATATATATATATTACAAGTAGGATTTATTTTTACTTGTTAGTAAAATTTCCTCTATGCCTTACAGTCTATGGGATAATTCAGCTCTTCCTGAGTGGTTAATAAGGAATTAAAAAAGTATCCATTAACAACAGAGCTTGGTTACATAGTACCATACACTTTAAATTATGGTCAAACCTGGTACCAAAAAGTACCTATGAATTCATCACTTTCAATTTATCAAGGCCCATCTGCCCTGGTTTTAATCTACTCCAATTGTTTTTTGGCCAGTAGCACTGCCTGAGGCACTTTTATAGCAACCTAACAAATTCCAATAGAAAGTCTTGCTTCAGAGGTTCTCATTGCTTAAAGCTACAATACTTCTTTAAAAGCCTCCGTTGTGTTATAATTAAAAATGTATCAATTGCTTAACTTGTCAACCGAAGGGAGTTATTGTAAAGCATTATCTCTCTTCAAGGAGCTAAACTCTCCTTGTTTGTGTGTATGATTGCTTTTATAGAAAAAAAAAATATATATATATATATATGTATAATTAAATGTAGATTTAACTTCTGGGAAAGAAACCTCATCAAAACATCTCCAAAACCTTCTGGAACCTGTCAACTTTCTGGAAAGCTGTACATACTAACTTTCTATTCACCTTCACAGACAAACATGTGCAAACACAACTAACATGCAGATTTTTTAAAGGATGACTTGGGGGAGGGTATAAAAAGACTCTTTATAAATGCTAATTTTATTTTAGCAACACAATGACAATTGAAATAGTAGTTAAAGATATTTATATTCAGTGATTTCTTCCTTCTTTTCTCCACCTCAACACCCCCTACAAATGCAGAATGGAATTAGTAGCATAGTGATTAAATAAATAATTAGACATTGCAGTTTCACATCACAATAATTTAGGACAATTTTAAGCTTTTACTACCAGGTCAAATTATAAAACACTTTCTGACCAAAAAACATTCATAAAGCAAAATTACCCCATTTTCCTCTAATTTTATGAAATATATGTTAAGAACAAAAGGAACATTCATTTATCTTGTATAAAAAGGAAAAAATTATTCTCCATAAATTAAAATGCAAAATCACTTCTCTGTTGCATTTGTGCAAACAAGTTGATTTCATGGACAGTTTTTTTATTTTAATTAAACAACAGACTCAACCCACTGCAAATAATTGTGTTGCTAATCTCACTACATTACTTTGAAATGAAAGTGAGAAAAAACTGGTCAATGTTAATCAATTGCCTTGGAGGAAAAGATAGTTCTTTTGACAGAATTGCATAATGGATGAAGCACAAAATGAGATAATTGGGAGATGTTTGTCCTAGAGGGTGCTAAGTTTGTAATTACAGTTAAAATTTCCCTTATTTCCTAATAGTTATTCTATCTAAATACTCATATTCTGTCTTTACTTGACTGCATCTAAATCTATCTATATGTGTGTACATGTGCACACACACACACACACACACACATATTCCAAACCAATAATGATGTGTTCATCCACAAGCCAGCCTAATGTTGCAGTGCTAACAAGAGTATGTAAATAATGCTGACTAGTTACATTAAAAAAAATTCCAACATAACTATTATTTCATGGTCATTCACAGGTAGGTTTGTTAGGTTTCTAGGGTGGTTTACATGGGTTCTTGCTTCTCAATGCTAAAAGAATTCACACGGCAGAAGCACTTGTGTAAACCCAAGAACCTTTTTTAAGTGAAAGGGAAGTTTGGGGTGTTACAGTCTCATGCTATCTCTGGAAAGCGTGCAAGGCCACATGGCAGGGGCTGTGGGAGAGTTCAATACTGAAGATGGCCGTTTCAGGGGAGCATGGAAAAACATGTGGAATACCGGAAAAGGAGCATGGAAAAACATGTGGAATACCGGAAAAGGAGCATGGAACCAGCCTGGGGGTCCAAGAGCAGCAAATTCCAAGAGAGTAAGCCAGCTGCAGGCTGACATGTAGGTGCATGCGTGCCCACAAGGGTAGGAATCTTACCCTCTGCTTGCAGGGCCCACCTGAACAAGAGAAACAAACACAGTCTGCCTGACCTGATTTTATCCCTTCCTTTTTTTTTTT
>NW_022109980.1:6969109-6989587 GCF_000313985.2 Echinops telfairi
CCCAGGGAGGAGGTCACACACAGTTCCATGTAATCGGCTCCCTCTTTCCTACCCATTCTCCCTTTACCCTCCCTGTTTTGCCACTCACACCTTCCTATCCCCATTGGCAGAGGAGTCATGGTTGAAAGTATCGGCTAACATTATTGGCTGAGTTTAGGCATACCTGTGTGATGTCATGTCGCTGGTGCCTAGTCTGTGTGCCTAGGTGGACCTCCCACCTGGGGACTTGGGTCTGAGCATGCTCAGCTTTGAATTTTCCCATGAGTGTCTAATTAGTGCTCCTGATTTCTTTCCAACTCCTTTATTGTGGCACAGACAGGTAATTTTCATTAGCACAAGCAGTTGGGTGAGACAACCCCCTCTTATACCTATTTTAGCTCCTGTCAGCTCCTTAACCAAACATATGAAATTTTCTTAAATACACATTCCCCAGGATGGCTTAGAAAAATAATGCTTGAATACTTTTTTCTAATTTTAAATCTGCCTTCATTCAGAATTATTAATTTTAAATCAATAATTCCCATGTAAATTATATATATATGATAAGATATTATAAAATCCATATATAGGTACATAAAATTTCAGAGGCACTTTATAACAAGTAGTGATAGTTCACAAAAATATCAAGCATTTTGTTGAGATCTTTACACTTGTCATATAAATAGGACATAATCCTTTAACATATAACCATGACTGATTACTCACATATGACATTATGGTTTAATTTCACTTATAAGACACTTTCTTCCATACAAACAATCTGTGATGTAGGTGAAGCAGGTTTCATTATCTCCACACCCATTCCACATCTGGTAAAATTGAGGTTCAGTCAGTAGGTAGCAGAAAGTGAACTTGAACTGACTTTGAAACCAGGTATAATGTGTATTCTCCTAGATAACATTGAAATCTAGTATAAAGTGCCAAAGAAAACAGGAAGGGTTTAAGTCCATGATATTGTTTTCCTTTCTCTATTTTGCCCTGGTGGTATAGTGGTTATAAATTGGGCTGCTAATCTCCAGGTCAGCAGTTTGAAATCACCAGCCACTCTGTGAAAGAAAGACCAGGCTTTCTACTCTCAGAAACAATTACAGTCTCAGAAACTCACATGGGCAGTTCGATCTTGCCCTAGGGTTGCTATGAGTAGGAGGTGATAGCAGTGAGTTTGGTTTGAGTTTAGTGTCTATTTCAGTTCAGTGAAGGGTGCATTTACAAGCTTTATTTCCTTTACTATGCTCATAGCCTTTGTCATAATAACTGAACGATTGATCTGTACAGATTATACAAAAATATTTTTAATTTAAATATTACTAATTCCCATCTCTCTACCAAGACATGAAGTGACACCACTTACCTGTCAGCATGTCTTACTGCGGTGGTTTGTGTGTGGCCCTGATACTGGATGCTGTGTCACCAGTATTTCAAATGCTAGTAGGCTCACCCAGAGTGAACAAGTCTCAACAGAGCTTCCAGACTAAGAACAAAGAAAAGAAGAGAGAATAGGCTGTTCACTTCTGAGACATTATTGTGGTTAAGTGCCAAGTATGTTCTGAGCCACAGCGATTTGATGCACAACAGAGAGCTACACTGCCTGAGCCCCTTCCATCCTCATAATTGTTCCCATGTCTGAGTCCATGTTTCAGCCACTGTGCCAATCCTTCTTATTGAAGGCCTTCCTATCTTTCGCTGCCCCTCCACTTTACCAAGCATGATGTCCTTCTCCAGGGACTGGTCTCTCCTGACCACATGTCCAAACTATGCTAGATTTCAAAGCCTTACCATCTTGCCTCCAAGGAGCACTCCCTCTGGCTGCACTCTTTCCAGTAGAGATGGGTTTGTCCTTTGAGCAGGCCATAGTGCTTTCAATATTCTTCCCCAGCACCATAATTTAAATACATCCATTCATATTCCTTATTTGAGGCCCAAATTTCACATGCATATGAGGCTGTTGAAAATACCATGGATTGGGTCAGGCATAACTTAGTCCTCAAAGTAATGTATTTGCTTCTCAATACTCTAAAGAGGTCTTACACAACAGATTTGCCTAATGCAACTCATCATTTGGTTTCTCAAATTCGGCTTCCATGAACATTGATTATGGAAGACAATTAGTCACTGAAAACCTATGAACAAAATCATAACTTTGTCAGATTGAGAAACTGAATTATATGAAGAACATGGCATTAGGATTGAAAGATGGAGTGGCACAGTGGCTTTCCAGAAAGGCTAAAACATAGGAACAATTGATGCTGGTGAAGAACCCGACAATGTTTCATTCGGTTGTACCATGGGTCACTATGACTTGGACCTGAGAAGATGGTATCTAACAACAACAAGGCATTTTCTCATAACAATTACTGAGAGAAAGTTTCACTACGTTGTTGTCAGGTGCGCTTGACTTGACCCAACTCTGTATACAAAGGAATGAAACACTGTCCTGTCCTGTGCCACCCACAAAATTGTTGGTATGCTTGAGCACTTTGGTGTAGTCATTGTGTCAATATACATCATTAAAACTCTTTTTATTTTTCACTAACCATCTACAAAACAATGTTTGATTACCATTATTTCTCAACCAACTGATAACGCTTCCTTTAAATGTTACTGGAATAAATTTATATATATGTTAGATTTATATATACGTAAAAGTTAGATTTTAAAATGGATTATTCTCTCATAGTCATAAGTCTTAGTCTAAGAACAAGTAGTTCTTACAATGTGGCCTCGCTCAATATTTGTCCTCATGAAGTTATCACTAAAAATATGGATGCTATAGCAAAGTGTGATGAAGAAATCAGACAGTGCCCAGCTAGCAGGAAAATTGCTTTTTATGTCTTAAAAGTTTGTCTTAAAACAAGCAGCTACCTAAGGGCGGTTTCAGCTAACTCCACAAAGAAGAAGCACAACAGCCTGTGTGATTCAAGGACTGAAAATAATAAAGTCTAATATCGGAGGAGATAATTGTATTAGAGCTTAAATTCTGAGCACCCGGTCTGCAGACGGTTATGGATGACAGGCAAAGCCCCAAATCCATTTGCCAGGTCCCCCGATGGATTCAGGCTCCACTGAACTTCCTCAGACTATTGACTTTCTTTGTTGTAGCAAGGTGTCATGGAGCCGGCTCGAACTCACAGTAATCCTACTCACAGAACTAAACACTGCCTAATCTTATTGAGCCCATTAATATGGCCACTGTATCAATCCATCTTGGTGAAGGACTTATTTTGTGCTGTCCCACTACTTTACCATGCATGATTTTCTTCTTAAGGGAGTGGTCTTTCCTGACGAAATGTTCAAAGTCAATGAGACAGGTCTCCTCACCCTTACCTCTAAAGAGCATTCTGGCTGTACTTCTTCCAAGTACTTCTTCCTGTTTGTTCTTTTGGCAGTCCAAGGTAATTTCAATATTCTTCACCAGCACCATAATTCAAATGCATCAGTTTTCCTTCATTGTTTCTTATTCAGTGTCAAATTTCCACATGCTTTTTAGGCAATGGTCAAAATACCATGGCTTTGGTTGAGTGCACCTTAGTACTCAAAGTAGCATCCTTGCTTTTCAAAGACTTTAAAGAGGACTTGTAAAATGCATCCTTTGTCTCTCGTCAGCTGCTTCCATAAGTCTCGATTGTGGTTTCAAGTAAGAAGGAAATCCTTGACAACTTCAATCTTCTGTTTATTAGTTGTGAGGCTTTTGGTTTTCTTGAGATTGAATTGTACTTCATACTGAAGGCTGAAATCCTTGATCTTCATCAGCAAATGCTTAAAACCCCCCTCACTTAAAGAAAGCAAGGCTGTGTTATCTGCATATCACAAGTAGTTCATAAGGCTTCCTCCAACCCTGATGCCTCATTCTTCCTTATATATTCCAGTTTCTTGGACTAATTGGTCAGCATACAGATTGAATAAGTATGGTGAGAGGCAGTAACCCTGACACACATCTTTTCTGGTTTTAAACCATGCAACGTTCCCTTGTTCTGTTCAAAAAAATCACCTCTTGATTCATGTACAAGTTCTGCTTGTGTGCAATGTAGTGTAATGGGATTCGCATTTTTATTAATCCTATCCATAGTTTGTTAAGGTTCACGGAGTCAAATATCCAACATAGTGGGGGGAAAAAACCACCACCCAAACATATTTCAGTTATTTTCAGCTTTCAGTCAATATTCAACTGACATCAACCAAGATCATTTGTTACACATCCTCTTCATCATCCAGACTGAACCTCTAGAAATTCCCTGCCATTGTACACCTGCAACTGTTGTTGGATGATCTTCACTAAAATTTTACTTGTGTGGGATATCAATAATATTGTTCTTTACTTAAGCATTCTATTGGGTTATCTTTTTTTGGAATCGGTACAAATATACATCTCTTCCAATAAGTTAGCCAGTCAGCTGTCTTCTAAATGTCCTGGCATTGATGAGTGAGTGCTTCCAGTGCTTTATCAGCTTATTGAAACATTTAAATTGATATCCCGTCAGTCCTGGAGCCTTGTTCATGGCTAATGCCTTCAGTGAAGCTTGGATTTATTCTGTACGTAGCATTGGTTCTTGCCTATATGCTTCCTCTTGAAAGGGTTGAATGTCTACTAGTTCTTTTTGGTACAGTGACTGTGTATTTTTTTTTCCATTTTCTTTTATTGCTTCCAGCATAATTCAATATTTTGCTCACAGAATCTTTGAAATTGCAACTGGAGTCTTGATTTTGTTTTCTTGTGTTCTTTCAGTCGAAGATATGCTAAGCATGTTCTTTATTTTTGGTCTTCTAACTCTGGGTTTTTTCACATTTCATTATAATATTTGACTTTGTCTTCTTGAGCTGCCCTTTGAATTTTTCTGTTCAGTTCTTTGATTTCATCATTTCTTTCATTTGCCTTAGCTACTCTATAACCAAGAGCAAGTTAAAGAGTCTCTTCTGACATCCACACCGATCTTTCTTTCCAGTCTTTTTTTTTTCAAACATTTTATTAGGGGCTCATACAACTGTTATCGCAATCCATACACACATCAATTGTGTAAAGCGCATTTGTACATCATTCTCAAAACATTTTCTCTCCACTTAAACCCCCGACATTAGGGCCTCATTTTTCCCCTCCCTCCCCGCTCCCCTCTCCCTCATGAGCCCTTGATAGTTTATAAATTGGTATTTTGTCATATCTTGCCCTGTCCGACGTCTCCCTTCACCCACTTTTCAGTTGTCTGTCCCCCAGAGAGGAGGTCACACATAGTTCCTTGTAATCGGTTCCCTCTTTCCTACCCATTCTCCCTTTACCCTCCCTGTTTCGCCACTCACACCACTGGTCCTGTAGGGCTCATCCGCCCTGAATTCCCTGTATTTGCAGTCTTTTAAAGTACCTTTATGACCTTTTGCTTTCTTCATGGATGATGGTCTTGATCTCCTCCCACAGCTCATTAGGTCTTCTGTCATTAGTGCTCAATGTGTCAAATCTGTTCTTGAGATCGTCTCAAAATTCAGGTGCAACAGACTCAAGGTCATATTTTGACTCTCATGGATTTGTTTTCATTTTCTTCAATTTCAACCTGAACTTTTAAGTACGAACAACTGATGATCGGTTCCATATTCTTCCCTTGGCCTGATTGAAGATTCTGATATTGAGCACCTCCATTGTCTCTCCCCACAGATGAAGTCAATTAAATTTTTGTGTGTTCCATCTTGAGAAATCCGTGAATATCATGACTTTTTGTGTTGTTGAAAAAGGGTATCTGCAATGAAGAAATCATTGGTGTTGCAAAATTCTATCATGTGATCTCTGGCTTCTTTTCTATCAAAGGTCATGTTTTCCAATTACTGTTCCTTCCTCTTTTTTCCAACTTTTGCATCCAACCACCAATATTGTGATCCATTTCAGACAGAAGACGGTGTTAGAGTTCTTTGGCTTCTTTATCGCTAGCTTTTGTATATCATACATGTATTTTAATTATGGTTGTTTTTATTGAATTTTCTTGAATGCAGATAGATATAAGTATACTTAAGACGGAATTGTACTTCAAAATATATCTTGAAATATCATTTTTAATGATGAATGTAATGCCATTCCTCATGATTATGTCATTTTAGCATAGTAAACCGCATGATTTTATCATTCAAATGGATATCATTCCATTTTAGCTCACTAATGCCTAGAATGTCATTGTTATGCATTTTATCTCATTTTTTACAACATCCGATCACTCTAGATTCAAACTTCATACAAGTTCTGATTATTAATTGATATTTGCAGCTGTTTCTTCTCAGTTAGAGTTGTGCCCCATCAGCAGATAAAGGTCCCAAAGGATTTATTGTCACAGACTTTACTTTATCCATGTCATTGAGTGCTTTCTCTCTGAGGGGCTCATCTTGTATTATCTCAATGTTCTGCTTCTTTTCCTGAGGTTTTCAGTACTTGACAATGTTTCAATTATGTCATAAGGTTTTCAGTGACCAATCACTCAAAAGTGGAGAGTCTATTCCTTCTTCATAGTCTGTTCTATATCTAGAAGCTTGGCTGAAACCTATGGCATTTGAAATACTGGTGACATAGCTTCATTACAGCAACACACAAGCTAATAACGTATGACAAACTGACAGAGAAAAGTTGGAAATGATTGACTAGGCACGTGAACAGCCTTACTTTCAGGCAGAGTGCATTGGACAGAGAATTAACAAAGTTTAATGTATTTTCATTTCTTTTTCTTTTTAACACATTTTAAATTTTGTTTAGTTTCAATCATCTTCTGCTTTATTTTGGATTAAGATTTACCTGTTTTGACCTTGCCACGCCAGACCGGGAGTGGTGGTTCTCTGCGCTGCAAGAACCTTGCGAGACTCTCTACGCACTGATGCAGCGGAAATGGGCAGAGAGATGGTGGCTAGGCTCGGACTGGGGCTGCCGCTCCTGGCGCTGCTCTTCCCCACGCAGATTTATTCAACTAACATGACTATGGCACCTGGAACACAACTCTTCCCACTTTACCTCGGCTGCCACAAGTCCACCTAATGCCACCGCCAAGGGCAACGGAGGCTCCCTGCAGTGTACGGCTAGTCTCTTCATGGTCGCACTCTCCCTTCTGCATCTCTACTGTTAAGAGACTCAGGTCAAGAAACACCTCTACTTCCCTGTCTTCTATACCCAATCCACACGGTGGCTGCATGTCCAGCGTGGCATGGAGAAATCAGATCTTCCTTGAACCAACTGTTTTCGCACCTGCTTCATCGACACAGAAGATGTTGAGAATCTCATATTTCACTGATTGCTGATTGGAAGAACGCGCAGAGTTTGACTAGATGATGAATGCCATTATTATGAGTTCCATGTACAAGGCGAAGAGTGACAACATCCAAAAATTAAGAGATGGGTTCTTTAAATGTGGACTAAGAATTATGCACATTGAAAATGCTACTTTATGGGGGAGGGGCGGGAAATTGTTTTTATCTTTTCTAGAGATAAAGGATATGGAATTGAGGTTCATTTGTCCTTTTGTTCTTGAAATCTATAAGGCTATAAAATGATTAGGTAATATTAAATGCTTCCATGGTTTTATTTATAGGTATATTAGAAGGGCCCACCAGATCTTCCATGCATTGTTTCAGCAGTACTAATCTAATGCTGATAGACTCTAGATGAAAGTTTTACATTATTAAACTATCACTGTTCTCTTGGGACCTGAACTCATGCTTTGAGGTTTTGGATTTGGCTTTGCATTCGGTGTTTGATGTAGTTGACAAATGCCTGGAGTGAGGGATTGCGCTGCGCTGTGCCCTAAGTGCAAGCCTAATGAGTGAATGTTGCTTATACACTTCCTATAAAGTCAAGTAGTAGGCGTTTCGGATCACCTATTCCCATTCAACAAGAGCACCGATTCATTTAGCTAAAACCGATTCCAAAGAGTAGGAAGTACAGTGACCTCAACTAATTTCAAAATGCTGCTTTTTATTTCTGTGCTGGTTACACACTTTTGCACTGCACAAATGTGTCTGTTCTAAAAGTCGAACAAAAGAAATCTTGAAATAAAAACATGTGAAGGAGCCAAAAATAATGTAAATCAAGGATTTGGGAAGTGAAGACTTGAAGCTAACTTGCATTAAATTCATGAAAATTTTATACTCCTGTAAATACCTTTAATACCTTTTTTTAACTTTAAGAATCAGAACAGTCACATTTGGAACACTTTTCTCTATCAGTCAATATTTTTAGATAGTTAGAACCTGGTCCTAAGCCTAAAGTGGACTTAATTCTGCAAAGTAAATCTTTAACAACTGCCTCGGTGCACAGAAATCTTTTAACGTACCCACCCCAGGAAGTCTTTTGTTCGCATGGTCACGCACTGATGCTTAGATGTTCCCATATCGAATATGAACACAATAGTGTTGATAACCAGTCATTTTTCCCCTTTGTTTGAAACCTCTACACAAGAACAACCCGATCCCACCGATCTCAAGCTACTGTGTGTGCGAGTGAACACTCCCTTTTGTTTCATCTCTGAATGCTATATACATCTGTTTGGGTTTGTATAATGTGTTCGTGTATTGATACGTTGATTCATAGTAACCTCATGTAATGGAATTGATTTGCATTGAAGACAAACTGTAAATAAAAATAAATGACTGCAAGAGCAATCAAAAAAAAGATTTATCTGTTTTATTTTGTCATCATTACTGTTTTTCCTATGACTTTCTGTATATAAAATTCATCTAGGCAATCCACAGAGACTGCAACTAGATTAATACCTCCTTAGTTTTATGGAAAAATAGGTTTGAGCTAATAAAAATGGGTACAAGAATGTAGAAAGTGTTATAAAATTGATTGCACTGATGATTACAAAACTCATGTTAATATACTTAAAACATTGCATTATATGCCAATAAAATAGTTTTGATGAAATGTACATGTAATGCAGTCTTGCCATCTTCACTTCTAAGGAAAATTATTGCTGTATTTCTTTCAAGGCATATTTATTTGTCCAACAGTCCATGATATTTTCAAACTTCTTTAATGACACCACCATCCAAATGCATCAATTCTACTTAAGTCTTTCTTATTCACAGCTCAGATTCTGCATGCATATGAGGCAATTGAAATACTATGACTTGTGTCATGTGTACCTCTGATATGTCGTTATTTTTTACTTAAAAGAACAAACTCAGACAGAAAAAGGAATCCTTAAAAAAGTACTGAAGTTTTCATTTGTGTTTTAAAGCTTAAGTGTTGTTGAAATATTAATTTCAAAATAATGATAGAGAGCTATTGTTTTAAACAAAATATATCCAGGAAAAGTTCAAGGATAGTTATTTAATATTATGGTTGGAAGGAAACTTAGAGAACATCTAGCCTAACTCTTGTTTTCCAAACAAAGATGATAAGGTGCAGGGATGCAGTGACTTGCCTAATTTCATATAGCTAGTGGTGTAGCTAAGGGACTTTGGTAGCACTGCCAGATAACCATTGACATGGTAATCTTACAGTTAGAGATTCAAATACACCATCTGCTCTGCAGGAGAAAGATGAGGCAGCTTGCCTCCATAAAGATTTACAAATCCTTGTAAATCTTATATGTGGTCAGCTGAGTCCGAATCAACTTGATAGTAGTGAATTTAGTAATATAGCTTAAATATAATCCTGTTTTTATGTCCTAGTTAAATCTTTTCTTTTTCCATCAGATAATCGAAATATGTCCTTAATGCAGTTCAAATATTAGGTTTTAAAATAATATTAATTAATTAGATTAATTTTAATACTAGAGTTATAATAGTTGTGTAAAATCATCATGTGAATTAAAATATACTTTCTTTGTCTATTTAGATGAATTAAGAATATTTTGCTTAAGGAAATACCATTGTCATTATATGTTACATTCTTATATTTTTCTATGTGCCCATCATTCTCATTTAATACTCATATTTTCAAAATCTGAGAAGATCGTCTAATGTATTTATGATAATCAGAAAATGTCAGAATGGGCTGTTCCTCAAAAATTACCATAAGAAACATCTTACATACATATGACCTAAAGCATGTTCATCTTAGAACAGATCTTCAGCTCTAAATGGAAAGCCTCACGGTGTTAGTCTGGGTTGACTAGAGAAACAAATCCACAGACTCTCTTATGTATGTGAGAGAGTTTTATATCCAAGAGTAATCAGATATTAAGAGAACATTCTGACCCAGTCCAGATGAAGTCCATAAGTTCAATATTAGCCCATAAGTCCAATATTAGCCCATATGTCTGATACAAGTCTATAAATTCTTCTACAGACTCACACAGCACACGCAATGATACCAAAAGCAGGACGATCATAGGGCAGTGGGTGAAAAGTCTTCAGGAAGTATCTCAGTGCTAGTGCGGCTCTCCACATTGCTCCTCTAGCTCCGGGGCTCTGTCTGCCATCAGCATAGTTTCACGTGGCTTGTCAACAGAATAAAGCAGAGAGAGTATGTGTTGCCTCCATAGAGGAAGACAGGAGTTCCCAGAATCCTCAGGAGAAGGCCATGCCCACGCAGGGGCATCATGTGCTATGACCTGATTAACAGGCTGGGCTTGTCCCCTTATGAATCAACAATGAGTTTACTTTTCTTGCATTACATAAAAAATCCTTTTACATTGTGGAACACAACTTACTGAAAAGAGTACAAAATAATTGATACACTTTGCATCTGTCCATAGACTCAAAGAAGAGATAGCAGGTCTTCAGATAATTAACATGAGCTAATGATATAGCAATAACATTAAAAATATCCCCAAATTATTCTCCTGTTCTACTTTTGTGCTTTTTCTCTAATACTTGTAATGATTACTTAACTAATCTCACTGCTCATCTTTCTCCTTCTACTTCTGAATTCAATTGTCAGATGAATCTGTCTAAAGCTCAGTGCCTTGGAAATTAGGTCTAATGGCTCCTCAATATTTAAATTCAAATGTCACCACCATGTACCTTTTCTTGACTTTTATCCTCCTTCAACACCATAAAGTACATTGCATTTCTTGCATTGTCCAGCGGAGGGTAAACTTATCCATTAATAAAAGAGTATTGCTTCCTAACTCTCCCTGAAGTGGTGATGGGGTAGGACCTCAGAATATTTCATGTAGCTAATAGAAACCACTAATGGCATCCAAGCAATTCTTTTACTTCTTAATATTTCAAAGACAAGTAGACGATAGCACTGTGAGCCGCTCAGTTGAACTAAATACCATAATACTCAACTTAGAACCCAATGATACCCACCTCTTGCTTTTTCCTTACATATATTACACACTAATTTTTCCTTGTTAATCTTCCTCAAAAAGTTTGAGTATATAACATAGGATCTGTGCACCTCGGATTCCTCATCTGTAAAATGGACGTAAAAATAATGACACCTACTCAATAGAGTTAATAGGAAATTGCTTTGTAGTAAATGGAATATTGACTGACCTGTAGTAATTTTTCAATAAATATAGCCCATTATTAATATTAATATTTACACAACATAGTAACAAAGAGGTGCTCCATTAAAAAAGCCTTATACGCGTAATGTTTGTGATGGCATGGCCTTTCTCTCTTTTGGGTCCTTAGGTAAGTTATGTCAAGATAAGTTAAATGCCTGAATGCTATTTTATTTTTTGAATTTCTCTCAAATTCTAGAATGAATGATATTAATTTTACACAACCTACAAAAATAATATGGATAATATATGTATATTTTTGGAGGGAAGTTTATTAAGAAATCAATGCTTAGCAAAAGTAAAGGAGGTTGTTCTTATTCTCAAATACCCTACTGTGTTAGATGGGTTGATTAAGGAAAAAAATCCAGAGACACTCATATATGTATAAGGAGGAGTTCTATATCAAAGGATAATTTTATATATGAAAATATCCCAGCCCAGTACAGATCAAGTCTATAAGTCCAATATTAGGTCAAAAGTCTGATACTAGTCCATAAACCCCTCTTCAGTCTCACGGAGCACATACAATGATACAAAATGGAGGATGGTCACAGGCCAGTAGGAGAAAATTCTTGTGGATCCAGTGGTGGTGGAAGCATCTCTGGGGCTCTCTCAGGTTTCAGCGTGCCTCCACCTGGTTTGTCAATAGGAAGGTAAAGTAGAGAAAGAGCTTGGTCAGCCTCCAGGGAGAGAGAAAGAGAAGGAGGCAGACCTCAGAAAATAATTTATCTCAATTGCCCTCTAATCAAGGTGCAACATGATTGACAAGCCAAAACTGGCGCACATTTTCCTACAGGAGCCATGTTGGAACAGAAAATCTATCACACTCCACCCCTTGCCACCTTGACACTGGTACACAATTCTTTAGTCACATATAATTTCTAGACATTAATGAAATCATGATCACACCAACATCATATAGCTGGCATACGTATAAATGAAAACACACTGCAACTATTTGTATCTTGTATATTATATGAACAAGGGAAAGATATTCAATAAGCACATATAAAGGAGAAATAAGAAAATCACAAACCCTGCCTTTGCAATTGATCACATGGCCATAACTGATAGGTAGAACTACCTTTTCCCACTTCCCATTCTATATTCTCTTTGCCCTCAGCCAGTGCCTCAGCTGGTCATTGTTCTTTGGTTGATGGGGTAACCCAGACCGTCATTCATGAGACATCCTGTCACGATTTGGTTGCTGTAGTTTGCCATTTACTTTAATCACGGGATATGGAATTATAAAAGATGGCCTAGAGGATCTCTTGGATGCAAGACATATTCTTCTTTACCCCTGTTATGTAGCACCAGTTCAATTTCTCCTTGGCAATCAGGATCAAGCACACCACTCAGTACAGTGACACCCTTCTTTACCTGGTAATCCAAAGGCATGAGGGGCTCAAAGTGTCAGGGGGTGTTCTTAGCTGCCAGTTCAATAGAATCAGTGCTGCGTTTTGAGGTGAGTGTATTGCTTCCTTCAGAACTTGTTCCTCTAGGACTGAAGATCATAGGGTTGCTGGGACAGGAAGCAAAAATGCTGCTCATGGATCACTACGAGTAATAGTGAGTGGTGGCACGACGGCTTCCACCCTTGGGTCCTGGACCCATGAATCCTGGATGTTGGAGGCACAGCATCATATATTGGCTGTCAGTTTATAGCATATACAGCCTCCTGTAGAGCATTGTCCCAGCCCTGCAATGTGTTGCCACTTAGCTGGTGCCATAATTGTGTCTTTAGAAGGCCATTCTATCATTTTATCAAAACAACTTCTTCAGAATGATGAGGGAAATGGTACAACTAGTGGATTCCAGGGTCATGAACCCATTGCTGCCCTTCAGTAGCTGTGAAGTGAGTTCCTTGGTCTGAATCAATGCTGTGTGGAGATCATGTTGGTGGATAAGGTGCTTGGTAAATTCATGAATGGTAGTTTTGGCAGAGACATTGCATGCAGGAAAGGCAAATTAATATCCAGAGTAGGTGTCTAGTCTCATAAGAACAAAATGCTGCCTCCTCCGTGGTGGAAGTGAACCTATGTAATCAACCTGCCACCAGGTTTCTGGCTGATCTCCAGAAGGAATGGTCCCATATCTTGGACTCAATGTTGGCTTCTGCTGTTGGCAGATGAGGCATTCAGCAGTGGCAGTGGCAAAGCCAGCCTTAGTGTGTTGAAGTCTGTTTTGCGGAGCCCACACAAAACCTCCATCCCTGTTACCATGTCCGTTTTATTCTCGTGCCCATTGGGCAGTGACAGGAGTGGCAGATGAAAAAGGAGGACTAGTCTCCACAGTACATGTTATCTTACCTACTCGATTCTTTTTTTTTTTTAATTAATCAATTTATTGGGGCTCATACAATTTATCACAATACATAGATCAATTGTGTAAAGCACATCTATACATTTGTTGCCCTCATCATTCCCAAAATTCTCTTGCCTCCTGGGTTCCCGGAATCCGCTCATCTTCCTTCCCCCCCACCTTCCCTTCCCCCTCCCCTTTCCCCCATACCCCCCTAATAATTTATAAATTATTCTTGTATCTTACATTACACTGTCCGGCGCCTCCCCTCACCCACCCCGCTGTGCCCGTCCCCCAGAGAGATACTTAAAATCCTCCTCTTCAGAGGTAACCCTTTGGTGAGCACTCACATGAGGTGCAATTATCTTGATTTTCTTGGTCCATTCAGAAAGGTCTATCCATATACTTCTTCCCCACACCCCCCGGTTACCAATTTTCCAGTTATGTTCCCTCCAATCCCCTGACCATCTTGCTATACCATTAGCCACAACCCATAATTCAATATACTATTGCACACTTGGCCCTTTCTACTTCCAGGCAAACTGAACGGCCAGGTGCACTACTCAAAGTTCTGCCCATTGGGTGGATTTCCCTTCACCACTGTCCTTCAGGGGGATTGCATAAAGGGGCTGTAGTGTTGTTGCTCTCCACTTATGAGTGGCACCCGCATATTGTACAGAAACATCAGTAACCAAGCACGAATTTTCTGTTCCTTGGTCAACTTATCATAAGGAACTCCCCAGGAGGCCATAGGTGCAGACTGGGAGAAGGAAGGTACTATGAAAGGAGTGGAGATTATGGGCATTTGGACTACTTCTTCATGCAACTTACTTGTCCCTTCAGGTCCTGCTGTAGCACAATCTCATATACACCACTTCCATTTAACGATGGAGTGTTGCTGTGCATGTCCAGCTTTATGACTCTGTGGGTCAGATAATACCCAGCTCATGATGGGCAGCTTAGTTCTCATAGTGATTTGGTGGCCCATGTTGATGCGCTCAGTTTCTACTAAGGCCCAGTAAACAAATCTGTTTGTCAAAGGGGGAGTAGTTGTACATAGAGGATGGTGGAACTTTACTCCAAAATCGCAAGGGTCTGCACTGTGGTTCACCTATAGGGGCCTGGCAAAGACTCCATACTGCATCTCTATCTATGACTGATACCTCTAGCACCATCAGGTCAGCTGCATCACATGGTCCCAGTGGCAAAGCAGCTTGCACAGCAGCCTGAACCTGTTGCAAAGCCTTTTCTTGTTCTGGGCCCCTCTCAAAACTGGCACCTTTCACGTCATTTGATAAATAGGTCATATTAGCACACCCAAATGAGGGATATGTTGCATCCCAAATCTAAAGATGCCCACTAGGTGCTGTGCCTACTGTTTTGTTATTGGGGGCAGGGGATGGGGGTGGGGTGGGAAGATGCAATAGCTTAACCTTTACTTTAGTTGGTATATCTTGACCTGCCCCACACCACTGACCCTTAGAAATTTTACTGAGGTGGAGGGTGCCTGAATCTTTGTTGGGTTGATTTCCCACCTTCTTGCACGCAGATTTTGTACCAATGAATCTGGACTCTTAAATGCATCCTCCTTAGTGGGTACAATCAACATAATGGACCAGAGTGACATTCTGTATAAGAGACAGGTGATCAAGGTGGCTGCGGAGTAAATTATGGCACAGGGAGGAAGAATTGATGAACCCCGGGGGCGAGTTGTGAAAATGTATTTTTGCCCCTGCCAGCTGAAGGCAAACTGGTTCTGGTGGTCCTTTGAAACTGTATTGAGAAGAAGGCATTGGCTATATCAATAGCTGCATACCAGGTACCAGGAGAAACATTAATTTGCTCAAGCAATGAAACCACATATGGAATGGCAGCTGCAATTGGAGTCACCATCTTATTACGTTTATGATAATCCACCATCATTCTCCAAGATCCATCTTGGATGGATCTGTTTTTCCCCCCCACAGGCCAAATAGGTGAGTTAAACAGCGATGTGGTAGGAATCACCACCCCTGCATCCTTCAAGTCTTTGATGGTGTCCCTGATCTCTACAATCCCTCCAGGAATGTAGTATTGCATTTGGTTTTCTATTTTTCTAGGCAATGGCAGCTTTAGTGGTGTCCACTTGTCCTTTCCTACCATAATAGTCCTTATCCCACATCGCAGGGATCCAATATGAGGTTCTGCCAGTTATTAGGTATGCCTATTCCAATAATGCATTCTGGAACAGGGGAAATAACCACAGGATGGATTCGGGAACCCACCAGACATACTGTGAGTCACACCTCAGATAAAAGTCCATTAATAGCTTGACCTCCATATACCTCCACTCTGACTGGTGGGCCTTCAAACATCTTATGACTCCTGGAATTAGCATCAGTTCAGAGTCAGTGTCTAGTAATCCAGAAAATGTTTGATTATTTTCTTTCTCCCAATGTCACTCTTGTGAAAGGCTGCAGGTGTTTTGGGGGAAGGCTAGAAGAAAAATTTACAGTATAAACCTTTAGCGATGTAGCAGGTCCTTCTTCAAAGGGACCCAGCCTTCCACTTATTCAAGGGGTTGTAGGTCTGTAAATAGTCTCAAATCTGGGAATTGATTGAGGGGCCATGACTCTCTGTTCTGGTGATTTGAGTTGGACTGCTATTCACCTGATCTAGCATTCTTCTGCTTGTAGGTATCAAGTAAAGTTTTAGTAGTTTTCCCATGTATTTGACTCTTACAGACACTGTGGCTAAGTAGTCAATGCCATAAGTTCACATGAGACAGTTTGCTCTGATTACTACAGAAACCGTGCTGTACATTATGATAACCATACCCACTGTCTCTGCTGATTCAGTGCTGACACCTGTCATAGTTCAGTTAGGGCCGCTCCCACTGTTAATACCATTATACATAAGATAGCAATCAGAGGAGGTCTTCAGTAATGCTGGGACACCCCTCACAAACTTATTCCTTATGGTTTTGCTGAAAGGTATTGTGGTAGTTATATACTTTCATGTCAACTTGATCAATAAGTGTAGGGGTGGCATCTGACCTGTCAATCAGATTGCAGCCTGATGATGATTGCTTGTGAGCATGACCTTCTCATGAGGATTCTGGGAACTTCTTCTCTTTCTCCCTGGACCTAGGGCACCCTCTCTGTCTGCTTCACCTTCTTATTGAGGAGCCATATTCGAGACCCTTGACAGCGCTGAGATGTTTCCACTGCCTTTGAATCCATAAGACTTTTCACCTACTAGCATGTAATCTTCCTGCATTTGGCATCATTGCATGTGCTATGTGAGTCTGAAGAGGAATTTATGTACGAGTATTGGGCATATGGGCTAATATCAGAATTATGGACTTGATCTTGACTCGGTTGGGATGTTTTCTCAATATACAAATGCTCTTTGATATAAGGCTCTCACATATATGTGATTGACTAGATTTGTTTCTCTAGTCAACCCAGTATAACACAGGTATATTCACAGGGTGCTCCTTTTGTAGCACTATAGTATTATTTTGATAGATCCATTCTAACACACCAATTTCCCGAAGCTTTTACCTACCTTCTTATACAGTGCACCAAGATAGGTTGGGTACCTCAAGATGGTCTAATCTAGGCCATGTGGCAATCCGTGCTTCAGTGAACCAACCAAATATACGATTAGATCCTCTCTTAACTTCTCAAGCGGAGACATTGAAACAAGAATCTGCTTATCGGCACATAGCAAGGAACTCAGATTGGTCTAATGTGACATTCCTTGCACCAGTGTCCCACAACCTTAGTAATCATTCCCATGCATATTCCCTAGACTTCTGTTTATTTATATTAGAAAACTCGAGCAGGTGTTTATGAGTACAGCACACTTCTTCCAGAGTTATCATCTGAACCTCACCATTAGGAACTTTCTGAGACTTAATCTAGTTACAGGTCTAGAGGAAATAAGAGGTGGTGGTGGTGTTTCCTGGGGACTCTCAGCAATATCTTGTAAGGCACCCCCTACCCCAGGCAATGCTCCAGATGCAGCCCCAAGTGGAATTTCAGCAAGAACAGTTTGGTTAATCCGTTCATGTGTGTTGTTTTACTGATAGTGGATTAGTCCCTTCAGGTGAGAGGGGTGGATCTATTGACTAGGGTGGCTCAATAGACTAGAGGGTCAATATCCTCCTCTTCAGGATCATCAGCCCATTATGTTCCATCCACGTTTCAGGGTCCCAATTCTTTCTGATTAATGATTCTATGTTAATATCAGACACTGCTCTAGACTTACAGTTCAGCTGACACTGTAATTCAGCAAATTGTATGATGAGACTCTGGATTTGGTTTTATCATTTTTATTCAGTATTGCTCTAATAATAGAGTAATGTCAGCTCTATTATTAGAGGAGAGAAGGCTCCCAATTGTAGCACATGCAGAATTTTTAGGGCTTTTATTCGGCACTTGAGACGTGCTTCTGAGCTTCTGGGATCATCCCTTTCCTTGATCACTTTTTCCATTGTAAGGAGAACCAGCCAACCAGTTTCCACATACTTCTCATCCTGACAAAACTGCTGAAAAGTATCAAACTCATGACCACCCAGAGAATCTCCTCTCACCAGCACTGCATGTATTAGTGGTGATATTGCAGGTATTGACTTAGCCACTTCACACCATGGATCAACACCACCCTCTCTAGTAATAATGGCAGACTTCTCCATGTTTTTAGGGGTAGAGGCAGCATGCGTGGTACTGTACTGTTAAGCCTAATTAGGCTGGAGAACAAATTCAGGAAACTCATATTTATGATCTTGTTCCCTGAGAACCACACTTGGTACCAATTGTGTTAAGCAGAGTTCTCTAGAGAAACTAAACCAGGAGAGTGATTATTGTATATTTATATATAAAAGGATAGGTTTATATAGTGAGAAGGAATACAACAGCTAATTAGTCCACACAGCAGCATAGAGGGCCCAGTTCAACTCACTTTCATGGGAGTTATTATACTGAAGATCCTTTACCTCCTGCTGGCTACTAGTGAGGAAGCAGACAGCAGAATTTTCTCTCAGGCAAAGTGAGCAGTGTTGACCTGCAGACAGCAACGTGGCAGGATGGGGCAGCAACCCTATTCAGGCTACTGGGGCCATGAAGCAAAGCAGGGCCTGATGGAGCCTCAAGCTCTAGTGATGCGTGGCATGGCGACATGATCCACGGGTTGGCTCAGCCCACAGGTAGCATAGCATACAGTTGAGGCAAAAAAACTAGGTCAGTCAGCAACATGCTGGTCTGATCACCAGGGAAGAAGAGTAGGAGGCCATCCTTGGGAAGTCTTGAGCTGTGACCTGATTGACAGGCTATCCTCCTCCCACATATTCTTATGGGAGCCATATTGGCACAGAAAACTTAACTATCACACCTACTTTGCCTAAATTATATAATCTTTTAAGGAATTCTTTCTTCAAATACTTGACATTTATTAGTAATTTGCAAGATCTTTAGGGCAGGGAATAGGCCTGTTATTAATGTTGTGGAATTTTGTAAGAACCCTGCTGTTTTTGGATTTGAAATGTCAAGGAATTGTCTGAAAAGAACAGTTCAATTCTTAATTTCATATATAACAAAATCATATTAGCAGAAAACTGTTTAAATAGAGTGCTTTAAAAATTGTTGTTTCCTCTCCCCTAGCTGCAGCGTCGGTGCTGTCTTCTAAAGTAAATTCTTCTGGGGGGAAGGACAGTTGTCCATATAGCTGGTATGGGGGACGAGCCCTCAGGCCCCTCCACTGGCTTCCCCCCTCTATGCCAGCATGCTGCATTCGCATCCCGGAACACTGGATTTAAGTCTGGTCCCTCTTTCCCTGTAGAGACACAAACAATACCCTCCGTTTGGGTGGGTCAGTGCCCTATTCCCCCGCCACTCATCTCTCTTTTTTCCCCGCTTTCCTTCTTTCCCCCTCCTTTTTAGTTGTCTGCCTTATGTCCCCCTAGATTTGATCTGGCCCCTGCCATACTACCTGGACCTCACCCCTGGAGTATTGTATACAGTAGCTTTTTCCCTTTGCCACTTTTGCATCAGAGAACACGGGAGCAAATGAATGGGGAAGAAGAGAGAGTGGAGCACATCCTGGCCCACCAGGCCTGGAGATATCGCCGCTCCAAACAGCCAATGCACAGAGTGGACCATATGGCTGATCCCACTATGAGAAAAAATGTCCCTTGCTGGCCCATGGCCCTACAGGGGACAACACTGGAGACTCAATGTCGGGATTGTTCCGGAATGATCCCGTGACACTGAGGCAAAACACTGAAGGGGTGCAGCAGAGCAACATGGGGGAGGGGGGGCAGAGCAGGGAGCTCCTGAGGCAGTGCAAAGGATAGACTCTGGGGCCAGAGTGTGGCACCCCATCAGACTTGACTGGAGGACATGCCTAGAGGTCAAAAATCAGACTTTGATAAATTCACAGGTTTTTCTTTTCTTTTTAAATTAATTTATTCTTTTACGAGTCATTGTTTTTCTTTTGTGTCATCATTGTTGTGGTCTCTTTTCTCACTTAGTCTTGCTGTGCCTTTTTTGGTGCATACTATTATCTCTGCAGATTTATCTAGAAAAGGTACGCTGAATGAAGAAAACAACGGGACTGATGGTTCCTAGGGGACACAGGAGAAGGCGAGGCAGGGGAAAGGAGTTGGTTTTGACCAACCCAGGGACAAGGGAACAACAAGTGATCCAAAACTAGTGGCAAGAATGGTGTGAGAGGCCTGGTAGGGATTCAGCAATGGCAATGTAACCGAGAGTAGTTA
>NW_022109980.1:6990918-6992918 GCF_000313985.2 Echinops telfairi
TAAAATGTTTTTTTAAGTGTTGTTTCTGAGATTCTGGTGCTCAGATTCATCAGATGATAAGATATACCCTTTGGATGTACTTTTAAATTGACTTGGGTTATCAGCAACTGCTTCTCATGCTACATTGTCTAGTCATATGTATATCCAGGCCTTCTGCTTCTTTGTCCTCCGTGACTCCTGATTTCCACGACGGGAACTCTGTATGTAGCTTCCGCTTTTCTTTTCTTGGGTCCTTTTTACATATGTTTTATAGGGATTTATGTTTTTTTGTGTGTAATGAGAGTGTTTGCAATACCACTGTGTTTTATGTCCTTCGTTTCAGATTATACATCTGTGATTATTTTCCTACTGAAAGTAATTTAAAGATGTCATATATGCAATCTATGGACTCATGTTAAACAGCTACTTACCCGGCAGTAACAGAAGTGGGTTTAAAGGTTGGGAAAAATATTAGAGCTGGAGAAAACAGAACTCAGAAATTCCATACAGTAAAGACTCTGCTAATTGCAGCATGCCTTAGAAAGAATATCTTCTGCTATTTGAGGGAAAATGTAATTTTTACATAGCTGTAGTAGTGATAGCTATTGAATTTGGAGAGACCAATTTTGCTCCTCTGTTTTCACACTGAGAAAGACACTTGGCACTTAGCATATTTGTAAAGCAACCGAATTTAATGATAAATATTTGATATTACCGATAACAAACTTAAAGAGTTCATGGATGTTTCAAATAAATTGCCTTTTTTCCATTTGTCTTGGCTTGTATTACCAAGTGACAACTCAAAACACCTCTTACCTCCTTCCTTTCTCTCCTGTCCTTTCCCCTCACTCTGTCAGCCTTTTAGTGAAGGTGCACATCTGCTGCCATAAACACACAAATTAGCACATCAATGTTTCTGATGAAAAAAAAGTCAGTGCAATAAGAGAATGTTTTGAAAGCAAGCCAGTTTGTCAGTAAATTATAAGCTTCATTACCATAAAACTCTAACAAATAGAAACCACATCTCATTAACTGAAAGCACAATATGACTGTTGCAATATTCATCTCCCCAAAGAGTGCTTATCCATAGGAAAAAAGATAAAAGTTTTGCTTAGAGCTGCCACTAATGACAGCATTAACTTTATTTATCAAAGAATGTATAAGCATTTTACAAAACATAAATTTTACCCCTCCCCCCCCCACACACATATTTCTGATTAAGCACAGTGGCAAACACAGTACAAGAGTGTCATGAAACCTCACGTCATTCCACTTTACCACCATTCTAAGTATGCCCTACTGTGGTAGTTACATAATCTGGTGTCAATTTGGGTCTTGAGAGAATTAAGAGTGAAGGGGTGGAGTCTAGTCTGTCAATTGGGTCATAGCCAATGAGGCCTCTGTGTAGGCATGGCTTTCTCCTGAGTATTCTGGAAACTCAGATATTTCCTCCTTGGAGGTAGGAGACCTACCTATGGAACCTACCCTGATGCAACCAGACCTCGGGAGCCAGAGAAGCCATATAGAGACCCCTGGCAGTGCTGAGGTGCTTACAACACCACTGGATCCACAAGACTTCCAACCCACTGGCCTGTGATCCTCCAGAAATGGGCATCATTGCATGTGTTCTGCAAGTCTGAAGAGGACTTTATAGATCAGTATCAGACATATGGGCTAATATTGGACTTATGAACTTGATCTGTACTGGGCTGGGACATTTTGTCAATATTCAATTGCTCTTGTATATAATCCTCTTTCTTATATGCATGTGAGTGTCTATGAATTTGTTTCTCTAGTCTACTTGGACTAACACACCTACGAAGGTTGTAGAAGGCCCGAGTAGCATAATGGTTACTTACTGAGCTGCTAAAACCAAGGTCAACAGTTTGAAACCTGTTGGAGCGCTGCATGAGAAAGACATAGCTTTCCACTCCTGTAAAGAATTATAGTCTCAGAAACTCATGGGGGCAGTTCTACCCTCGGGGTCCTATAGAGTTACTATAATTTCTTTTCTTTTTTTT
>NW_022109980.1:6993461-7002844 GCF_000313985.2 Echinops telfairi
AGTGAATTTATTATCTTTTTCAATTATGCAGAAAGTTTTTCCAGGTAAATCCCTTACATTCTATGGCTGATAAAACTTGTGCATATTATATTTAAGGTCAAATTTAATACAGAATTCTCTCAAAGCTGTAGTCCTTTCTGTAAAAGTAAAAGGGAAGGAATTCACTGCACTGTTGTTTGAAATAAAGATAGAAACCTCTTTCAAAATCTAGAATCTTCAACAGGTTACAAATATTTGAGTAGCCCACAACTTTTCTCTATTCAAGTTATGTTGGAATGACACTGTGATTTTTTAGTTCTGTGTATTTAAGAATATTTTTAAAGGTCTATAAAATCCAAACTATTTGTAGCAAAATTTTTGTAGGAGCTTATAGATTGCTCACACTACTAGATAGTACCAATTTCAGATAAGAGACTTGTTTCCAAATTAATAAAATTGTTAAGCAGACAGAGGAAAAAATCATCAATTAAGTGTAAAAATGTTGCTAGAATTATATGAGTGTGATAGTTAGATAATCTTTTGTCAATTTGAAATTTAAGAGTGACAGGGTGGAGTTTAGCCTGTCAATCAGGTTGCAGCTTGATGACCTCATTTGGAGGCACTAAGTTGATAAATAGTTCGCTAAAGCGAGACACATACTCCCTGCAAGACATTAGTACAAAGAGACTGATGGAACG
Organism: Echinops telfairi; assembly: GCF_000313985.2. Taxonomy (NCBI): domain Eukaryota; kingdom Metazoa; phylum Chordata; class Mammalia; order Afrosoricida; family Tenrecidae; genus Echinops; species Echinops telfairi. The sequence goes on from NW_022109980.1 coordinate 6,994,139, forward strand.
ATGCTGATGCAACCAGAGTTCTGGAGCCAGATAAGCCACATATAGAACCCTACCAGTGCTGAGATGCTTAGACCACCCCTGGATTCACAAGACCTTCCACCCATTAGCCTGTGATCTTCTTGCATTCTGTGTCCTTGTTTTATGAGTCTGAAGAGGACTTTATAGATCAGTATCAGACATATGGGCTAATATTGGACTTATGAACTTGATCTGGACTGGGCTGGGACATTTTCTCAATATTCAACTGCTCTTGTATATAAAGCCCTTTCTTATAAACATATGAGTGTCTATGGAATTGTTTCTCTAATCAACTAAGGCTAACACTTTGAGTATGAATGATGGTTTAGCCAACTATTTAATTATGAACTGAGTCTGTTAAAATAATTGGGTAAAATATTAAAGGATGTGATATCTTGGATTTTCTTTAAAATACTTAAAAACAAGAAAAACAACCAAGGGAATTGTTTGAAGATGCAGCAAGATTAAGAAAAAACAGTAATTGCTTAGCTTGCATGTTGAGTGCATATGGGTTCTCCATATTATTCTTTTTATCTATGTGTGTTAATGCTTGAATTTTATTAAATGGAAGTTTTGAATAAGTAACTAAATACTTAATTGTATTGGGTTAGAAAAGCTAGCATATGATTTACTTTTTGGAAAAAAACAACATTAATATTCAAGGAAAATTAGAAAACCTGAGGAAGAGACAGCATTGCTGAGGGAAATGTATATTATGCTTCATAGCAGAATAGGAGGTTAAACCTGAGTGTTCCAGTTATTATTTTCATAGTCTTGGGCAAATCTCTGAAACTATTTCTTCATTTGTAAAGTGAGGGTGATAATTCAAACATCAGAGTGGTGTGGAAGATCAAATAAAATAAGATTCATGAAAGTAGGACTAACACATGAATGTTGCATAAAAGATCCTTTCCTTTATTTGAAAGTAAAGTTGCCAGATACAGCAAACACAGAGTACAAAAGAAACCCAGAAAAAATATCTAGTTTTATTTGTATTTCAGAGAAGTAGTGAATATTTTTAGGTTAAATATGCCTATGCAACATTTGTGAGTGAATGGGACCAAGTTGTTGTGAAATTTAAATGGGGTCCTTATATTTAAACTAACAATCTTATTGGACAGAATAGTTGGTGAGTCAAATTGTCTTACAAAGCTCTACAATAGCAAGCAGAATGTGATTCCAGATAAGTGATTTATTAGGGTTAATGCCTGATTGAAGATATAGAATTAAAAGAACAGAAAGAGATTAACAAAGGAGATTTTCAACAAAGCCATATATATGAACAATTGTAAATCTCTAAGGACTAAACAGTGTTCGATGTTTTTCATAATATTTTCATGATAAGGACAAGAGACAAAGGAAAGAGCATTTAGAAATCTGCCTCCCCCCACCCCCCACACCACCAGAGAAAGCATCTACAACACTAGAGATTTCTGTATTCAAGGGAAAGAAGACAAATATATTCAAAATCAATCTCTCTCTCTCTTACAGATACTCCACACAGCAGCTTCTCTGTCCTTCCTATTGTTCACTGCTCATTGCTTCTTTACAGGTGATTTCACTTTCGATAACCACTGGACTGGGAATATGTCTATTAATGTTTTTAACATTCTGTTGAATTTGAACTATGACTTGTTGAATTTTTTAAGCCCAGACTTAGAATTATATAAGGGTTATGATTGAGATCCTCAGGAAGCATTGTCCAAAAGAGACTTGGATTCCAGATTTAGTCTTCCTAGTAAAGGATAATAGATCTCAATTAAAACTAATACAAATATTTCTCCACCCTATTTGCAGTGTTGCAGCTTCTCATGAGGGCATAGTCACCCAATTCAACCCTAGCTACACAAAATACAATCCATAATATTTAATTTTAAAATAGCAAAGAGCAAACCCACAACTATTTAAAGTCTCCAAATTAACTTGAATTAATATATATATGTGTGTGTATGTATGTATATATATATTCACAAACTGGCATAGAAATAAGACACACACAATTATAACCTTTTATACAAGTTAAAAGTGCCCATGAATTTGATGTAAGGATCCCTGGTGATGCTGGATTACTAAGCATCAATTTGGTGTTCTGAGAGAAAAATAAGGCTGTTTACTCCTGCAAAGTTGGAAAGTCTCAGGAACCCTATAGAGGATTGTTATGAGTGGAAATTGACTGGATAGCTCAAGTTCGGTTGTAGTCCAAGTTTGGTACTCACTCTTTTCACACGCTGTAGCTCCAGGATCAGTCTGTGTCCAGACATACATTTATTATTGCTCTCTACTTGTTTCTTATGATGTCTAAATGTTTATTCCTAGATGGTGGCGTTATGTTTCATATACAATTATAGGATTTTCTTCATACAATAGGTGTACTTTGGTAGGTCATTTATTCATAATCATCTGGAATATTTGAAAAGCACTTAGTGGAATGTTATTTTTTAAAGAATTACAAAAATGGATTTAGAAATGACAAAAATAACACTAGTGTGTTCCTTCTCATACGTGGTCAGATAACATATAGTACAAAGAGTTATCTTCTTTTATAGGAGCCTAGGTTACCACTCACTGTCATTGAGTCAACTCTGATTAATTGACCCGATAGGACCCAATAGAAGTGCTCCCTAGAGTTTCTAAGGCAGCAAATCTAGGTGCATAGAGTACAGATTTAAGGAGACACTGTCAGTATAAGCTTCACAATTTCATGATGCTAAAAGTGAATACCTCCTTAAGTTTCCCCTCATTGGCGCCTCACCTTCTTCTAAGCCTTGTTTTTTTTTCTTCGGTGTTAACAAGTCTAGAATCATAATACAGTGTCTAAAACTGCACGTGTTGAGGGAAGGAAAATAAAGACCTCTTTTAAAAACTTAGAGTGTATTGAAGAACCTTTGCTGAATAAGCCACTGTTTCCCCAAACTCACTATCATCGAGTTAATTCTGACTCGTGGGCATTGTGTAATATTAACTCCCTTTTGCCGTATGCTTTCAAGGTCTTGACATAGAACTATTTCTTGATTGCTAACTGCTTGTACAGATTACAGTTTTCATCCCTTACCAATTCTTGCTGCTCCTTTGGGACAAAGAAAAAATAAGAGAACTTCTTTCTATTCTTCAGACTTTGCATTTGAACCAATTTTTTGGCATTTTTCCTGTATTCAGATTTTCTCTTCATAATAAATGTCTCCCATACCCAACTAAAATACTTATCAACATTTATTTATAAATGCTACAGCAATCATAACAACACAACAAGAATTACCATGAGTTTACTAAAACCTCAGTATTACTTCACAAAATAACTGTCCCACCTGTGTGTAGGAAAATATTAAATTCATTTTGTACATGATGATTATGATAATTTTCTTTCTTATGTTGCTTTTGTGAGCTGGAGAGGTGCTCATGAAAATGATACCAACAAATTTGATGTCAACTAAGACTGATGCTATGACCTTCCTATTATTCCCATAAGAAAAAAGTAGAAAGCCTCATGGTAACATCCTGTGATGTTTTTACTGGAAAATATAATATTATCATAATATTCTTAATTCTATGATGATGCTTTAAAACATTTAAGAGAGCCAAAAGCATTTAAGAGAACGGAAAGATGTATATATACTTTTCCAATAGGAGGTGTACATCGGAAAGGCACCATTTCTCATCACATCATATGGAAACATACTGTCAATATGATTTTAACTTTGCTCATCACTCCAAGTTCGTGTTTTCCAGATTTCGTCATTGTAAGAGTGTTTTTTGTTTTCCTTTTCATGTTGTAATTTGGAAGAAATCACTGTGCACAGTCCAAATTTATGGAATTTGGAGTTATATTCTCACCTCCATGAGGGAAGTATCTCTACAAAAAGTTAATTGGAATTATTCTGCAAGAAAGATCTGTTTGTAGTCATCTACTTATTTGCTCTGTCATTTATTTGTATAGACATTAATTCATGAGTATTTAATGTATGCTTTTCATTATTATCCAACACTACTTTATTGAAATTGTTGCAACTTTGACCATTTGGAGCTCTTTCATTTAGATATTGTGATCCTAATGTATACACCATTGTTGAGATTTCGTTTGCTTATTTGTTTTCTTATTTTTCTTCTTCTATTTTTTTTCTTGAGCAAGTCAAGACTTTTAAGAGCCTTGGAAACCAATAGTTAAGCATTAGGATGCTAACCACAAGGCCAGCGGTTCAAAACCAACTAGCTGTTCCAAAGGAGAAAGGTGAGCCTATCTGCTCCCATAAAGGTTTACAGTCTCAGAAACCGTAAGGAGTGGTTCAACACTCTTTTATAGGATTGCTATGCATTGAAATTGACTTGATGGCAGTGGGTTAATTACTTTCTGAGACTATAAAATGCTCCCTGTTCCGACTGTTTATTTCCAGCTTTTTTCTTCAATCAACTAGGTCTCCAAGGAGACCTTGTTCTTTTATTCAAGAATGATAATAGAAATCAAAGATTGAACATGAGATGTGCTTGTTGCTACTTCTCTACTTCTCAGAGGAAGAGCAGATATGTATGATGAAATTATATTAACCTTTACATATGCTTAGCTAAAGTATATCTATATGAAACCGTCTGAAACTAAACATTCATTCGCACAGAAGCATCTTATTTGAAACTTATTATAACATGAATGGTTCTAAGCTTCTCCCCTTGCTTACCTGTAATCTCTCACTCCAAAAGTGAGACCACTAGCTCCCACAGTCTTCCATCCATTTCTTGCATTTTCCGTATAGTACTTGAACCACATAGAAATAACAATCCATATAGAGAGAGTAGTAGATATTACACTGTATGTATACATAATAGTATCAAAATGGATAATATATAACACCATGGGGAAGAACTTTATCAATAGAGTACAATACTTTTTCTTTGGGCCTTACATACTCATTACAAAAATACTTAAGTCTGCAACTTATTCCATCATCCCTTCAGTCATACAATTTAATATGTTTTCTATGTCGGTAGAATGTTCTTTCTCATGCTATATTGTATGTTGGCATTTCCTCAGCTTCTTAAATGATGTTTTAATGTATATACATTAAATGAACTCCTTAATGAGCTTGAGAAATGAACAGTGGCATGTATCGATAATTAAAATATCATACAAAAGATGTTCACTGACGTACATGATGCCCTGTGCTTCGTTTATTTGACCCTCCTCACCTAGCTATGAGTCTCCTGACAATAATAAGGACAAATTTGATTAGTGTGGCTCTCGTTTACCTGGTATAGAATGTCACGTATTTCTCAGACTACCTTCTTTCACTTTACAGTATGTGATAGGGTTCATTCAGATCTCTTCATGGCTTAATAGTCCATTTGTTGTTCATAGGTGGTTAATATGCTGATGTGTCATGTACTCGTTTGTTTATCCATTCACCTATTAAAAGGCATAGATGTTGCTTCCAGTTTGGGGTGATTATGAATAATCACCGAAATATAGAATAAAACTTCTATAAACATTCGCTTTCAGGTTCTTATATGGAGATTAGCTTTCTTTTCAGTGTAGAATTTAACAGGGACTGTGATTGCTAGTTCAAGATGACAGGAATTTGCTACCTGTGTAGGAAACTGCAAAAACTATCTTCCAAAATGACTATTAGATTTTGAATTCCCATCAGCATGAATGAGAGATTTTTTGTTTCATATCATTGTCATCATTTAATGTTGTCTTTATTCTTTGGATTTTAACCACTTTAATAAGTGTGTAGTGGTATCAGAGCCCTGGTGGTATAATAGGTTACACAAGTTCAGCAGTTAGAAACCATCACCCATTCTGCAGGAGAAATATAAAGCTTTTTACTCCCATAAAGTATTGTAATCTTGAAACCCCACAGGGCCAGTTCTCCTCTGCCTCATAGGATCCTTATGAGCCAGAAGGGACTCGAGAGCAGTGTGAAACTATGTACTGGTATTACATTGTTGTTTTTCTTTGGGATTCTTTAATAACAAATACTGTTGAATGCCTTTTCCTATTATTTGTTTTCTTCATGTTGAGGGATAATCCATTTTAAAGGCTGTAGTCTTTGACTTTCACTTCTAAATGTTTCAAATCTTCTTAGCTTTCAGTTAACAAGATTATGGCATCTGCATATAGCAGATTGCTAGTCAGCAGTTCTCCAATCCTAATGCCTCATTCTTCATTTGGTCCAGTTTCTTGGATTATTTGTTCAGCATTCATATTGAGGAAGTATAGTGAAAGGATACAAATCCTGACACATACTTGTCTTGATTTTTAACCTCACACTATCCCTTTGTTCTATTCAAAGACTTTGTTCATAGTCTAAGTACAGTTTCCTCATGAACAGAACTAACTATTTGAAATTCCCATTCTTCATAATCTTATCCATAGTTTGTTAGGATATACATGGGTAGTATATCCTTTGCACAGTCAAAACACCTTTGTCACTTACCTCTGCTTTCAGCCAATATTCATCTGACATCAGCAAGATGTCCCTCATTGTATGTCCTCATCTGAATCTAACTTAATTTTCTGGCATTTGCATGTCAAATTACTACAACATTATTAAATTAATTTCAGCAAAATTTTATTGATTTGTTATTTTAATGATGATGTGATAATTTCCACATACTGTGGGATCATTTTTCTTTTGAACATATACAAATAAGCATCCATCCCAGTTGGTAGGTCAGGTCTTCAATAATTTCTTGGTAAAAAGCAAAATTTCTCACAACCAAACCAATAAGCAACAACACGATAAATGGAGAAAATACAGAAAATTTAAAAGATTTAAATTTTAATTGGATATTCAATTAACACTCATGGAAGCAGCAGTCAAGATTAAATGAAGTAAATCTGGTGCAAAAGAGCTCTTTAAAATGTTAAAGACCAAAATGACACATTGAAAAGTAAGGTGCAGCTGACCAAGCCATAGCATTTCAATTGTCCCATATACATGTGAAATTAGACAGTGAATAGGGAATACTGCAGAAGAACTACGTAACACATTTGAATTATGGTGTGGTTGAAGAATACCGGTATTTAATATACCCCAGACTGCCTGAATAAGGGGCAACTTTGTCTTTGAAGAAGGACAACTAAAACGTTTCTTAGAAACAAAGATGATGAGACCTCATCTTACATACGTTGGAACTGTTATCAGGAAAGACAAGTCCCTGAAGAAGTCCAGCATGCTTGATAAGGTGGTGGGTCTGAAAAAGAAGACGTTCAAACAATGGATTGACCCAGTTGGCCCAAACACAGCAGTGGTCGTGAGGATTGGGCAGGCCTTGCAGTGTTCTGTTGTGTTTATATGGAGGGGAGCAATGAATAGGAACCCATTCCACAGCATCTAACGAAATCTTTTTCTATAATGATTTGTCATCAATATAAATTCACCGATGCGGTGTTTATTTACAAAATGTATTTTTAATTTAGCTAATGTGTTTGTATTGATCGGTTTTAAGAATCTTTGTATATTTTAGATACAAGTCTTTCATGTGATGTTTATTTTCAATCGCAGTCTCTTCATCGATAGATTTTCCTTTCATTCCTTAATAGCACTGTTTGTAGAGAAGTTTTACATTTTTATGAATTCCAAATTATCACCATTTTCTTTCCTGAATAAGGCTTCTGGTTTATGTAATCGTTCGCAGCCTACACAACATCATACAGATTTTACCTTATGTTTTCTGCTAAAAGATTTATAGTTTTCATTTTTTATATCTATGATGCATTCTGATTTAAATTTTATAGAAGATGTAACATCTGGGACTAATTTAATTGTATGCATATAGATGCCTACTTGTTCCAAAACCACTTGCTTAAAAGTCAGTCCTTTCGCGACAGAACATCCTTTACTCCTCTGTCAAAGGTGTGCTGTCCATAATACTGTAGGTCTAGTTCTTGGATCCGCTACTTGTCTGTCAGTTGGTTTTACTGTGGTGGCAGATGTGTTCCTGGGATGCTGGAAGCTGTCACTGGTATTTCAAATACCAATAGAGTCATCCAAAGGGAAAATGTTTCAGCACAACTTCAAGAATAAGAACAGACTGTGAAGAAGGAATAGGTTGTCCACTTCTGAGGAGGAGTTTACCACTGAAAACCTCATGAACAACATCAAAACACTCTCAGATACTGAAAATCTAATGACCAGAAGCATAACACTGTCAGAGAGAGTACCAGAAAACAAGACCCTCAGGTCTGAAGGAATCAGTCCATATGAGTCCATCCACTTTGTTTCTCAGCAATATTGTGTTGTTTGTTCTAGGTCTTTTGCCCTTACATATAAACTTTGTAATAGTTAGTTGATATATACAAAATAGCTGGGTGAGATTTTTATTGAGAATGTATGGAATCTGTAGACTAAGTTGGGAAGAACTGACACATTAACAATATTGGTCTTTCCAATCAATGATCCCCAATATATCTCAAGTTATCCAGTTCTTTAAAACCTCTTTGAGTAATTTTCCACAGATAGATCCTGAACATATTTGATTGACTTATACCTATATATTTCAGTTTTGTGATGCAAGTACATATTGTATATAAAAATATGTTATCTATCTATCTATCTATCATCTATCATCTATCTATCATATATCATCTATCTATCTATCTATCTATCTATCATATATCATCTGTCTATCATCTATACCTATCTATCTATCATCTCTATCTATCTATCTATCTATCTATCTATCTATCTATCTATC
>NW_022109980.1:7002944-7038163 GCF_000313985.2 Echinops telfairi
TTTCTGAAACTTGGTTTTTAAGTGCTGACCTTGAGGTTAGCAGCCCAAGACATAACCGACTATGCCACCACATATATAAAATCTACATGCTTATATTCACTTTAAGTTCAATTGCATTGATAGCATTTAGGAAAGCAATGAACTTTTATATCTTAAGAATGCATCCAGTGATGCTACGACACTTGGTTATTAGTTCATGGTCTATTTTTTGTCAATTTTAAAGGATTTTCTACATAGACACTTATCATGTCTAAAAAAATTACTTTTATTTATTTATTTCAAATATGTTCCTTATGTCTTCTCTTGTTTTATTGCACTAAGAATTCCAGCATGATATTAAATATGAATGATGATATATGATGGCTTTGTTCCAAATCTTAGAGATGTTGTTAGGTGTCATCGAGTTGGTTGCAGCCCACAGGAAACATATGTGAACCAGCACTTTACTATTGTTCCTATGCTTGTGGCTGCCATGGTGTCAACCCATCTCTTTGCAGTTTCCTCTTTTCATATCCCCATTACTTTGTCAAACATGATTTCTTTCTCCAGGGACTGATCTCACCTGATAACATGTCCAAAATATGCAAGAGAAAGTCGCAGCATCCTTTCTCTAAGGAGTACTCTGGCTGTACTTCTTCCAAGACAGATCAATTTGTCCTTTTAGCAGTCCAGTACACCTTCAGTAGTCTTCCCCAGCACCAAAATTCAAATGCAACGATTCTTCCTCGGTCTTCCTTATTCACTGACCCACTTTCACATGCATATGAAGCAAGGGAAAATCCCATGGTTTGGCGAAGGCATATCTTAGTCTGCAAAGTAACATCCTGGGCATTTGCTACTTTAAAGAGGTCTTGTGCAGCAGATTTACCCAATGCAATACCTCTTTTGATCTCCAGGCTACTGCTTCCAGGAGGATTGTGGATCCAAGTAGGTCAAAATCTTTGACAACTTCAACCCTTTATCAACATGTTACTGATTGGTCCAGTGGTAAGCATTTGGTTCTTCCTTACATTGAGTTGTAATCCATACTGAAATCCTTGATCTTCATCAGCAGGTATTTCAAATTTTCCTCACTTTCAGGAAGCAAGGTTGTATAATCTGCATATTTCAGATTGTTGTAAGCCTTTTTCCAATCCTGATGCCACATTATTCTTCATATAATCAAGCTTATATATTGAATACATATGGTGAGAGGATACAACCCTAATACATGTAAACCATGCAGAATTCTTTTTTTTTTTTCATTCACACATTTGGCTGTTGATCCATGTGCAAGTTTCTGCATGAGCAAAATTCTTTTGGAATTATCATTATTCTTTAGTTTATCCATAATTTGTTATGATTCACAGAGTCCAATGGCTTGGCAAAGTCAGTAAAACACAAGTAAACCTAGTTATGACATTCTCTGCTTTGTGCTAGGATCCATATGTCCTCGTTGAATCTAGCCTAACCGCTCTGGCCACTCCTTGTCACTGCAGTGGCGCAAACATTGTTGAATGATCTTCGGTAAAATTTCACTTTCAAGTAATATCAATGATATTGTTCTATAATTTGGGCATTCTATTTGCCACTTTTCTTTGTAATGGATACAAATATGAAGCTCTTCCAGTCAGTTGACCACATAGCTGTCTTCCAAATTTCCTGGCATAGAGGAATGGTGCTTCCGGTGCTTATTGAGTGCTTCAGAACTTATTGAAACATTTCAATTAGCATTCCATCAATTCCTGGAATCTAGTATCAAGCTAATACTTTCAGTGCAGTTTGAACTTCTTCTCCAGCCCTAATGATTCTTGCTCATATGTTTAAATGGTGGAAATTCAACTAGTTCTTTTGGGTAGAATGACTGTGTATTATTTCCATCTTCTTTTGATGCTTTCTGCATCATTCAATATTTTACCTATAGAATCTTTCAATATTGTAACTGAGTTCATTCAGTTTAAGTTATGCTGTGATTGTTTTCCATTTTGGCTTTCTAATTCAAGGTCTTTGCACATTTCTTTATAATATTTGACTTTGTCTTCTTGAGTTGGCCTTTGAAATTTTCTATACAGCTCTTAGACTTCATAATTTCTTTGATTTTCTTTAGCTACTCTATGCTGATCACAATTCAGAGTCTCTTCTGGTATCCACTTTATTCTTTTCTGTCTTTCCAGTCTTTTAAACGACCTCTTGCTATCTTCATGGATGATGTTTTTGATGTGTTCCACAGATTATCAGGTCTTCTGCCATTGGTATTCAATATACCAAATCTGTTCTTGAGATGTTCTCAAACTTCAGGTGATATAGCCTCAAGGTCATATTTTGGCTCTTGTGGATTGTATTGAGTTTTTTTTTCAGTTTTATTCTGAACTTACATATGATTAATTGATGGTCTGTTCCACAGTTGGCCCTTGGTCTGATTTTATCTGCTGAAATTGAGGTCCTCCAGCATCTCTTGCCACAGATGTATTCAATTTTGTTTTTGTGTATTCCACTTTGGGAAGTCCATGTGTAGAGCTTCCTTTTATGTTCTTGATAAAAGGTATTTGTTATGAACAAATCATTAGTTTTGCAAACTTCTGTCGTTCTATCTCCAGCTTTGTTTCTGTCACCAAGATCATATTTTCCAACTAATGTTTCTTCCCCTTTGTTTCCAACTTTTATATTCCAAGCACCAATAATTATCAATGCAACTTGGTTGTGAGTTTAATCAATTTCAGGCTGAATTTATTGGTAGAATTCTTCAATTACTTTATCACTAGCTTTAGTGATTGGTGCATAAATTTGAATAATAATTGTATTGACTGGATTTCTTTGAAAATGGATAGATATAATCCTCTCACAACAGCCTTGTATTTCATGGCTGATTTCCCCATATCCTTTTTGACAATGAATGCCATGCCATTCTTTTTGATTGTGTTACTCCAGCATAGTAAATCTTAGAATTTCCTGATTAAAAATGGCAAATACCAGTGCATTTCAACTCACCAATACCTAGAATGCATTCCATTTTACTTTTGATGACTTCCAATTTCCCTAGACTCATACTTCTCACATTCCAAGTTCCAATCATTAGCAGATTTTTGCAACCTCCACTCTCAGGCTTTATCCAACTCACATCACCATAGACAATTTCACTCTGAGGTTATCTTCAGTCACATTTAGAGTGTCCTCAGACTCTTGGGGCCCATGCTCTAGCTCTTTCTCTGACAATGTTTTGCTTGCACTCTTTAAGCCTTCAGTAAATGGCAATGTTTGGGACCTATGCCTAAAGATTTCAGCAGCTGCTTTCTCCAAAGTGGGCAGCCAATTCCTTCTTTGCTGTCTGTTATTAATTTGAAAGCTCTGCTGAAACCTGTTCACTTTGACCCTGGTATGACCAGTGACATAACTTCCAGTACCACAGCAACACCCAAGCCACCAGGACAAATTGACAGACAAGTGGAATAATATTACAGTAAATATCCTCAATTTATCACTGTTATGTAGCATGTTTGCTGTATATTTATTATAAATGGTCTTTCACAAAATAAGGAGGGTACCAATATTCATAATTTACTGATTTTTTTACCATAAATTTTGTCAAATGTGTTTTCTGCATCTATTGACAGGATATTATGATTTTTCTAATTCAGTGTGCTTGTGTGTTGCATGGAATTCTTCTGCAAGGTTGAATCAGAGTTGAATACCTGGATTAAATCCCACTCGGTCATAGTGTATAATTTTTTTAATACATTGCTGGATTTAATTTGCTAATAGTTTCTCAAGATTTTTAAGCACCAATGTTTGTGAGAGATACCTATCTGTAGTTTTCATTTCATATAATGTCATTGGTTTTGATATTACTCTAACACCAGCAACCCTGCATGAGTGGCTTTCTACTCTCATTAAGAGTCCCTGTCCTATAGGGTCGCTATGAATCCAAATGGACTCAGTGGCAGTGATTTGTTTTATTTATCTATTCTTATTGATTTTTTGTTTTGCCCAGTAGGATGAGATAAGACATATTCCCTCTGATTCTAATTTGTGGAAAAGATTATGGAGAAATTATGTCCTTATTAAATATTTTTTAGAATTCACCAGTGTAGCTAACTGAGCCTGGTACTTTCTCTTTTGGAAAGTTATTAATAATTGAATCCATTTCTTTAATAGTTATAGGTATATTCAAATTATCCATTTCTCTCTGTCTGAGTTTGTCTCAAGAAAATTTTGCAATTTTCTACATTATTATATTTTTGGCATAGATTTTTTCATAATATTCCTTTATTATCCTTTTAATGTCCATTAGAATATTAGTAATAGCCCCTCTTTAATTTCTGATATTGGTAATATGTGTCTTTATTCTTTCCTCTTGCTCAGTTTACTAGAAGTTGAACAATTGTACTGATCATTTCAAAGAATTACCATTTGGTTTCATTGATTTTTCTCTCCTAATTTTCTTTTATAATCTCATTATTGCAGTTCTAATTTTTATTATTTTTATCTTCAGACTGCTTCAGTCTTAAGTTGATCTTATTATGTAAAGAGAAGGCCTATGTTATTGATTTTACATTTATTTTATTGTCTAATGTATTCATTCAATGCTATAAATTTACTTCTAAGCACTGTCTTTGGTGCATCCCACAGCTTTTCCTAAATTGTAATTTCATTTTTATTTAGTCCAAATTATTTTGCATTTACCTTGATACTTAACGTCTGACCCATGGCTTATTTTCCTAAATGAACATTGATGGAGCAGTGAGTTAAGTATTGGGCTTCTAGCCACAAGATCAGCAGTTAAAACTTTCCAGCCACTGTGGTTGAAAACTGAGGCTGTCCCCATAAATATTTACAGCCTCAGAAACACAAAGGTACAGCTCTACCCTGTCTGATTGGGCTGTTATGAGCCAGAATTGACTTGATAGCAGTGGTTGCTTTTTTAAAATTTTTTATAAATATTTCTTGATATTCCTTCTGCTTCTGTCATTGATTTTAAGTTTATTTCTATTGTGTCCTGATACATTTGAATGCTTATTCTTGATTTTATTTTTTGCTTTTTTAAAAAGTTAGTAAATGAATGGTAAGAATATATCCAATTGGGTGCTTGAATTTCTCCATCACAAAGTGTGGATGATGGTCTATCTGTGAAGCTACTGAGCATAATGTTTGGCAAGATCCACTGCTGTCCTTGTTGCCTCTGATGGCATGTCCTTCTACCAGCAAACTTAAAGAATAGCAGTATGCCTTTTCTGTAATCGCAAATCGACCTGTGGCATGGTAGCAGAGGCATTTCAGGCATTGGCCTTTCCCTGAAGAGGACTCAGCTATATGTAAATTGGATTTGAATTCCATGTTGGGGTTTCTCACTGCCATAGCCTTGTACTTCTAAGAGATTCTCTTTAATTACTTGGGCCCCTTTTTGTCACTGCATTCTAATTGAGCCAATCCTCATATCAATTTTGCCAAATACCACATCTTCCCTTGGCTCTATTTTACCCGTCTTTGATTGTTAGATTGGTGCTGGTCTCTGAGGTTCTCCGTGCAGTGGTGAGGGATAAATGATTTTGTGCTTCGTTTCCCATTTTTGGGAGATGTCAAGAGAACCACTTGTGTGAATATATGACTGGAGCAAAACATTATTAGATGAAAGAAGCACCAAGGCCCAAATCCCCCATTTAGTCGGGTTCTGCATCCGTAAACACCCAGCTGTCACAGTCCTGCTCTGCCCTCTTGCCCAGTCTCTCAGGGAAAGTATGATCATGTTTTACTTAGAAAGGTGAATTTTGTGGCCTATAACGTGTTCTATTTAAGTGAATGTACGGTAAAACCTAAAAAACTCATGTTTATTGTGCTGTTGCATAATTTACAATTTAATAAATGTCAATAATATCAAGCTAATTGTCAGTGCTGTCCAAGTCCACTCTATCTTTATAGGATTTCAGCTTAACGCCCCTATTAATTACCAAGTAAATGCTGTTGACGTTGTCAACTGTCTTGGTGGATTTATCTATTTCTCCTTACTGTTCTATCAGTTTATGACTTACATATATTGGTGCTCTGTATTTAGGCATATCTGTTAAGAATTGTTATATTTTCTTGGTGAATTGACATTTTTACCATCATAATCTGCCCTTTTATTCATGATAATTTCCTAGTTTGGAAGTTTACATTGTCTGTTTCCAATGGGTGGGGCCTGTGAGAATGAAAAACAACTGTTGTTCTATACATCTTATAGGGAAACAAAATTCTAAATATTTGTGGTATAGTTTAGGCAAGGAATTCTCTGATGTGATAACAATAACATGACCCGTAAAAAAATGACAAACTGAACTTAGTCAAAATGAAGTTACTGCTTTGCAAGAGACCATTTTGAGTATATAGAAAGGCATACAGCAGACTGAGGCAAAATATATGTAAAACATGTATTTTCCCCCAAAATTTGCATCCAGTATATATTAAGAATTCTCATAACCCAGTAATAGAAAAACAAACTACCCAATAAAAGAAAACAAGTTAAAATTTTGAAAAGACACTTCAGCAAAGAAGATACATGAATGGCAAATATACAGCAAATCAATAGTTATTAGAGGAGTAAAAGTTAAAAGTAAAATGGGGTATAATCTCACAAGTATTAGAATAGTAATTTAAAAAACTTTAATTACCTGGTAGTTCCAAGTCCTGGTGTTGGATCGCTCAGTTTCCTGCTTTGTTTTATTGTATGCTAACAAAATATACACACATATAATGATTAGTACTCTTAAAAATAAGAAAGCAAGAAAAAGCAAGGGGTGGTCATTTTAAAAATTCCCTCAAAACTACTTGATGATCTCTAGATTCAATCCCTATTGACCTTTATGCTCACAATTGTACAAAAGTGCAGGTTTTGTAAATATATGTGTGTGTACAAAGTCTCTTATTGAAAGAACATCATTAGTTCAAAACTAGTTTATATCCACTCAGTCAAAAGCTGAAGCCGAAGCAATCAAAGTTGTAATCAGTCTTATTGGTAACTCAAAGTGTTTTTCTAATTTGAGTAGTTGACAAAACATGGCTTAAAACAAAGAAGGCACTAAAATAAAATTACTTGTTTATCATGTAGAATATTAGCCTAAGAGACAGACATGCAATTTTCCAAATACCACTATAATTTTATCAAGAAACCCTATTAGCACAGTAGGTACATGTTGGTTTACTTATCACAAGTTTGGTGGCTCCAACTCACCAGTGACTCCACAGATGACAGATGAGATGTTCCATTCACAGGAAGATTTAGAAAGCTTCAGAAACGTTATATCGGGTCATTATGAGTTTGAATCAACTCAGTGGTAGGGGGTTATGGAATTTGGTTTTAAGGATTGCCTATTTTTAAGAAAATATTAAACTGTTCCCATATTATTAGAGTTACTCTATTGGCATGGAGAAGATCCTACCCACCACAATCCATTATTAATAGTTCATTCTATTAATAGCGATCATTTACCAAACCAAACCAAACCAAACCAAACCAAACCAAACCAAATCTGCTGTTGTCAAATAAATTTGGAGTCATAACCACCCTGCAAGACAGAGTAGAACTACTCCTTAGGGTGTCCAAAGCTATAATCCTTATAGAAGTAGATAACCACATCTCTCTCCGAAAGAGCAGCTGATGGGTTAAAATCCTTGGTCTTTCTGTTACCAGGGCTCCATTAACTAGGCAGTATACTTAATTTGACCTTGTTCATCAACAGTTTCATATGAGAAGATAATGGAAAAGGAAGATCACAAAAATGTATATTAAATGTTAAATAAGACTTTAACTGATTAGTCATCAGGCCTAGAACATGCATAGTTTAGCAAGCAATGTACAGGAAAGCATCTGATAATATTCAACTCCTAGCAAATCCATGTATATCATTACAAACTGTTTCCCAGTCCTGCATTATCTTCTATGTCATTTCTGTGTTCATTGTTGCAGCCATTGCATGCCTCTTACCTGGAGGGCTTATCTTCAAGCCCCATACCAGAAAATATTCTGTTGTGATCCACAAGGTTGTTAGTGGCTAATTTTAGGAAGTAGAGCATCAGACCTTCCTTCTTAGTCGATCTATCTGGAAGCTCTGCTGAAACCTGTCCTCCCTGGGTGGCCCTGCTGGTATATGAAATATTGCTAGCATATCATACAATAACATAGCAACACTCAAATGCCCACAATACAACAAACTGACTGGTGAGTAGTGGGTGTAATAATGAGACCTGGTTTAATTTGAGATTTTTCTTCTGAAATCACAAAGACCAGTATGCCAAATTCTTCTATTATATAGAAGGAAATACTAAAGTTTGGAGAGATCATATACCTTTCCCAAACTAGCATAAATGGGTTAGTGACATAACTACAAATAGAATACACTCCTTCTACTTCAAGTTCATTATATCTAATCAATTTTTGTCATAACTCAACTTCATGAAATTTACTTTTCACATACTGAACTTCACACAATATATCAAATGATAACTTAATTTTGAGAAATTGATTGTGATTGATTAGAGAGTAAGAAAGGTAGATCAACTTTATTGACAGGAAAACAAGTTTAGAAAAACTTAATGATTTAATTAGAATAAACCAATAGGAAATTAACCATAGTTAAATCCTTTCTTATAGATCAATATAGATTCTTGCTCATTCTCATCATTATATCTTAATGATTATTTGCTTCTCAGTCTCTAAAATGATCTATATCCTCCATATCCTCAATGAGAAACATTCCAAAAGAAAATTTACCATTTTATACATAAAACTAATTTCTCAACTCTACTTAAACTTTTCCCTGCAAGCATTTTTATTTTGTAGATAGTTTTCTTTGCATTTTTATGTGGCATGCGCGTTGTCTATCCCACAGTATCCATTATTTAGTTGTAAGGGCAGATAATGTGGCACGGATGCCATTTCTCTATGTGCCAAGGTGCTCTGAGGTACTCACCACATCAAATCTAGAGGTGTGCACTGCAGTGGCCCCAAATTGTCCATATATAAGGACTACTTTCTAATGTCTAAAACTGTCATTGGATCTCACATAATACTCACATATTATTGTTGCATCTTAATAGCTGTTGAATGCCAGAACACATAACATCCAAGATTTAGTTACATGTTCAATAGCATTTATAAATAAAATGATATACTTAATATATTATTTGCATATGTTTGAAAAAGCTGTACATATTCTTGTGAATCATGGTGTTGTGTTAATAATTTCTTTTAAAATTGATACCTGACTACTCGTGGAACAGGTATTACTCATTAGGCTGCTCACAGCATGCTCATCCATTCAAAACTACCAGCTGCTCTGGGAAAGAAGGATGAGGGTTTCTACTCCTAGAAAGAGTTACAGTCTCAGAAACCCAAAGGGGCAGTTCTACCTGTCAGAATAGACTTACTGTTTGGTATTTTGAGTCCCAATGAGCTGCATATTAATGATAATCCAATTGTCTGACTCTTCCAACCTGCCATTTAGCTTCCTTTCCCCCTTTTGCTCCTCCCTTGAGTGTATTCCCACACACCCCAGCTGTCTGTGAATTGTTGCACCAACCCACAAAAATTCATGAAAGTTCAAGGTGGTGGGTGCTTTTTTCAGTCCTAAATATGAAGGTCAGGCAGGGGTGAGCCAGAGGCAAAGTCCAGAGCCAGAAGCCAAAGGTGGACAAAAATGACAGTAGATCCTCTTCCTTCCATCAACGCTTAGTCAAGAAATGCAGATCTAGCTTTCCATATGAGGCGATATGATGATATGA
The DNA here is from genome assembly GCF_000313985.2 of Echinops telfairi. NCBI lineage: Eukaryota > Metazoa > Chordata > Mammalia > Afrosoricida > Tenrecidae > Echinops > Echinops telfairi. The sequence continues at coordinate 7,012,674 of NW_022109980.1, forward strand.
TCCTGTATGGAGGCACCCTATGTAGCCAAGGGAAACAATGAGCATAGCCTGTTTCATGACTGGTTTTAAGGTGGAATCTTTAAGATACCATCAAGGAGACCAAGAGTGTGGTCTACATCACTCCCTTTCCTAAATCCATGTCTTAATCTCATCCTTCAGTAGAGAACACTCTCCAAAAGAGGATTATAGCCACAGGTGTATAAAGTCCAGAATTTCAATATATCATATAAGGGATTATGGCTGGAAGGTGTTGATTCAGTCTGTATATATGACTGGAAGGCATAAAATTTCCCAGACTTTTTACAATCACTCATTCCCTCATTCTCCCCACCAGCAAGAAGCCCATGATTGAAGCCCACATGTTTAGAACTGTCTCTGGGGCAGTGGTTGGGTTTGTCATAATCTGGCTTCCTGTCAATTATCATAAATCATTGAACAGGATTGCGCCATTACTGGTCTTGCTTTTAACTCCTGTTATCAGGTGCCGCAGAGTCAGTTCCAACTCAGAGTGACCCTGTGTACAACAGAAACAAACCCTGCCTGATCCCGTGACACCCTTCCAGTAGTACTTATGTTGGAGCCACTGTGTTAATCCCTCTTGTTGAAGGTCTTCCTCTTTAGTCATATTCATATACAGGTAATGTACTCTTCACAAGGACAATAGGGATTCTATGAGACTCAGTTTAGACCTCGGATTCTCGGGAAAAAGGTCTTGGTTTATAGGGAGTCTTCAATAAATGTTTGTTGAAGATGTAATTCTACAAATTTGCCATGTTTAAACATGCCTCTAACCAAAAATTGTCTTTACTCCAGCTTTTCGACTGTGGACATATCTATAAATCACCAATAAATCATCCCTCTCTGATAACATCAGCATGGAAATCCAAGGAAATAGGATATTCAATTTCAGGTGAGCCTAGTTGGTCATATCCAAGATCTGGACAGGAAGTATACAGATAGAGATTATGTATAGAAACATGCCCTATATTTGGAAGCGCAGTACAGTATTACAGCAAGAATTAATTAACAACTAAAGGTAAATATGAATAGAAAAAAGAATATGGCATTATTTTCTCTTGAAAACATATATTATTCTAAGGGCTAGTTTGAGGACTTCAGCATTTTCATTCCAAATGACTTGCAATTATAGTGAATAAGCAGCACTAGGAGGCTTCAAAACATTTATGAAAATGAAAAGATAATAGCATTTACCAGGTACAATCCTAAGTATTTTGCATGAATTATTTTATTTGATTCTTACAGCCCTATGTATTTGGCAATATTATTATCCTTATTTTATATAGCAAGTAACTGGAATTCAGAGAGAGTTAATAACCTATCCGAGATCATGCAGGTAATTCCAAAGCCATTGTTTGTAACCACTGCACTCAGACACGTGGTAAGTGAAAACTGCAGCAGCTTCTTACTTAGATTGGTGAGAGTATTTTTGTTTTTACTCTGAGCTTACTGGAATATTACATATAACTCTAATTTTCAATGATTCTACTTATGTGTATGTATCTGATCCTCTGTGTGTATCCTTGTTTTCTACTTGCCTTTCAAAAAGAGGGGAATAATACTTATCATTAAATATGGCCTTTCAAATACTAAATGTTATACATAGTTACTCATAGAATTCATAGTGAGTAAAATTTCCCTAAGTCTAGTTCCAAAATAAAATATCAGGTGATCAGAAATTGTAAAAACAAAACCAAAATGTAGGTGGTGGTGATTTCGGTTTTCAGCCCTGTGGCATAGTGAGTCTGTGTTGGGCTGCTTGAAAGCCACCAGCTTCTCTTTGAGAGAAAGCGGAGGCTATCTATTCCCATAAGAGTCATAGTCTCAGAGATCCAGAGGCAATGCTACTCTTTCCTGTAGGAATGGACTCAGTGGCAGTGAACACGGTACATGCCGCCAATTTTAAGCTTCCAGCAGTTGTCAGTTCACCCTTTTTGATATACTATTGGCATTTGCAAACTGAGTTGGTTTACGTTTCAATATAGAACAAAATATATACAAAGCAGAACAAATATTGTGGGACTGGATCTGCAACTTCTAACCAGGTGACATTTTGGGGGCCGCCCTCCCCACCCCTGACCCCCGCCCAAATTTTCAGGAGAATAAGGCATTTGGCATTTTCTCTTCGAAGTGGATTTTATATTACTGTTTTTGTTGTTGTTTGTTTTTACCATCTTCTATTATTAAGGGGCTTTGTACTCCCATCTAGTTAAAGTCTTGGAAAGTCACAGGGACAATTTTATCCAACTCTATGGCATTAAGTTTGGTTTGTTTTTTTGGTATTATTACTGACAATAGCTTTCTACCTACCTACTAGTAGCTGTTAAGTCCCTCTGTCTCATGGCCCTTACTTATGTCAAGAGTAGAAATAAATACAGAATTTTCAATGATTGACTTTTGGAAGTTGATCATCAGTCCATTCTAACTTGGTCGCTTTGGGGGAATTGGAACCTGTAAACTTTCACTTCTCAGCTGAACTCATTAATCATTTGAAACACCCAGAGATAAGCAACCTTATAAGTTCTACCTAATCTTACGCCAACCAAAGAGCTTTTGTTGTTATTGTTCTCAAGTGCCATCCTGTGTCCTGTTCATTCCAACTCATAGTGACCATCTGTACAGCAGAAGGAAACAGCACCTGCTCCCACACCATTCTCACGATTATGATTATGCTTAAATACATTGTTGCCCAAACAGTGGAAGGTCTTTCTCTTTTTCTGCTTCCCTGCTACATTATCAAGCTTGATATCTTTTTTCCAGGGACTTGTCTCTCCTGTTAGCAGTACATAAGATAAAGTTTTGCTATTTTCACTTCTAAGGAGAATACAAATTTTTTTGTTCTTCTGGCAGTCCACAATTCTTTCAATATTCTTCACGGATACTATAATTGAAACACATCCATTCTTCTTCAGCCTTCCTTGTTCATTGTACAACTTTCACATGCATGGAAGGTGATTGAAAATCTGAGTACATGAGGAAATATTTAGAAAAGAAGAGTTAATAGAAACAAGCAAACATGTTTACACTGACCATCACCTTCTGTCTTACTAGCTCATTTTCTTTCCTTGTTCTTGCATTTGAAGTAGTATGAGCCATTTAAGAAATCGATGACATAATTTTCATAATGATTTTCCCTAGACTGGGTTAGAGGAAATGTTCAAAGGCTTGAAATTAACAGTAATTTTTTTATCCCGCATCTTACACCATCCAATAAATCCATTTACATACAGTTCTTTTGTTCGCTCCCCTCAAGTGGGGTTATACAGTCATCAGTGCAATCAGCTGCTCCCCTTTGCTTCCCATTTCCTCAGGGAACCATTACTCCTGTTACTGTTTCTGAAGGTTCATCTATCTTGGCTTTCAATTTTTAACAAAAAAAATGGCAATAAAATTTTATTCCCTGACATGCAAGCATGGACGATCTTTATCAACATACTTCAAAACTCTCAAGAATTTGGTTATACCTTTAATGATGGCATACATTACATTATTTTACATTCACTAAGGAAAAATCTCTAACATATGCATTGTTAAATTCAATATAAACTTGAAACAAGCCCTCTTACTACATGTGGCTGTCTAGACAATAGATGTTTGTAAAATTGTATTTCACCTTGCTGCTTTAGGATTCTAAGTCAGAATTAAACATGTTTTTTTTGTACATTTGGCAACAGACTACTAAATGGTGATACATTTAACATAATATTCAGACTCTTTAAAATATTTGATAGACATGTGGCATTTATTTTATGAACATATTAATCTCATATGAGTGATATCAAATGGCACATTTTCTCAATAATTTTTCTTTAATCCTGCATTTTAAAGTTTCTATGGCATTAATTTTATTTTATGGACATTTTCTGACTATTGTAGTGGTTTATTCCAGTGAGGTTCTAGGTAATTACCTTGTAATAAGCATAGTATTTACTTATTTATTTTAGCCGTACATTAATTTTATTAATGAAAACCTACATCCACACTATGCCTATAATATTAAATGTGTTTTTTTAAATCATTTTTTGGGAGATAATACCATTAGCATAACTTCCCATAGTTAAAAATAACATCTAGCAGTATTGTACAAGTGTTATCACAATCAGTTTTTAAACAGTTTATTCCTTCCTAAGTTCCTTGATATCAGCTTCCCTTTATGACCCCACCTCCCCCACCATACTCCCTAGGAACCCTGTTTCTACTTGTTGTCTCTATAGATGCAGCCATCTCTCCAATAATCTGTTTGGCAACCAGTTTATTCTCATCCCTCAATTATGTTTAGAGGCTAATCACCATAGGCTTATTTCCTATGGAGATCACACAAATGTGTCTTGTGCTTCCACTGTTATCCATGGCCTTCTGCAAACCAGAATTTTACAAATTAAGCTCTGAAATGATTCCCTCCTTTGGATTTAGATTATGTAAATTGCAATCCTTGGACCATGGATGTTGGTGTGCTTCTTCCACGTGGACTTATTTGACATTTCACTTCGATGGCTGTTTGTTTGGAAACAAGTCTTTAAGACTCCAGACGCTATTCAATCTGATAGCCGGTACCATATCATGTTTTCACCATAAGTAAATATAATTTTAAACCACATTACATCCCCAAGAACCTAGGAATTATTTTTGCACAATACTTTTCAATAACAGAAAGCCGAGTAGCAGCACCTGTGAATTCACCAAAGTCATGAGGACAAAATAAAAGACAGTATATGTATCATGCCCTTACTTGGGAGGTAATAAGAACTAAAATGTAGCCTATGTTAGCATATAATGGGTGTTTGATATAATGAAGATTGAGAACTTCGTATTGGCATTTCTAAAGCTCTTTCCTGTGAGTGATCCGAAGCACAAGGCTAAACAAATATAATTAGGTTTTGCTGCATAAAATTATTATTTATTTAAATGTTGTAATCCTTTTACTAAATATAAACTGAAATTTAATTTGGTGACAAGCAGTAAATATTGCAAAGCAGTTTCTGCTTTCGTCAAATCTACCTATTATGCCTCTCCCTTTGATGAATTTTATATTAATATAATTAAAATTTCTTTCACCTGCTGTTTCCTCAAGTCCAGTGAAATATTTTTAATGTAAGTTGTATACAGGAAGGAATTAAAAAATATTTTTGTTATTTGACTTTTATGAATGGTAAATATTAAAATTACTTCATGAATACAAATGAGCATGAACTCAATGATCAAAATATGGAAATCGATCCAATCAGTAAACTAGGTACTGTGTGTGTGTGTGTGTGTGTGTGCCAGGGGTTAGGGAGCACCTTAAATTTAAGGATATATTGTTAATTTTCTATCATGACTCAAAGAATTCATAGAAGAGCACATGCTTATAAATTAGTCATTATAAGGAAGAAATGAAAGGTCCAGATATGGGGAGTTTTCCAATGCAGGTCTTCTGTGTCTCAGAGAGTACCAACCAGGAAGCTCTTTGAATTTTCAAAAACCAAAACCAAAAGCAAAATTCACAGTCATGACAGAGTAAAACTGCCCTTGTGGATTTCAAGGGCTGTACAAGTTTATAGGAGCAACACACATCATCTTTCTCCCGCAGAGTCATTTTTGGGCTAGAATCACCTACCTTGTGGTGAGGAGCCACATGTACCTAACTATGCAACCAGAGCTCCTTGGCCTTCGGATTTTTATTAACAGTGCTACTTGCCAGGCTAGATAAAGCCTTCTGATAATAGTTGATTTGGCCTCCCATGTGAGTCTTTTCTAGTTTGGCAAGCTCCAATTGCCAGCAAAAACCCTTAGGTGTGTTCTGGAAATGCCAGGCACTCCAAATTCTTAGAGGTAAAACCAGGTCATTTTTCCCACACCAGCCAATTGTGCAATATAACGCACAGTCCACTGAGCAACCAGAAATTCTAGAAAAAAAATTCAGGGCCCTTCATAACAAAGCTGAAGGAAATCAAAGATGGTAATGAGGAAATTTTTTCACCATCACAAAAAAGAGGTCTGAGGAATTTAGCAAAAGCAGCAATTACAGCTCTCATATACTGCTGATATATTACAAAGGTTCATCAGGAAGAAAATTTAGTGTGAAAAGTAAGCAATCATCAGCATTGAAAAGAGAAAAGACATCAGTTCATTCTCCAGAGTATTTGGAAAATCTCCCAGCAATTGTACAGAGCTTTGTGCTTCAGTAATCTAGCAAGTAGTCATTCTATATGAAATGTTATCTAAAACACCCAGAGAGAGTTTAGTACAAAATGAACTGGAAAGTGAAGAACACGTACAAGAAGTCTTCATAGAAGAAAAAGAAACAAATGAAGAGGATGAGGAGGAAACTGGTGACGCAGTGATTAAACCCTCAGCTGCTAACTGAAAAGTCAGTGGGTTGGCTGGTCCTCTGCTTCCATAAAGCTGAAAGCCTTAGAAACCTGTGAGTTCACATTGACCTAAAGGCAATGAGTTTGCTTATTTTATTGTTGTTTTGGGTTGTGTGCTTTAAGCAGGGTTAAACAAGGGGACAATCTGATTTTTATGTCATCGCTTTGGTAACACTGTTCTATATATATATATATTGTTGGGACTTCTGACAGCACAGTGCTTATGCACTGGGCTGCCATCCACTAGCTTGGCAATTCAAAATCACTAGCTTCTCAGGGGGAGAAAGATGGGGCTTTCTACTACTGTAAACAGTTAGTCTTCAGAAACTCAAGGAGGCCAGTTCTACCCTGTCCTATAGGGTCACTATGAGTTGGCATTGACTCAATAACAATGAGTTTGGTTTGCTGAATATATATGTATATATATTTGCCTTTTACTCTGACTCGTAGTGAACCAACTTGTGCTGAGGAGAACTGCTCCATAGAGTTTTCAAGGCAAAAAACCTTTTAGATGCAGATTGCCAGACCTTATTTCTGAAGCTCATTTTGCTTGGTTTGAGCTTTCAATCTTTGTTGTTATGCCAATATTGATTCTGAGCATTTGTGCTACCCAAGGCCTCTGAATTATCTATAAATATCTAGCTACAGGCTAAAGGCTAAATGTTAAAATTAAGGTCTTTGGCAATTATCTGAATTCATTTTACAGAATCAAATAGTATACAGGTTATGTAAAAAGATCAAATAACATAGAAACTTGGTCTTATTGTTGCTAGGTACCATTGAATCAGCCCCAACTCATAGTAACTCTTTGTGCATCAGAAAACACTAGCAGTCTCTCATTTTGTAGAAGACTATAGATGACAGTTAAAATCCAAACTCCATTTTCAGCAGCCACACATGGATGAATCTCCTATGACTATAAGGGAGAGAAGAAAACAAACTTGTTATCAAATAGAGTGCATTGCAGGGTGGTTTACTTCAAATGTAGTTAGGTAGAAAGATGACACCTTGTCGTTTGATCTAATGTGTATTTGTTTACATTTTTAATAATTTCTGCTATCCACAATTTTAAATATTTTCTGCTCTCCTTCTGATTGATGTTTTTCTCTGTTGTATTTCGTAATTGCTGTTTTTCTTTTTTTCTTTGTATGTTTTCCTGTTTATGCAATCCAGGATAGTTAAAACTACAGAGATAGTACCAGGATTAAAAGTTTTTAGGCTCGTGGCAAGGAAGGTTGGCAAGAAATGGAGAGCTACTAACAACAAGTAAAAGAAGAATGTCTTAAAACGGATTGTGATTATTACACAACTCTTTTAATATGATTGAACTTTTGAAATGCATGATATGTAAATTACACATCAATAAAACTCTTGAAAAGAAGTGCTAGGTAGTCAAAGGGTTGTAGTAGCTCTGTTTCAAGTCAGTAAAGTGGATATAGAACAAAGGAGTTCTCTGCCATTGTGAATCTTTCTGGGGGCAGACAGCTCTAACTGTTTTGCAAAGAGTGGCTTGTGAGTTCAAAATCGTGTGCTTTGTGTTAGCAGCACTTTGTTTAATCCATTGCTTCCCCAGAGGTCTTGTAGGAGTTCCTGCTGGAAGGCTGTATTCCTCCCCAGAAGGCTAGGCTCGAAGACGGAAAGACTAGTCAGTATTTCTCTACTGTGATATGAAGCTTATTCTATTAGAATAATAAATATTTAAATAGAAGACAGTTGGGTCCATTTGAGATCAAGTGAAACAAAATATTAGATGTGGGGTCCAGCAATTTTCTTTTTTAACAGCTCCAAGTGACTATGTTGCATGGTATCATCGACAAGCACAGATACAAGGGCCTCAAATCACACCTGAAATAGTGCAAACTGTACATGGAACATTGATATTCCCATACTTCCACTTGTTCTGCATATGCAGAATGATCCAGTGCTTCTGGGAGAGCTCACCACCTTGACCCAGATATTATTATAGACTGTTTCTCCAAATAATTCCATACAATAACCCATTACTTTAAAAATAGAGGTGGAAAATCTGAAATATTTAAAACATAAAACTAAATAGATGTTACCACAGGATGTATGACTATTTGGGACATTTAAATGAAAGGATCAGCAATGAGGGTATACAACATCATTTAAACAAGAATTAAGAACTGTTTCTGTGGATGGGCTTTATTATTATTTTAATTTTGAGTTTCATCCACAAATTTTTCAGTATGCTGAATTATAGGCAGTCTATAAAAAATGTTACACAGAACTGTTGCAAGCAATTTATTTGACCACTGGAGGGGTTGTGTGTGAGGAGAAGCGATGGAGAGTGGAAAAATCCTTTTTTCTCTCTCCCTCTCTCTCAAGAAACAAATCGTTCAGAAAATCAATCAATCAAATCTTCACTATCAGGAAACTAAGCAACCTTCTTTTTTACCCAGGCTTTTCTCTCTAATCATCACAGGGGCTTTCAGTGATTCCTGCTGTGAAACACAAGATTCTGAAGCCCAATTAAATATGTAGTCACATACAAAAATGCAGACTCTTTAGTCTAACACAGCTGCCGCATTAAATACAACAATGGGTGAGATTTATGTAGTACCAATGGAAAGTTTAAAGCATTTTGCACCATGGGGTTTTTAAAATAGTGTGGTTAATCCTTGGCACTTTTAATTCAGGAAATGAAAAATGCCCTTATATGTAGGCGAAATAGGTGGCAACCTACACAGTGTTATTTAAAATGTGCCAAAATGTCTGCTTGCCTCTGTGAAATATTATTCATAACTATATTAGCCTAACATGTGGAAAGTGAATTATAGTTTGCAAAGCAATTTCACATCATTATCATATTTAATAATTCTCACAGTAGTTCTGGGATAGGTATTATCATTCCCATTGTACACATAAGAAAACTGAGTCTAATATGGTAAAAATAATTTTAAGCACCTAGTATGTAAGTCACTTTTTACATACGAAGTATTTTAATTTTATAACCCCATGCTGTTTTTCAGGAAATGATATGGAACCAGGGATATCCTTGCTGATTTCAGATGGATCTTGACTGAAAGCGGAGAATACCAGGAAGATGTTTACTTCCATTTTAGTAATCATGCCAAGGCATTCGACTGTGTGTATCATAACAAAATACGGATGGGAATCCCAGAAAATTTAATTGGGGTCATGCAGAACTTGAATATGGATCAAGAGGCAGTTGTGTGAACAGAACAGGGGAATACTGCATGGTTTAAAATCCAGAAAGATGCATGACAGGGTTGTATTCTCTCACTATAGGTGTTCAATATGTATGCTGAGCAAATAATCAAAGAAATAAGATTATATTAAAAAGAATGTGGTTTTAGGATTGGAGAAAGGCTTATTAACACTCTGAGATATGCAGATGATGCTTACTTAAAGTGAGGATGACTTGAGGTACTAGTTGATAAAGCTCAAGGATTATAGCTTTCACCATAGATTATAACTCAATGGCAAAAAGGCTCAAATCCTCACAACTGGACCAATTAGATAACATCATGATAAGGGGAGAAAAAGCTGAAGTTGTCAAGGATTGTGTCTTGCTTCGATCCACAATCAATGCTCATGGAAGCAGCAGTCAAGATATCAAAAGACAAGTTGCATTATAAGACCTCTTTAAGAGTATTGAAAAGCAATCTGGCTAGACCAGAGGATGTGCATTGTACAGATAGCAACTGGAAACACAGGGAATCCAGGACCGATGACTCCTTCAGGACCTGTGGTGAGAGTGGCGATGCCTGGAGGGTGGAGGAAATGTGGGGTAGAAAGGGGGAACCTATTACAAGAATCTACGTATAGCCTCCTCCCTGGGGGATGGACAGCAGAGAAGAGGGTGGGGGGAGACGTTGGACAGTGTAACATATGACAAAATAATAATAATTTATGAATTATTAAGGGTTCATGAGGGAGGGGGGAGGGGGGAGGGAGGGGAAAAATGAGCAGCCAATATTAAGGGCTCGAGTGGAAGGCAAGTGCTTTGAGAATGATGATGGCAACAAATGTACATATGTTCTTGAAACAATGGATGTATGTATGGATTGTGATAAGAATTGTAAGAACCTCCAATAAAATGATTTTAAAAAAAGGATTGAAAAGCAAGGGTGTTACTTTGAGGGCTAGGGAGGGCCGGATCCAAGCCATGGCATTTTCCATTGCCTCATAGGTTTGTGGCTGTTGCACATTGAATAGGGAAGACCAAGGAAGAATTGATGTGTTTGAATTGTGGTGTTGAAGAAGAATGTTGAAAGTACCACGGACTGTTAAAAGGACAAACAAATCTGTCATGGAAGATCTATAGCCAGAAAGCTCTCCATATATACTTGAGTATAAGCTGACCCACATATTAGCCCAGGCATCTAATTTTACCACAAAAGTTCATTAAAAATGTCCTGAAAAACTCAGCTTATAGATGATTATATACAGTACTTAAAATGAGGGGTCCTTATAGTCAAGGATATTGACACTTCATCTTACATCCTTTGGACATGTTATCAGGAGAGACCAGTCCGTGGAAAAGGCCATTATGCTTGGTGAAGTGTAAGGGCAGCAAAAGAGAAGCAGGCCCTTAAGAGATGGATTGACACGGTGGTTGCAACCATGGGTTCTAGCATAGGAACAATTATGAGGTCATTGGCAAGCATGGACAGTGTTTCCATCTTTTGTAGAAGTTTGCTATGGCATCTAACAACAATAACAGCATGCTGTTGTCATTAGGTGCCTTTCAGTCATTTCAAATTCACAACAACACAATGTTCAGCAAGGCTCTGTCCGGCACCGTCCTCACAATTGTTGCCATATTAGAGCCCATTGTTGCAACCACTGTGCCAATTCATCTGACTGGGGATATTTTTAGGAAAGTGAAATTACTTAGTATGGTTCTTCTACACATAATCTATGTAATTCGAAAGATATTAATGAGTGAAGGCACACAAACAAGGTGTAGCAGACTCTACCTCAAGAACTGATCAATTTTGTCATTACTCTGGGTATAACAGTAAGCCATCTCAGCATTCACCTATACTTATATTAAAAGGAAGTGTGGTTAAATTGAAGGAATATTGAACTGTGGTGACATTTTGACTAAGTCTGAACTGTGTCTGCCTAATTACTTTGAAAACTTAGAGAGAGAAAAACTGCAGGCTCTCTATTTTTTTCTCATCAGCTATAAAATGGGCATAACAATTGTAAATAACTTAAAAATTAGTGGTAACATGAAATGAAATCACATGAATTAAATATCTGGCACAGTGCCTCGTGTAAAAAGTGATATAGACATTGCAATTGTCTTTTCATTACACCATTTGAATGCTCAAATTATACAACAATATTATTGATATCATATACATGTACAATTTTGCTGAAGATCATCCAAAAATGTTTGCAATATTACATTGACTAGAATTTCCAAGAGGTTCAGATTAAATTCAGAAAAAGACATGGAACAAGGGATATCGTTATAGTGCTAGAGAAGCGTATTGAAAGTAGCTAGCTCTCTCTCTGCCTTCACCTTCTTGCTTGATGACCACACTGAGAGTTGATGGAGCCCTTCCATGTTTACAGAAACTTTGGATCCACATCTTGCAATCACCAGCTTGTGATATTCCTGCTTTCTGCAGCATTGCATCTCACTGCGGATCTCAGGACTTTGCTCCTGGTGGGACTGCTCCAGTAGTTGCTGAAGAGATATTCCTGTGCTTGTTACATGCCATCATATTCCTCTGAAAGAACAAGGTCTCTTTCTTACATGTAAACACTAGTCCACTAAATGAGACCGGGTAGCACACATAAATGAGCACTCATCTAGCTGAAATATGGTGGCTTGAACCCATGCAACAACTCTGAAGGAGAAAGGCCATGGGATCTGCTTCTGCAATATGCAGTCCCTACAAGTCTAGAACAACCCACTGGAACCTAAATACAACAGACCAGTGCCTATTAGGAATTGAGAGAGCTGCATGGAAATGTGTCACCCCTGATGTATCTTTTTTTTAATGCTGAATCTATTTAAAGCCCATTTTACAAGTTACAAACAGGTTAGGATTATTCTAGCTTTCTGGTGAATTCAACTGTTTGTCATTTATGTAATTACCTTTTCTATCTCTGACAATGCTTTTTGTTATACATTTTATTTTATCTCATATTAATATAGTCAAATGAATTCTCTTTGGATTAGTATTTGCTTCAAATATGTTTTAACTGAATGTTAATTGTCTAAATGTACCAGTAAAGAGATAGAGTGTAGCAGAATAGGTAATAAATGAAATTCATAAATATACTGCCTACAAGAAACACACCTCAAAAGCACAGGCATGAACAGACTAAAAAACAGAGTTTAGACAAAAGCATAACAAGCAAACAACCACCACAAAGAAGCAGGAAAAACAGTATTAATCTCTGAAGAAACAGATTTCAAGGCAAATAATATAATAAGAGACAGAAATGGACACTACATAATTATCAAGGGAAGAAGACCTTTGAATTGCAGCAATGAAATCCTTACAGAATTGAAAATGGATTAGCCAGCTTTTCAACAGTAACAGAAAAATTGTATGCCAGTCATCAAGAAAGACAAAAACAAAAACCTCCATAAAGACACTACAAAGCTCAACAACAGTCAACAAAATTGACCTCAGACATATACAGAATGCTATATTCAACACAACACAGTATACATTCTATAACACACACACGAAACATTCTCAAGAATCGTCCATATACTAGGCCACAAAGCATGCCTCAACAATTCATAAAAATTGAGATCCTACAACCTAACTTCTACCACAGTGATATAAAACTAGTAATCAACAATACAACGAATAGAACCTTAAAGACAAACACATGGAGATTGAACAACATAATTCTAAAAAATGACTGGGTAAATACATAAGCAAATAAAGGGGAAATTAAAAAAATTCCTTGAGACAAGCAATGATGATAACACAACATATCAAAGCCTTTGGAACACAGCAAAAACTGTAATCAGAGGCCAATTTATAGCAATCAACACACGAATAAACAAGGAGGAGAAATCTGAAGTCAACACTCTAACAGAACACCTTTAAGAACTAGAGCGAGGACAACAACATAAACCCTTCAATAAAAGAAGAAAAGAAATCATAGGGATCAAAGCAGAAATGAATGATATGGAAAAAAACAATTAAATGAATCAACAACAAAAGAAACTGGTTCTTTGAAAGGATTAACAAAAGAGACCACTAACAAACATAACAAAAGGGGGGGGAGGAAGAAAATCTACCAATCCTCAGCAGAGATATAAAGGGTGGCATTACAACAGATCCAAATGAACTAAAATGAATAATAACACAATAGTAAGAAAAACTGCATTCAAAGAAATTCAAAAATATAGATGAAATGGACAGATACCTAGTAATATATCACTCACTCAAATTAATGCGGACAGATATTGAAAAACTGGACAGACCTATAGCAAAAGAAGAATTAGAGCAGGTCATTAAGAAACTACTAACCAAAAAAGCCCAGGGCTAGATGGTTTCACAGGGGAATTCTACCAAGAATTCAGAGAACATCTGACACCATTGGTACAAAAATGATTGAAGAATATAAAAAAAGACAACAAACTCCTAAACTCATTCTAGGAGGCCACCATAACTTTAATACCCAAACCAATCAAAGAGAGAACATTATAGACCAATATCCCTTATGAACATAGATGCTAAAATCCTCAACAAAACTCTGGCCAATAGAATCCAATATCATATCAAAATATTAATTCACCATGACCAAGTTGAATTCATTCTTTGTATGCATGGATGGTTAATATTAGAAAAACAACCAATGTAATCCACCACATAAACAAGTCAAAGAATGAACAACACATGATCATATGAATAGTTGCAGCAAAGACTTTTGACAATATTCTACATCTATTCATAAATATACTGCCTATAAGAAACACACCTCAAAAGCACAGGCATGAACAGACTGTTGAAGTCAACACTCTAACACAACACCTTTAAGAACTAGAGCGAGGACAACAACATAAACCCTTCAATAAAAGAAGAAAAGAAATCATAGGGATCAAAGCAGAAATGAATGATATGGAAAAAAACAATTAAATGCTCAACAAAAAAGCAATAGAAGGAAAATTTGTCAACATAATGCAAGCCATGAACAAACAAAACAAAGAAAAACAAGAAAACACCTCACATCATGTTCAATGGGAAAGCTAGAAATATTTCCATTGAAAACAGGTACCAGATGAGGATGTACCCTATCCCCGCACTTCTTCATTATTATTCTAGAAGTCTTAGCTATAGTCACCAGACAATAAAAGGCAAAGGAATACAAATAAGAAAAGAAGAAGTGAAACTCTCACCATTTGCAGATGATATGATTCTATATATAGCAAACTCAAAAGTCCCCATAAAAAGCCTACTGGAAACAATAGAGGGGTTCAGAAAGTTAGCAGGATACAAAATTAACACCCAGCAATCAATCTGATTCATATAAACCAGTGAAGAGAGTTATAGAAAGGACAATCTTATTTACAATAATCAAGCAAAAGATGAAATACTGAGAAATAAACCTAATTAGAGAAACAAAAGACCTATACAAAAAACCTATGGGTATTACTACAAGAAACAAAAAAGACCTACAAATTTGGAAGAATAATCCTGTGCTCATGGATAGGCAGAATGTATACTGTGAACATGCCAATACTACCTAAAACAATCTACAGATAAAATGCAATCCCAATCCCCAAATAATATTCTTCCAAGAAATTGAAAAACTAGTAACCAATTTCATAAGGGTAGGCAAAAGACGTAAGGTAAGCAAAGACATTCTTCAAAAGAAGAACCGAGTAGGAGGACTCGCACTACCTGAGTTAAAACCTAGTACGTTTTTGAAGAAGTCAAAACAGCCTGGTAGTGGTACAATGAGAAATATATAAAACAATGGATCCGAACAGAAAACCCAGATATAAATGTTCCTTCAGGGAACTGATCTTTGACAAAAGATCTACAAATGCCCAATGGGAGAAAGACAGCCTCTTTCAACAAATAGTGTTGGACAAACTGGATTACCATAAGCATAAGAAAGAAACAAGACCCATATCTCTTCCCATGCACATAAACGAACTCAAGATGTTTAGAGACCTAAATGTAACCCCCAGAGATATCAGCATCATCAATGAGAAAACTGGAACAAACTACTGCAGGACATACATAGACTACCAAGTGTAATAAAGGAAATACAGAGTGGGAGACAAAATAGATGACTGACACATACTGAAATTACATCACCTCTGCACACCAAAAGACCATCAAAAGAATAAAATGGTAGCCTGTAAATTGGGAAAAAACATTTTACCAAGACAAATCAGACAGGGATCTATTTACCAAAATCTACATAACTTTATATTAGCTGAATAAGAAAATGACAAATGACCCAATTATGAAGTGGGAAAAAGACATGAACAGGCAGTGCACTAAAAAATGAAATACAAATGGCTAACAAAGACATGAAAAAAGATGCTCAAGATGTCTAGTGTCAGGGAGATACAAATTAAAACCACAATGAGATACAACCTTATACTCACAATACTAGCCCAATTCAAAAAGAAAAAAAAGAGAAAGAAAGCAACAAATTCTGGAAATGTTGTGGAGAAAATGAACTCATACACACGGTTGGTGGACTTGCAAATATATACAACCACTATGGAAAATGAGTCAGCCATACTTAAAGCCACTGGGAATTGAAATCCCATAAGATCCAGCAATATCACTATTAGGCATATACCCCTAAAGAAATAATAGGCACAACAGGATTGAATGTATGCTGTCCCATGGTTTTAGCAACACAATTAATAGCAAGAAACTGGAAGCAGCCCAAATGCCCAACAGTGGAAGAATGAATAAATAAGCTATGGTACATACACACAATGGAATTGATCCCTAAAAAACAGTGATGAAATCATAAACAGCATATGATATGGAAGGACCTTGAAATCATTATGTTGAGTGAATTCAGACAATCACAAATGTTCATATATTGTTATGAGTCCACTTTTATAAGGAGAAATATCAATTAAACAAACCTTAAGGACCAAATTGCAAACAATAGGGTAGAATGTCTGTTTACTGGGCATGAACCATAAGACACTGCCCTTGTGTGGATTTGATAAGAACCACTTTGAAAGATGACCTCCCATTGGCTTCAAGAAGGGGGGAAAGGGAAAAGACAATGCTATAGAACTTGAGACAAGGCTGTGATTAAACAACAGGCCCTCCACAAGAATGAGAGGAAATCCATGCTGAAAAAAACAATTTAAGACCAGGGGAGGATGGCATCTACATTTCATAGGAGGCACTGATATTTCTCTGGGTGAGTATGGTGTGTAAATGGGGAGTAGCACATCGGGAAGGGATGCTAAACAATAATTGTAGGGAATCCAAGGAGATAATAAACCTGACTCTATGTTCCTGGGTAGTCACAACAAATAGTTTTTAACACTACCTTTGGTGAACGGTGCCATGGACTAACCCCTGAGAAGACCATAGATGCCTGCCTTACAGGGAACAGGGCATCCCCTAAGAGCCACACTGGAAGGACTTCAGGTGGGATCTTGACTGAAAGAGGTGGGCCCGGTAACTTTGAGCCTAGGACTGAAATAACCTGATGGGAGAGGAAATAAGGGATTGCCCACCCCCGAGACTGTGGAAATAGCGGTCATTGGATCTTGGGTGAGAACCCTGGATTAGTGGGTGTCCAGTGAAAGGAGACAAAAACCAACATATATTTAGCACCAATGCTTTCCTTGCATTAATAACGACAGGTATTGATCTGATAGGCAAGCATCTACCCTTTTAGGAAATGGGACAGAGAAAGTTCCCATAGCACCAACCCCCATGCTCAATGAAAGAACACTAAGAAGTCGATATGTACAAAGCAACAACTCATGGATTGCACTTCACAGTTGAACTGTACTCAAATAAACTCCTCATGCCAACAATACCTTAAATTCCCTGCCATTAGAAAAATTCTTGGTGTTATTAATGCAATCACCTTATACTCTGGGGGATGATGATCGAACATACTTGTTTGTTTGTTGCTTTGTGTGTATGTGTGTGTATTCATTTTTTGTAGTTGTTCTTGTTGGTTTTTGTATTTGTGTTCTGTCATAGGTCTCCCACAATAAACCAGAGTCATTCATAACCTGTGGACAAGCAGATGGATTTGGGCCCCCACTTAATTCTAGCCCCAATCTAAGAATAGTTAGTTCTTATAACATGGGGACCTGCTCTATGTTAACCTTCATGAAGAGCTCACTAAAGAAAAGGGTGAAAAAAAAACAAGTGGAAAAGGGGGTGTTACAGCAAAGTGTGAAGAATATCAATTGGAATAGAATCAGTTCTTAAAGGCAGTGTATTCAAACAAGCATCAACTAATTCCACATGGAAGAAGCATACCAGCTTGTGTGATCCAAAAATGATAGCAAAATCCAAATATAACAAAGGGAAAAGTATCAGAGCTTAAATTGTGAATGCCCAATTTGTGGAAGGCTATGGAGGACAGTGGGAGCCCAAAACCCATCTAGAGTATCTAGTCAGATCAAACCTCTGGCAGATCCCCTATAGCCACAGGTGTGGAACTCAAACAGATTTACTATTAGACAGAGATTATTGTAAACTTGGTTATGCTGGATCAAACCATGGCTATTCCTTGATCAATTGACCTCCTTCTCGATTGAACCTGAATTTCGTCTAGGCTGAAATATTTCCCTCTTGTTGCAAGACAGAATTTCAACTCTGAGTTTTTAAAATAGTGTTGGTGGATTCTTCTTTTTCAGTCTTTATTTTTACATTGTTATTATTTTCTTCTTTCGATTTCATTTTGTTTTTTATTGTTTTTATTAGGTTTTGCAGTTTATGAAGCACAGAAAGAGTGGATGCATACAGACAATAACTGATGCAATGGTTTATCAGGGATGGGAATGGGGAGAGTGAAGGGATTTGGGGAGCAAACAATGACTGCTGGAATAGGAAGAGAGCACTTGAACTGATTGTGATGATGTATATACAACCCTTCTAAAAAGCTATTTAACTCTAGGAATGTATGATATGTGATTATTAAAGTAAGAAAACTACTACAAAAATCAAGTACACGGGTTGCCAAAAGAATAAATAAATCTGTCTTGGAAAAAGTGCAACCATAATACTCCTTAGAGGCAAGGGCATGCTTTGAACATGTTGTCAGGAGAGATCATTCCCTGGAGAAGGATATAATTCTTAGTAAAGTAGAGTGACAGGAAAAAGTGGGTCCTAGACAAGATGTATTGTCACAGTGGCTGCAACAGTTTGCTCAAACATAAGAACAATTGCTTATAAGGAACAGGATTAGGCAGTGTTTCATTTTATTGCACAGAGTGTGACTATGTTTGAGCTCTAACAATATTATGTCTTTGGAAAATTCCAGTGGACTCTTGCCATTGACTGGTCCATGCCTTTTGGTGCCTACATTCATTACATATCAGAGTTATATAATTTAACAAGATGAAATATTACTAAATGTGTAAGTCTAGGTAAGAGCATTCCATAATTGCAATAATTTGATTGGCATAATATGGTTTCCGGAGACTTCAATGCCATTACTTAAGGGGGGAAATGCAAACTCTCATACATAAGCTATTTACCTAAATATGACTTACCAACTATTAACACATTTTAACCAAAGGTATATTCACTCGCCCTGATATTGTAAATGCTAAAAGGGCTTTAACACACTACCACCATTAATTGCTAATAATGTTTCTTAAACATAAGGACAAATATTATAATAAAATGGAAGCAAGAATAGAGACTCAAGCTAGAGAATTAAGAGATTTCTTAATAATGAACCATGTTAGGTAAGTGAACAGATTCCTCTGGGAGAAATGTTGTATATAATTCAATGATATATAACCCATTGTTTAATCCTTTCTCCTTTTCCCTCCTTACTTTGGCAAACACCAAAGACTATTACCTTTGTTGTAAAAGTTTTTTAAAAAAAGCTTTTCAAGATCAGTAAAGAGGGATATGGCCATTCAGTTGCTGCCATACAAAATTGTGCTAAATTCACCCCAAATCAACAGACACTCCTTGTAGAGTGATAAGATAACCTTTTTGGAAATTCAAGTCAAAATGCAGGGAGGGGAACAAGTCTCTCTCAGCAGACAAGTACATTTCTATTGGTAGTAAATTGAGGAGGAGCGATCTCCCATTTAGGGGGAAAATGCTTAGCAATATTTACATAGAGCCCAAGGGAAAAATATGTCTGGTATTATGTTCCTAGTTAGATACTTTTGACCTAGTTTCTATCTAGCCCTTGGTGACTTAGGCAATGTGCTATATACTACTGGACTTTAGATTCTGTCCTTCTGAGGTGCACAACATCCTTAACAGGCCACACCAGAAGGATTTGATGTGGAAATCCCACTAAGTGAACTGGGCTCTATGCCAAAGCTACCTGTACCCCCTGGACTTAAGGTTGAAATTTAATAGTGTGAGAAAATAAGATGACTGCTATCCCAGGGGTATAGAACTGGTGGTTCCTGGACTTTGGTCTTACCTGGAGGATGCCCCATACCTACTATTTTAATGTGTTCCTTGCTTTATTATGATATGGTTTAATCTGCTAGGTGTGGTTCTGCCACTGTCAGTAAATATTAATTAAGGTTTTGCCTTATCATCAAACCCATAAATTGTATTAATAGTATCCAGTAACTTAAGGGTTTATATGTACAAGTAAATAATTCATGTATTGTGATTTGTATCCAGTCTATGGTTGTATAATTTCCTTTTCTGAACTATGTTTTAAATTCTAGACCATTGGTTAAATTAATGACCCTATTGATAGAATTACCTTATGCCCCAGGGAGATGATTGATAAAGTTCTTTAACGTAAAAATGACAATGATATCTCTAAGGGAATTTAGAGACATATATAAACCATAGATATATACATGGAGTTTGGAATTGCAATTAATTCTAGCCCCAACCCAAGAACAATTAGTTCTTATGACACGGCCTTGCTTATACTCACCCTCATGAAGGGATCGCTGGAAATTTGTGTGCTACAGTAAAGTGTGGTTAAGGAACTAGATGGTGCCTAGCTATCAGAAAGAATAAATAGTGCCCGGGGTCTAAAAGGCTTGTCTTAAAATAAGCAGCCATTTAGTGAGACATCAACTAAGTCAACATGTAAGAAGCACACCGGCCTCTGTGAAGCAAGGATTGTAAATACTATGGTCTAAATCCAAAGGGAGAAATGGTATCAGAACTTAAACTGTGAACACCCAGTTTGTAGAAAGCTATGCATGACAGTGAAAGTCCAAAATCTATTTGCAGAGTTGACATATAGATTAAGCCTCTGGTTAATCTCTTCTGACCACAGTCAAGGGATGTGAATAGCTTTATTATTAAACAGAAAGCATTATAAAGAGGATTATGGTAGATGTAGTTAGGTTTAAATGAAATAATTTATCTTCCCTTTGACCCATGTAAAATTTGCTTCAGTTAAAAAGTAAAGCAAAGGAGAAATACACATGAATTAAGCCTCCGGTGAATCCTCTCTAACCATAGACCAGGGATGTGAATAGCCCTGCTACCATGCAGAGTGCATTGGAAAGTGGATTATGACACATGTAGTTAGCTTAAAATTTAACACCTTATTATTTGATCTCTTTTTGGATCCATTTTAAATTTGCTCATTTTTAATATTTTCTACAGTGATTTGATTGAGATTTTTGTGTTTTATTTTGTTATTGTTGTTTGTTTTCCTGTATATTGAATCCAGAATAGGTAAAGCTGTATAGAGGGTAACTTGATGAATAGTTCCTTGGGGGCATAATGGGAGAGGTTGCTGGGGAATGGGGAGCTAATAAGGATTTTACAAGAAGGAAGAAAATGTTCTTAAATTGATTGTAGTAATTGTACAACTCTTCTTGATATGATTGAACTATTCAATTTTATGATATGTGGATTATGTGAAAATCAAACTTAAAACAAAAAATAAAGAGGCCATGATTAATGCCTCCTGGCTGCCAGGACTCTTTGAACTCCTTTCCAGCTGGCCTGTACAAGGGTTAAGGTACCAGTTGCATGCACCACCCATCAACTGCTTTGTAAGAAAATGCCTACATTTGACCTTGAAGGGCGTCAGAATTTAGTCCCACTTTTCTGTAGCTGCTGATAACCCCAGAAAGAGAGCTCCAAATAAAGAAAGCAGCAGTTGGTCACTGGCAACATTGAAGATGCCAAGATAATGCTCTAAGGCAGAAACACGAATCATTTCTCCAAACTGAGATGGCCTGTGTGGGTGTTCAGCTGATTTTCTCTATTGCATCAGGAAGGCAATCCTGATCTGGTTTCTCTGTGACTTGTGTTGAAAATGTGTAAGTACAAACCCAGAACAACAGTTTCATTTTGAAGATTAAAGGGAATTGGAATGATCTTTTCTGTGATCGGAACAGGGAGAGGTGGGTTAGAGTGGGTGTGAAGTGGGTGCAGAAGGGGATCACAGAGGAGAACTGGAAGAATATTAAAGTAGGTACTAAGAATACACGATTAAAGGGTGGCAATTTTAAAATGCAACTTTGAAAGAGAGCCTGTAAATTGTAATTCCAAACACTGAAGTTTAAACAAGAGAATTCTTACTCTAGGAGTGGTGGTGGTATGAATTGAATGAAAAAAAAAAAAGAAAATTCAGTATAAATGCTGAATAATGTTCACAAAGAGAAACTGGATTGCTTGTTAATGTAACTAACATTTCTGTAACTTCTGTGGAGAAAATAAAGTTTTCCCTTGCAAGATTTTCTAGTGTGCTACAGAATCTGAATGTTAGGTTTATCGGATCATATTCTACTGGGACTGAAAGAGTTAATATTTTATTATTCACCAACCCTCTGATTCCTCAAGGTTTCTTAATTTTCAATGAACCCTCAACAGCATGCTGTGAATAGGGAATGGGGTGCAGCCTTCAGGCAGCTACGATGGTAGAAGGTTCTGTAAGAGTTGAATTCACTGGATGGCAGTCAGGAGGAAACGGTGTTGACTGGACAAAGGTAAACGGTCTGAGTAAGTCTGTGCTGTCTACATGAGGGAGGAGAGAGAGCATGTCCCTTTCCCTTGGTCTCCCAGTGAGTTCAGTCAATCACATATTTCAGGGACTTCATAATCAGGTACTTTCACTGCTTTTTCAGTTGTACTGATTTATTTTTTTCATGTCCAATTTTGAAAGTCTTCCAACCCATGTTTGTTTACCTGAAGTGGTAGCTGTGGGTGAGGATGGGATGGGGAGAAAGGCTGCAACCTTGTAACCTTCCCCTCCAGAGTCTCAGTTTCTGCCTAAGAATGACATAGGGTCCTGGGGCCACCCTAACACCTTTCTGAGACCAGGTTTCAAGAGCTGACTGATCTGGCAAAAGAGCACCTAGTACACCCCTACAAAAGAACAAGTCCTACATTACTGAAAATAGGTTCAAGAGTTCTCAGATCCATCTATGGACAAACGTGTCTTAAAATGGTGGAATGTGAACCAATATTCATCGTTTCCTATGACACCTTATTCATTTTGGAAGATGCTCATAAAATAATGTATTCAACATTCTTAACTACATATACTTCCCTTTTCTTTTCTGTGACTTAAATAGCTGTGGCCTTTTAAAGCAAAAGGGGCAAGATAAACATCAGCAAAGTAGCCCTTTCTTCTGATAGTAATGGGAATGGGTTAAGTCTTTCACATTCTAAGTTATAATCATTGTCAAAAGAAGATTCATGTTGTACTGTTTATTATTTCTAGTTCTCATTATATTCTTTGTCACAAGAGTGTAGCATCAGAATTTTAATGTCCTATATATTCTGTAGAAGATAAAAATAAACTGTACAGCTTTGACCTTTTTCATGTCCCAAAATATGATTCATTAGCCATTTCTGTCTTCCACTGTTTACAACTTCTGTAGCTTGGGAGGAGGAATAGGTACATATGAAGCCATTCGAAGTACAGAATACTGAAAAGGTCAAAGGTTAAAGTTATGAAAATTATAACGTTTATCGTCTTTAATAAACCAGAATGACACTAAATTATGCTTTATTCTTCTGAGAATGATTATAACAAAAAGAGTAAACAGAGATATAATGATTTATTTTCCCTAGAGAACTATGGTTGAGATTATAGTGCTAACTCCATCTACCATGGCACATGTGGTTTACTCTGAGGATGCCATGCAATAACTAGATGACATACATATCATGAAGGAGAAAGATGTCTCTATATAACTCTTACACTGCATTATGACAATGACTTTGCATTGCCAGGTGCTACTGAAAGAGGTTTATTTTTCAAATGTCCTTAATATAAAATTATATGAAATGACTCAGTTTCAAGATCCATGGGCCATATATAGAAATAAAGGAAAATCTAGATAGATTAAAAACACTATGCAAAAACCTCGGTTAAATCCATAGCTACAGAAAAACCCTGTATGACTTCTTTATAATGATCTGTAATGGATGATATTCCCACAGAGAAAGCAAGTGATGAGAACAAATTAAATGAAAAAAATTATACAAATTATGGTATTACTTTGTTCTTTCTTATAATATTAGAATAATAGAATCTGGTGACCAATCAAGTCTAGATTTAAGAAGACATAGGGGTTTGCTTCGTCATGCAATCATTCCTTAACTACTTGGGAAGGCAATATACTTTATAAGGACTGACTACAGATATGTGCTCTTTCACTCAGCATTGGGGATATTACTGCCACTATAAAAACTTCATCGGTTCCTCAAAGAAATTATCTGTGGGACTATAGTGAAATTGTCTTTACTATTACGTTGTTGGAGATGGACTAGCTATCCTGTATTACATTATAAGGAAAACGGACTGTATTTTTCTTCATTGTGAAAACCGACTTTTACAAGTTAAATATAATGATATGAAGCCCCCAAATCAATCAATTACATCATTAAACTACTGTCCATATAATAATATTTGATCATATAATTCATTTTGTAATATATATTAAACACTCTTCTCATTTAGCACAGCATTTGTAAAAGCTGTGGTCTGGGGGCAAAATAGTATAGGGAGTATGGTGATTTATGGATGATGTCTGCACATGTAAGGAATAAAAACCTGATGGAGAAGTCAGAGATCTAAAATAGAGAGGGCTAGGGATATAATGAATTGAGAAGAGATGATGTACTTTAGAACAGGAGACCCTTTCCATAAAGTAAGCAGATCCCAGCCATAAAATCCATTCTACTCAGAGCAACGCTCAAAGGCACCACAGAGCTGCCCCTTGGGGTTTCCAAGGCTGTAAATATTTACAGAAGCAGACAGAAACATTTTTCTCCTACAGAGTGGCTGGCGGTTCCAACTGCCTACTTTTCAGCACATTAACCACTGTGCCACTAGGGCTCTCTTTAGAACAGGAAGCAACTGCAAATTAAAAGTACTGTGGGAAAAGAGAATACATTTGGATATGGAGAAATACAATCCAGAGAAAATGAGGGATGCAATTTCAGAGGTGGGGAGAGTATATGGAGCAAATATTTGTTTACTGTAAGGGTTATGTGTATGGGCCACTTGTGTGATGGGGTAGAGATGTGGTGGTTGGGCAAACACTATCCAAAACAAACAAACACACAAACAAACCCTTCAAGCTCAATGATATCAAGTAGATACTGACTCATAGTGACCCTAAAGGACAGGGTAGAGCTGTCCTTGTGAGTCACTGAGACTGTAACACTTTAAAAAAAATTTTAAACTATTTATTTATTTATTTTTAATCATTTTATTGGGGGTCATACAACTCTTAGAACAATCCATACATATGTCAATTCAGTTTGAATTTTTTTACTTCAAATATATTTTCATTAAATTCCCAGAACAAACTGATTTATTTTTAATTGTGGGAAAGTTTGTATATATTCACTTCTTACAATATGCCCCATTTATGATATTTTGTCTTTAAAAAAAATAATTTTGTTAGGGGCTCATACACCTCTTATCACAATCCGTACATACATAAATTGTGTAAAGCACGTTTGTACATTCATTGCCCTCATCATTCTCAAAACATTT
>NW_022109980.1:7040332-7055281 GCF_000313985.2 Echinops telfairi
GCACTGGGTTGAAGTCTGGTCCCTCTTTCCCTGTGGAGATATAAACAAACCCTCCCCTTGGGTGGGTTAGAGACTAACTCTTTAAAGCAGTAGTAAGCATCCTTCCTCTTGGACCAGTTGATGGTTTAAGCTACTGACTTTGTATATTGCAGGTGAATGTATAACCACTAGGCCACAAGGGCTCCATCTTTATACAGCCTTCCTAAAAATGAATCTCTCTCTGTGGTGTCAGTCTTTCCTGTAAATACTATCTCTCCTTAGATAGCAGTCATATAATATTCTCTAGGTGAAACTAGAAACACTTTCTGGTTTACCCCACTGCCATCAAGCTGATTCTGATTCATAGTGACTCTATATAAGGTTTATGAGGTTATATATCTTTAAGGGAGCAGACAGTCTCGCCTTTTTTATCATGGAGTGGCTTTTGGGTTTGAACTATTTTTTAACTGCAGTTAGTAGGCATATAATTGCCCATCCTCCAATCCTGCCTTGACAGGCAGAAACATCATCATCAAAATGAACCTTTCATTTTGTTTTCCTTCCTCAATATGAACTTTATTAATAAAGTGTGTATGTAATGAATAAAGCTCATATATATGAATATTTTCTTCTTAAAATTTCAAATATACTAGACTTTCATCCTGTTTTCCCCTGTGATTTAAACACCAATTTCCCCCTAGTGAGTACAATGATCAATTTGTATATATTTTTTATTTCTCCCTTTGTATTATAATTTTGAGGCAGACTTCCTGGCTTTATTTAATCACACTTCATCAAGAATATATGTACTCTATTATTTTCTCTTGGGGACATATTACTAATGCCTTTATGTATAAAATCACCATATATTGTTAATCTCATTGGTGCACAATAGCTAGTTAGCAATATACTTTATAATAAATGGATTAAAGGTAATGCTTAGTGTCCTAAAAATCGTATTATCTTTAAATAGAACAACTAAACTGTAAGTCCTATCAGATGGAAATATGTCAAATGTAACTATAGACGTGTTTAGTAGGTAAAAATTGAACAAAGAAAAATCCCCTATGTGATCATCTATAAACACCACTAATAAAATCAACTAAAACATCAAAGCCACAGGATATAAATATTAAAAATGAATTCCTCAGAATTTATTTGAGCTATGATTAATTCCATGATAGCCATTTTTGCAGGTTATTTGCAATTATATCACCAAACCAAGTTGTCCAAACCTAAAAGTAATTAATATCGATAACTGTATCAGCCAAATGGACTCACCACACACATTCCTCCTTAAGTCATTAAATACGTAAAGAAGTTGGAGAAGGAAAATGGCCATTCAAGTGTTTCAATGTGATTCTTCATATTTACCTTTACATTGTTATCCTTTTAACATGGCAATCAATGGAGGCAACACTGTAGAACTGGGTAAGTGCAATCCTGTTCAAGCCTGTGGGTCAGATGTAAAGTGAAGGTTTATCCTGACTTCTGTAGCTATAGGGGCTGACGAACAGGGAGCAGGAAGATGAACCAGTAAGGCTGGTGTCTGCAGAGCTTAACGAAATTGAGATTGGTCAAATGAATCCAAGGTCAGCAGTCTGCCAACGGCTCCTGGGCTGGGCATGCAATATAGCAGGAGGACGACAAACCAGAAGTAGGTTACAAATCCAGCGGTATGAGGTAGCTAGCTTCTACGTACTGTCCATACAAGAGGAGGCCACACATGAGTGAAACCTCCCTCAATAGTATAAAGGCAATGACTAGATTAGGAGGCCAATTTTCCCCCACACAATTTGGTTTATATGAGGAAAAATGTAGCGACAGGATCGGGGAAGGCTTATAAACAACCTATGATATGCAGATGACACAACCTTGCTTGCTAAAAGTGAGGAGGACTTGAGGCACATGCTGATGAAGATAAAGGATTGAGCAGATGAAGATAAAGATGGGCAGCTTGGATCTACAATCAATGCCCATGGAAGCAGCAGTCAAGGGATCCAGCTGAGTTGTGTCATGTAAATCCGCTGCACAAGACCTCTTTAGAGTATTGAAAAGCAAAGATGCTACTTGAGGACTAACATAGGCCTGACCAAATCTATGGTATTTTCAATTTCCTTATATGCATGTGAAACTCGAATAATCACTATGGAAGACCAAAGAAAAATGGAGACAGTTGAAATGGAGAACTGAAGAAGTTATTGAAAGTACCATAAATTGCTAAAAGGACATATATATCTGTCTTGGAAGAAGCACAGCCAGAGTGCTCCTTAGATGCAAGGATGGCCAAACTTCATCTTACATACAGTGGACATGTTGTCCGGAAAGAGCAGTCCCTAGAGGACATCAGTAGAAGGGCAGCAAAGAAAGAGGAAGGCCCTCAGTGATATGGAACGACAAGTGGCTGCAACAACAATGGGCTCATAAATAGGAACAATTCTGAGGATGGGGAAAGATCAGGCAGTGTTTCTTTCTCTTGTGCATCGGGTTGCTATGGGTCAGAAGAGACTTGATGGCTCCTAACAACAATAACAATTTCTCAGAAGTAAACTGTCTGAGAAATTCTTTCTTCATAGTTTGTTCTTTGTCTGAAAGCTCTATTGAAAACCTACACTTTGGGGGACCTTGCTGGCATTTGAAATCCGGGTGACTCAGCTTACAATATCACTGCAACACACAAGCCATCACAGAATGACAAACTGACAGACAAGTGATGTCATTTCTTGTCTTGGTGAAAAGATGGAAATTAGAAATAGTTCAATTTAAACAGATTTTAAAAAGTGGAAGGGCCTTTATGAGATGGCTCAGTGGCTGCAACAATGGAATCAACATAGGAACAATTGTGCAATGGCACAGGACTGGGCAGTGTTTGCTTCTATTGTGCACAGGATTGCTATGGGTCTGAATAGACTGGATGGCCCCTAACAACAACAATAATAACAACAACAACAAATTCTTCCCACAACTGCTTGGCTGCTTCACAAAGGATTGCATCCTGGAGCTGACTACACTATGTCAACTCTCAGATCACGGGGTAAACCAGGCCCACCCAATTTATAGAAGAAACTGAGACTGGATATACATAAATATTTGCCAAGAACAAAATATGAATCTGCCTCATTAAATGCATTAAGGACATAAAAATTAAAAGTAAATCAGATTTCCTTAAAACATTAATAGAAATAAAGGCAATATAGGTAAATAATATATAACCCAAATCTTTCTTCAGGTGAAAATGGATATCTGAAACCATAACAGAAAACAATGATATATTTGCCCTAAAATATTGAAATATCCTATTTGTCTAAAATAATCAACTTTGGGAAAATTCAGTGTATTAAGAGAAGTGTTTAAGTATCTGTGTTAGATAGGGTTCTCTAGAGAGATAAAACCAAATTGCTGATAATGTAATATATTTACTTATAAAGATAATTAGATATATAACACAAGAAATGAAATGTTAAATTATATACAGATAGATATATAATACAAGAAATGAACAGTTAAATTATAAGGCAGTACAAAGGGCTCAGTGCAACTCACTCCGGTGAGAGAGAGTTGTGAGACACTCGCAGTCCTTCAAGTCTAGTCTGCTGCCAGGTCTTCCTCCATATATAGAGAGAGCTAGGCTATCTCAGTACAGCAGCCAATCACAAGGCAGGTCACCAACTGTCAAGTAATCACCAGTCCCAACTGCCAGTCCCCAGCTCCAGAGATGTCTTAAAGGGACCTCAACTTACAGAGACACAGTTCACACGCTAGGCGTCCCACAGATAGTATAGCCTGTAAATTGAGGCACAGAACAAGCGAGGCAGCCGCACACTGGTCTGATGATCAAAGAGCTAGAGCCAAGAAAGGCGAGGCTCACCAAGCCATTTATCTCACTGCCCTTCCGATAATCCCATTTGTGTTTATCGGCCAGGCTGGCACAATAAACTATCTCAGTACCATTAATATATAAAGAATTTCTATGTATCAGTAAGAAAAGGTGCATTCTTCTATAGAAAAAGGGATAAAGGACATAAACAGATAATTCATAAAAATAGAAATAAAATAGGTAATAAAAATAATCACCATGTAGATACAAACTAAAACAAAAATGAATTAAATATCTATCAAACTGGCAGAGTATCTTTTAAAAGATTATATTATTTTGGGAGTGGGTTTGGACATATGGGTAATTTCCTAGTCTCTCTTTGGGAAGATACATAACACAACTTTTTAAATAATTATTACATTAATATTGCAATATTAAATAATTGTATTAAAATTACAATGTTCTTTGTTTCAAGAGTTATGCTTACTTTAACCTATGGAAATGCTCAGAAGGGTAAAAGATTGACTATAATTATGCACATCTTAGTGTTTAATAGTAAAAAGTTAGAAATAAACAAAATTTTCCAAAACAATGAGCTAAATAAATGAGGCTATATTTAAATGATGGAATAAGAAGTAATCAGGACAATAAAATTCAAAAACAATTTCAAAAATGAAAAATGTTTTGTATGCATTTGAATATGAAAAAAGCAGTTTGAGAATATGACCTTAGTTTCTTCTTCATAATTATATATATTTAATTTTATCATAAATAATTTTGCTTGTATAATTGAAAGCTGTGAGGAAAAAAGGGATAATGTAGGATTTATGAGTGATTCTTTTGCTGTATACTTCAATCATTTGAACAGAAACAGTTATACAACTTTATGGGAGTTGTAGAATATTATAGAAATTTTATATCTACAACCAAAAGAGCACCAAGAAAGCACAAGTGAGAAAAAACAGTCATCAAATGTGATGAGAATAGTTATGGAATAGAAAGACAAACTCGGCAACAGTACTCCTTTGCCTCTCTGTGTCTCTTGACAAAATGAAAGCCCACACTGGTAAAGTTAGCCACGTCTGCAATTTGGAATGCCAGTTGTTTTCACAAAGCAATCGCTGTCAGGATGTCAGGTCTGACCAGGAAAGTCTCAGACTCAGAGACTGAACACTGAGTCTGACTCCTGCCACTGGGTGAAGCTGGCAAGGGTCAATCTAGACCAGTCATCTGAAAAAGGGTCCGGCAAGTAAGTATAAACGCTGTAAAAACCCTCTCATACGCTCATCTTTTAAAACGTCAACGTGTTAGAGGCATGAAAATGAACCATGTTTCTGATGTAGGCAGGAATTAGATTAGGAGAAGGTACGATCATCACATGATTTTTCTCAGTCTAGTTTGCTGTTGAGTGTGAGTATTTTGAATGGACCTAGGTGCAAATAATTATAGGTTTGGTAGTAGGGTGGCAGGTGGACATTGGGCCTCTTCATGCGCCCTCCCCTAATACAAGAGCACCTTGCTCAGCTAAACGGTCATTTCATGATATCTACCTTCCCGACATGATTGCTGAAGACAGAAAATGTGGTGAAGAAAGCTGATGGTCCCCTGCTATCAAAAGATATAGCGTCTGGGGTCTTAAAGGCTTGTAGGCAAACAAGCAGCCATCTAGCTCGAAAACAAAAAAGTCCACAGAGAAGAAGCACATGAGCCTGTGCGAACACGAGGTGTTGAAGGGAACAGGCAGCAGATACCAAAGAACAAAAACCATCATTGTGCGACCACCTTCCACACATAAACGCTGTAGACGAATGTGTGCATAAGTAAGTGTGGTGAAGAAGGCTGATGGTGCCCGGTCGAGACCTATAGCGTCTGGGAACTTAAAGGCTTGAAAGTAAACAAGCGACCATCTAGCCCAGAAGCAACAAAGCCCACATGGAAGCAGCACACCAACATGTGTGATCATGAAGGCCAAAGGGACCAGGCTTCAGACACCAAAGGCGGAGGGTGGGGTGGGGTGGGGGAATCATATCCTCGTCAATGTGGGTGGCGCGTTATGGAGACCCAATGCCCATCTCTAGACAACTGGACATACCTTGCAGAGGGGTAGTGGGTCGATGAGTCACTTAGGGTACAGTATAGCAATAATGAAACCCACAACCTTCCTCTAGTTCTTAAACGCTTCCTCCCCCCAACTACCAGGACCCAAATTCTGCCTTGCAGACCTGGTTAGACCAGATGATGCACAGCGCTCCAGATGGGAATTGGAAACACAGGGAATCTAGTACAGATGAACCTCTCAGGACCAGGGGTGACAGTGGCGGTACCAGGAGGGAAAAGGGTTGTAGAAAGGGGGAATTGATCACAGGGAGCTACATATAACCTCCTCTCTGGGGGACGGGCAGCAGAGGGGTGGGTGAAGGGAGACGCCAGGCAGTGTAATATAAGATACAATAATAATTTATAAATTATCAAGGGTGCATGGGGGAGAGGGGAGGGGGAGGGGAAAAAAGGAAAATGAGCTGATTCCGGGAACCCAAGAGGAAAGCGAATTTTGGGAATAATGAGGGCAACAAATGTATAGATGTGCTGTACACAATTGATCTACGTATTGTGATGAATTGTATGAGCTCCAATAAATTGATTAAAAAAAAAACACTAGAGAGTTGAGACAGCATGGATGACTTAAGCATTTGAAAACTATGCACAACCTAACTTAGATCCCAGACCATTGACCTTAAATGTTTATCTAATTTTGATGTCCACAGTTAAATTGACTTTTAACAGCAGGCTCAACAAGCATATTGTTATGCTGTTCATACCCTAAAGATGCCAGTCAAAGGGGTCCCAGAGGAGACTGTGATTCAACTTGCCCTTTACTTGTACTTGAGGAAAGGATACTTGAAGAAGGGTGAACTTTTTCTTATTTGTCTACCCACTAAAGTAGATATTAGTTGTGACCCAGGTCCATCACCAGTGGGTCCAAATAACTGAATATCTTAGAAGACTGTAAAAAACATCAGAAACTATATTTCTAGCTTAAAGAAACCACATTTTCTATATTGGTAGTATTAGAAAATAATTGCTATTCAATATGCCCAACAAATGATCAAAGACCAGCAATGTTTCAACTGCAAATTACATGCTAAAAATTAACTTCTAGACATGGAAAATGGATTCATATGAACAAAGTAAATTGAAAATAAAACTGACAAAAGGCAGTTACTTTAATAGTTTTTTTACAAAGGAAAAATCCCATGAGGCGTCTCTCCTGCACTTGGATGACAAAGATTTTTAATGGGAATAATGTAGAAATAATAGTCAGTACCCTTAAACCCAAACACCAGGGTTGCATTCAGAATATATTT
Organism: Echinops telfairi; assembly: GCF_000313985.2. Taxonomy (NCBI): domain Eukaryota; kingdom Metazoa; phylum Chordata; class Mammalia; order Afrosoricida; family Tenrecidae; genus Echinops; species Echinops telfairi. Next base: position 7,047,494 of record NW_022109980.1, read on the forward strand.
TGGAAAATTACTGCTATGATTTATCCTATTAAAATATTAAAAGTAATAATACTGAAATTCACAACAGCTGTCCAGTATAATAAGTTCTCAAATGTAGACTAAATATAGTTCAGCATGAAATCTACCCTCTAAAGCTCGTATGTTGAATATCAGGTGTAAAGAGGCACTTTCCAAGAGCAAAATCATCGTACGTTCTGAATACATTTACTATGAAGTAGATTTTTAAAATTTATTTATTTTCTCTTTATTTTTTTAAGGTTGAAATAGTCATGAGGTCCTTAGATGAAAATTCATCAGGCAGCTCAGCTGTATTCACATTTCTAGTGAAGAAGCGTATTTAACAATTTCTTCAAAGATGTCTCTTGGGTTTAGCTGTAGGCATGAAATGATGTATAATTAGCACTTTCATGTGGCATTAACAAACAATCTTGTTAGTTCATTACTTTTTAATATTTGCATCAGTCTTCGGAAAGCAGATTAAGAGCAACTGTAATTTCCATATGCAAGATTCGGTAACTATCAAGCTCAGAGAAATGTTCGGTTAAATCAAATCCATACTGCACTACTATGTTTTTCCATGTCTTTTCTCCTTTTCAGTCTATGCAGTCTCCAACCACAGGAATTAGAGTGCCTTCAGTTTTACATGCATGGGACAGGTCATTTTACACCAGTTATTAAGCCAAAGTCAATGTCCACTCCAGAACTGTAAAATTTGGCCTCCTTGTTCACTAGTAAAAATGGCCCCAAATTAAGAAAATAATGTGTTTTGTTATTTCATTCACAGGGCAGATAAATATTCATGATTTCCTATGGTTTAAAAACTAATGCAAGATATTTATGGGTAAAACATTTTAGGATTAAAATGAGTTAGTTCAGGAGTTTTGGCTTTGAGTAAACGGTGGTAAAAGATGATGATTATAACTATGGGAAATAGTTGCATAAATAATACATAAATCTCCAATCTTGTACTTACAGAATTCTTTATTTTTTTCCTATTCAAAGCTACACTGAGGAACTTCAGCTGCATTTTCCATGTGTACTTGCTACATCCTGTAAGTATTAATTTCCAAAATTTTATAGACATATTAGATGAATCTGGTAGTGCACATGAATGCATTCCAGGCACTGAGGAAAGACCAGGGTGATGAAATGATGTCTAGACTCCAGAACCTTTTGAATAGAGTTGGAAATTTATTTCAAATGAAATTACAGAGGCATCGGTAGAAGAATAGTCCTGAGTGCTGGAGTATCCAGAACCAGGAATAGGTGATATCTCTATTTGGGCATAGTTATGTCGTACACTCCCCTCCACATCTCTACACAGAACCCAGCATAGACATAGTTTGCAATGCTGTGCTGAAGGCTAAGTGACTAAGTGAGAACGGAGGAACCCTGGAGGCATCCTAGGTGACACATTGGGTTGCTAATCACACAGTCAGTAGTTGGAAGTCTCCAGCCACTCTCTGTAAGAAAGATGTGGGATTCTAATCCCTTAAAGACGTACAGTCTCCTAAGGGCTCAATAGAAAGTAAATGTCTAGAAAAGAACGATGGCAATATATGTACAAATATATCTGATACAATTGATGTATGGATTATAACAAGAGTTGTAAAAGCCCCCTCCAAATGATCTTTAAAAAAATACAGTCTTAGAAACCCACAGAAACATCTCTAACCTGCCCTATAGAGATCCTATCAATTTTACTTGATATCAGTGAGTTTTTGGAGGTTTAGAAGTGGGTAATATTTACTAAATTCGGTTTTAAATATAATAGCAAATACAATGTACATAAAGAGGTATATTTTGTTTTTTTTTCTCGTACCCAAATCCACAAACCAAGAGCGAGCCTTTATTTGGCAATTTCTCTCTACAATATGGTGCTAAAAACACAATAGATGTATTCCTTTTGACTGTAAATATAAAGGGAAACTCAGGGTGATTCTGTATCCATATTTAATCACAATTAGTGTCTAGATCCTTCTTTGGAATCATTATATACCTTGGCTATCAATACAGAGCCCTAGCTTCTGGTGGATTAATTATAAACAGAACCATGTATGTCAGCGGTTCTCTACCTGTGGGCCGCGACCCCTTTGGGGATCAAATGACTCTGTCACAGGGGTCGCCAAAGACCATCGGTAATCACATATTTCTGATGGTCTTAGGAACCGAGACACCGCTCCTCTATCTGTCTCTAGCTGGGTCCACCTACATGCAGATATGTACCTGGCATGAAGACTGTTTACCCATGCTACACAATGCTTCAACACACAATTTCATTTATTGGTAATGAGAAATAAATATTTCACAATATATCATCAAATATTGTTTTGTGATTAATCACTAAGTTTTAATTATGTTCAATTTGTAACAATGAAAATGCATCCTGCATAGCAGATATTTACATGATGATTCATAATAGTAGCAAAATTACAGTTATGAAGTAGCAAGAAAAATAATTTTATGGTGTGGGTCACCACAACATGAGGAACTGTATTAAAGGCTCACGGCATTAGGAATGTTAAGAACCACTGATATAGGTCTTCTTTTTTTTTTTGAGGTGCTAGAAAGCTGTGTTTCCTTGATCTATATTTGTGTCTGGCTCTTCAAAATTTAGAATTAATTCCCTCTTCTTTTGTTTAAGCCAATTATGATAGTCCCTGCTATTTGAAAACGAAGTTACTTTAAGATATTAAATATTATCTCCTGTGGCAAGGGGTCAAATGCCTATTTTTATTATTTCCTCAAAATAATTGATGATATAAAATACCAAATGGGCTCAATACAGACTCCTGTCGCTTCCCAGTGGAGACTGTTTCATTTAATCAGTATTATCAGTATGTGCCCATTTAACTTGCTATAAATGTTCTAAGCTGCACAATATGTTATTTTCTTATTTTCTCTAGAAGTATGCCATGAATGATTTTATTCAAGTACTTTAATAATTAAGACAGCTTATATATATATAGCATTTTCTCTATATACTGATTTCATTTAAATTTTCATTAGAATGATGATTGATATCATCAAGAAAGAAAACAGAATATTTTATGTTTATATAATTATCTCTTTACATCACTTTCATATCTAGATATTATTGTGGAGAGGAAATTGCATACACTGAATATGCAGTATTGATTGCTACAGTCTTATTTGAGCAGAAAAGGCATATACATATACAAAAGAGGCATGTAGAAATCAACTAGTGTGAGTTTCTTTTTTGCTGTTTGAGCAATGTGATGTTTTTGCCATTCAAGAACTCAGGGTTCCTGATTCGTGTTCAAGAATGCTTTTAGAGAAACCCTACGGATTACAGTACAGAGACAATAATTTAACAATTGCTGATGTTGATGCTACCCAAGAGATACAATTATGATAAAAAGCACTTGACTTATAAAAGTTTACAATCTATGATTAGTAGACAATGCAAGGCAAGCCTAGTGTATTTCTAAAAGTTATACCTTGATAAAGGGTTAACACTTACCTATATCATTATATTTGAACAAATTTACTGTTAACTTTTTATACTGGGGATTTTGAAAAGTCACACACATAAATCTGCATACCCTAACCAAACTCACTGCCATCTAGTCAATTCTGACTTATGGCAACCCTATAGGACAGCATGGAACTGCTCCTGTTGACTTCCAAGGCACTACTTATTTACTGGGGTAGAAAGCCTCGTATTTCTCCAGGAGAATATATGGGGGGGGGGTAGCAGCCCAATGCATAACTAATATGCATAACAACAGATAAAATTATAATTGTGTTTAGACAAGTGCATGGTGCATAATCTAAATGAAGTCAGGAGCCTATACCCTTCAGAATTTGGTATAGAATGATTTAAAGAAAATATTATACAAAGAAAGAGCACACGCACATCAGGATAAGGACAAAATGCAGTCTTTAATTCCTATGTTCTATTACAGTATGCCTTTTTCCTTAAAGATTTTAACACCTAATTAAAATACAAGGCAAAAAACATATGCCTTCTATTCTGACAATGCTTCCTTAAATAATCATATTTCATGACCTATGGATTCCTGAAGGTACTACATAATGTGACATATCCTGCAAGAGGAATAGTGAAATGTTGAAATGACATCTTTCCACCCTAACTTAAAGGCATCTTTGAAAACAAATGGAACAAATATTCTTTCAAAATAATGTTTTCTATAGTGTCAGCTAAATCCATACAGCAGAAGCACACCAGCCTGCATGCTCAAAGTATTGTAAAAAATAAAACCAAAGATCAGTGAATGGAATTATATGAGAGCGTAAATTGTAAGCTCAATGTTTGCAAGAGGTTACGGATGACAATAAAAGCCCAAAATCTGTTTGCAGAGTTCCCATAGCCTCCATTGAATTCTCTCAGACCTCTGTCTAGGGATAGGAGTAAAATTGCCTTCCTCAGAGTACATTGGAAAGTGGATTAGTAAAAATATCCATTAAAACAAAGCAAAGCTAAATTCACTGCTAATGAGTCAATTATGATTCATAGTGACCCTTTAGGACTGGAAAATGAGGCTATAAATTTGTATAGAGGTAGAAAGTCTAATCCCATCCCACCCCCCCACACCCCAAGGAGCAGCTGGTGGCTTCATGTTGCTAACCTTTCTGTTACAGCCAACAAGTAACCCAATACACTACCAGGGATCCTTCACTGAAATTTTAATTTGTTCTACTTTCTATTATTTTCTAAGGATTAAAATTTTCCTGTGTTTTATTATGTTGTCCTTAGTGGGGATTTTGTGTGTGGTTTTCTTTATATGAAATTCAAGATAGGTGATCTACAGAGACTATAACTAGATGAATAGTTCTTTAAGCTTATTGTAGGGAAGGATTGGGAGCAATGGGGAGCTAATATTAATAAGTACAGGAATAAATAAAATGTTATAAAACTCATTGTGTTGATGATTGAACAACTCTTTTAAAACAGATTTAAACAATTAAATTTTATTGTAAGTAAATATATGCCAATTTATATATTTTTTAATGTTCTCTGTAGAAACAGAATGCTTCAAAAACAGAAGGTGTCTTCAGTGAGTGATCCGGACCACCCCACCATCCCCAATTGATGATATTTTTCCCTCTATCTTTTTTTTTTTTTTTTCACTTTAAAAATTTCTACTCTTTCTCTGAACAACACATTCATTATTTACTATTATTTTTGGACAACTGATTTCCTGAACTTATGAAAATTTTGTTGTGATTTCTTAGAAATGTCATCAAACTACATATTGCCTACAGAGCTGCACCACTGCTACTCACCCATTTAGGTGTTTCTCATTTATTATTAATAGTTGATCGACTCACCCCAACTTAATGTTGGAGACTCTTTTACAACACACAGTTTGTAGGCTTCATTCATCTGCATGTTGAACATATGTGTATTGTAATTCAGTTTTCCTGCCCTTAATAACCAATTCTTAAACCAAGACACATTGGCCAATAATCAAACATTAGATCTAGTTGTATAAAATCTGCCCATTTAAATCCATCAAAATGGTTGAATTAGCATTTTAAAGCAGTTTATTAGTAGGACATCAATCCCAATGATGTAATAAAAACTATTGTTTTAAAAGAGAGCATGAATAATTTTAATGAAAATCCGATAGATTGCAATGATCTGATTTCTTTGTGGATCACAATATGTTAGAGGTCTTCTTACCAGTAAATAACAACAATCACAAAAGTCTTTTTAAAGGATTTTAAAATTTATTTTTTAATTGATATATAATTTACATACCATGAAATTTGCTTTTTAAGCTGTATGATTCATTTTATTGTGCTTTCTTCCGATGTACTCACAAAGCTGTGCAAACATCACTACTATTGATTTTTTTGTAGCTTTTTTCGAATCCTGAATAGAAATCTCACAAAAGTGATTTAAAACATTAGGCATTATATCATGGGATATGGTAGTTCAAACCTTAGAGTGTGCTAATATAAAGATTATAGCCTTAGAAACCCTATGGGGAAGTTCTATGTCCTTAGGATTATCAAATGACTTGGTGGCAATATCTTTGTTGTTGTTATTGTTTGTTTACTTATAGTGACAAGACCAGCCTAATTGAACTGTCACACGATATCAGCACTGGAAGGATCCTAAGATTATCTAGAATAGTGTTTTAAAAGTATTCTAAGACATATTGTACAATACATAACTTTTTGTGAGTTGAAATAACACAATTTGAAGAATCAGTGATCAAATAGAGATGGATTCTTTGTTCTCATATTTTCTATACACCATAATATAATAGCTAATGTTTCAAATCACCCTGTGAAATATACAAACAAAAACCCAATAAATTCAACCTAGTCAATGAAAAGATCCATGAAAATCTTTGTTCGTTAAGAAACCTGTTTTGTTTATGTATAAAAAAGGCAAAGTTTATAAAAGGGAATTTACAAACCAAGAACAAAAGTGGTATGCACGCATTATATACAAGCATCTTTAAAACATTGACATTTTCAAATGTATAGCCAAAAACAATTTGAAACCACCACTAACTCTTGCAAACAACAACAACAAAAAACCAAAGATAAAAATTTCCTCCTCAAATCACACCACGATGTTCTTCTGGGTGATTATAGTTTGCTGAAACCACCAAAATCACGATCACCTGCCTAAATCTTTTTCATGGTACCATATTAAAATGTGCACAAAAGCGACAAAAACCTAATAATACACAGAAAGAATGATCTAACAATTGAAAGCAGGAGGGTAAGGCAATCCTGTTAGTAATGTTTGTGGTGTACGGTTAATTCCTAGCTCCAAAGAGGTCATGGAACCCTCCTCGCAAGCTTTGGTGTCCTTTCCGAAGAAAAATGTGTTCTCATGCACAGTAACTTTTGTTCTTGGTTTGCAAATTAACTTTTATAAACTTTGTCTTTTTTATACATAAAACAGTTTTCTTAAAGCTACCTTTGTATTCTTTCCTGTACATCTTGAGCCTTGAACTTTGAGCTCTACAACAATAAAGCAGCATTTCTATGGAACACAAGGTCATTTTTTTAAAGAAAAAAAAAAGGAAAGAGTTGTTAAATTTTCAAGTGCTGCATTTAAAAGAATTGGCTACTCAGAATTCTCTAGTTTGGCTAAATACTTGCAAAGTCTCCCTACAGTAATTTGTGATACGATGCTGTCCCCTAATTGACAATTGATTATGGCACATAAACACAAGTTCTGGTTAGATAATATGCCATTACATTCTGTTAATTGATCATTAGATGTAACTGAATTTCTTTTACAGTTATTAAAAACCTCAAATTTTTAAATCTGAAGAATAAAACTTTGCAAAAAAAATCTTTGTTCTTGCTTTACATCTCCTTTACTTGCTCTAATTGCTTTGGCTTGATTCTAATTCATGTTTTGATAGTGACCAGGATGGAACACTCTCTTGATCTCTTTGTCAGATTGGCCAATGAGGGAGATAGGAAGCATTCTCATTCAATATTGAGCCATTCATTTGATTCCTCTTCAATGGACTTCTGTTTCCTGCACTTCTTTCTTCCAGAAGCTGAAGGATTGCCTTGCGTTCACAATTGCAGTTCCTAGCACTTTGCTTTGATAAGCTGGTTCCATGAAAGGGAGACTCACAGAAATGCTCCCAAGTGCCAGTCTAAATGCCAATTTTGTTTAAAGGGACAGATGCTTAGCTTCTTTCTCTGTTTTACATGGTGAAACTTTTTTTAAAACATTTTATTAGGGGCTCATACAACTGTTATCGCAATCCATACACACATCAATTGTGTAAAGCGCATTTGTACATCATTCTCAAAACA
>NW_022109980.1:7057436-7094844 GCF_000313985.2 Echinops telfairi
CCTCTATGCTCTAACTATGAAAATATTTGATTTACAAATAAGGAATCCTACTTCGCGGAATTTCATTTATCACAGTAGGGTCTAGAACCGATTAACAGCGATAAACGAGGGTTCACTGTACACTGTCCGACATCTCCCTTCATCCACATTTCTTTCTGTCCCCCAAGGAGGGGGTTATATGTAGATTCTGTGATTGGTTCCAACTTTCTACTCCATCATCCCTCCACCCTCCCACTGGTGCTGAGAGGCTCATCTGTCCTGGATTCCCAGTGTTTCCAGTTCTGATCTGTACCTATGTAAATCCTCTGGTCTAACCAGAATTGCAAGGTAGAATTGGGATTATGATAGTGGGTGCGTGGAAGCATTAAAAACTAGAGGAAAGTTCTATGTTTCATCATTGTTATACTGCACCCTGACTGGCTCGTCTCCTCCCTGCAACCCTTCTGTAAGGGGATGTCCAGTTGCCTACAGATGGGCTTTGAGTCCCCACTCCACACACACCCTCATTCACAATGTTGTGATTTTTTTGTTCTTTGATGCCTGATACCTGATCGTTTCAACAACTCCTGATCACACAGGCTGGTGTGCTTCTTCCATATGGTCTTTGTTGCTTTTGAGCTAGATGGCTGCTTGTTTATCTAGCCAGGCACCATCAGCTTTCTTCACATTTGCTTATGCATCCATTTTGTCTTCAGCGATCATGTTGTGAAGTGAGCATCATGGAATGCCAGTTTATTAGAACAACGTGCTCTTGCCTTGAGGGACTACTTGATTAGAGACTCAATGCCCATCTGCTACCTTAATACTAAACCTATAAATCTATTCACATAGATCTATTCCCCATCATCATATATAAATATATTTACATATGTACCTGCCTGTATTTAGACCTCTACAAATGCCCTTTGCCTCCTAATTCTTTCCTGTACTGCCTTTTACTTTCCTCTTGTCCCACTATCACATTCAACCTTCATTTGGGTTACAGTAATTCCTCTCAGTTACATTGTCCTTGATCAAGTCCTACCAGGCCTCTTACACCCTCCTAGCCACTGATTTTGGATCACTTGTTGTTCCCTTGTCCCTGGGTTTGTTAACATCACTTCCTTTCCCCAACCTCCTCTCTCTCATGTCTCTCTGGAACTGATGGTCCCATTGTTTTCTCCTCTAGATTGTTTATCCAGTCTACCTTATCTAGATAGACCTGCAGAGATAGTATGCACAAAAACAAGAAAGATATCTAGATAGACCTGCAGAGAGAGTATGCAGAAAAATAAGAAAGAGCAAAACAAAGCAACAAAACTAAACAACACCTGGACACCATCTTTTAAAATATTTTCTTGCGTATTTTCCACCGAATGGTTACAACAGATTCCAAAGACACATAATAATGTACAAAAGATATGAAATAGTAGAAACAAAATAAGAATATAACTAAACCCACTGACATTGAGTCAATTCCAACTCACATTAGCCATATATAGGGTTTCCAAGACTGGAAATCATTGTGGAAGCAGATAGTCTCTTCTTTCTTCCACAGAGCAGCTAGTGGCTTTAACCACTGACCTTGCATTTAGCAGTCCAACACTATTTCATATTGCCTCCAGAGCTCCTTAAATCCCTGCCCTCATGTGCTGAGTAATTTCTGTGAATGACCACTAATGTTTGTAAGCTCTACTTTGCAGCGTCCAGAGACTGATACCCAAAATGGTATTCCAGTTTCACAGTCCAGTCTATTTATAGTTGACTTCTACTCTGCATGGTTGGGTGTCCATGTTAGGCCCTTTTATTAGATATTTTTAATGCTTGTTCAGAAGAGGAAAATTTATTTGTCCTAACGGCAGTTAACAATATATCCCCCATAAAGAGTATACTTAGGTGCATAGAATAACAATAATAACATAAATAGCAACACTATCACCATCGATCTCTTAGCTATTACTTACTATCTGCTAGGCACTAGTCTAGGCACTTTACATGTATTAACTCACTTACTACAACATATTTATGAGAAAGATTGTATTTTACAGATGAGGAAAGTAAAGAAAGAGAAGGTTAAACAATGGAACTAACGTCACATAAATAACACATAATAGAGATAGATCCTTAAACAGTTGCGTTAGCACTAGAATCATGGAGCCTAAATCAAGGAAGCAAGGGTTTTTTTAAATAAAAATGTGCATTTTTGTAAAATAGTTTTTAATTTTGTCAAAGTATAGTTAATAAAGCAGTTAAAATTGTATAGTGAAATTGTCCTGTAAAATTTCTTAGAAATATTTTTTAATAAATGACCTCAATTTAAGCACATGTCATCACACCAAAGTATATTGCAGAAAAAAATGCACATATTCTATCAGGAGACTGATATCATAAAGGCTATGTATCATACAATACAATTTAGATTATGCATTATAGAAGTTCTGGTCTTTAAGTCATTGGTTAAGCAGTGCTTGCAGAAAGGGCATTGTCCAAACTACAGGGACACCATTCACATCGAATTCCAGGGGAACAGTTCTTCTCCGAGTTGTGCAAAGTGCTTCACTAGCCTTGCAGGTACCAGTAGATTCTGTGTACCACGAACATTTCTTCCTGAACCTGGGGTAATTAATTAAAAAGTTATGTCTGTTGTTATCGTTTGTATTTGTATGTTTTGCTTTTGCTTTCATTCTTTGTTTGTTTGTTTTTTGGAATGCATCCCAGTGAATTAACAGGATTATGTGTATAGTTAAAAGGGATTTTTGTATTATCCCAACGGAGATTCTGCAAGACAAAAGATATAAAAACTGGGATTATCAGCTGTCATTGGCACTCTGGCTCCAAAGCAATAAATCAAGTTTTTGAATAAGACATCAGGAGCCATGTTGTATAGTGGTTATGCACAGAATCTGTAACAGAAATGTCCACATTTTCTGCCCCATTGGAGAAAGAGGTGATGGTGCAAAGTCATCTGTTCCTGCAGACTCCTACAGGGAAAAGCTGGGGTCACCTGATTCCATGATGATTTTCAGCCCTGGACACTCTATTGCAGAGTTCTGCTGGTGTGCCCTCCAGAGTCCTGTATGTCAGAATGAACTTCATGGCAGTGTGTTTCATTCTGATTGTTTTCTGAAACCATGGCACCACCACTTTGTATGACTTTGGGCAAATAACTAAATTTCCATTTCATCTCCAATAAATGGAAATAATACAGACCAAGAATTCAATGAGGTAATGCATTTTAAGTGTTCACATGATTCCATATATGCAATATTCACTCAATAAAAACTAGAAAATTATATTCAATGTATTCTTCAGAAACTTACTTGTCTCACTGTAATATTTTTGGTAGTTAATGTTGACATAAATAACTATTTCATTCATGTTCACTGTTCTAAATAGCATGGAGGGCTAATTTATGAATATGCATCAGCTTGGTTTTGTTTAATTCTTCGGGAATGTTTCTGTCATTTATAGTTTTTGCTACAGTGGAAACTACTGTATATGTATATTGTCAGCAAATTAAATCTTTAATGAGATTTTAAGTATTAATATATTATATCCATTGCACTAAAAAGTGTAGTATACAAAAAAGAAAATATGTAGCATAAAAAATCCAGAAGATATTATCTAAACATAATGTAGATTTGATAAGCTAATATTTATCGGGATATTTTCAAAAGCACAGACAGATTTCATCAGACAAAATGATGCATTAGTAAATGCATCTCAAATATTAAGGGCTGGGAAAAACAAATCATCATAATCATGTAGGATCGAGCCTGCTTAATAATTTAAAACACATTTAAAGGCAAATTTTAAAAAATAATGTTATTATGTCCTCAAGAAAAAATTTGTAACATATGTTTTAAAATCCCTTATAGCGGGTCTTCATGTGTACAAATAATAATCTTTTCCCCATGTTTTTGTGCTTGCCTTCTTCTGTGCTATGGAAGCTATATAAAACAAGTTTAGAGTTAACCACATGTTACCAAACTGTCAGTCTATGAAAGCTGTAATGGGGATATAATATCCTATAGCTTTTTCCATTTCTGGGCTGTAATTGACACTAGAGTATTCACTGTTTGCTTCAACTTCTGGGTACAGAATGAAGCCTCTGATCTTCCACTCAATGCTGGCCTTTTCTCTTGTGGCCCCAATTTTCCACACCTGCCTCCTCAGCACCATCTGTTGGAAAATGTTGAATCAGTCTTTTTTCCCCCATTTGAAAGAAATTGTGTGGTAGTGCATCCAAACTTCCCATCACTCATCCACATACTTTCCTTCATGAAGCTCTCCAGAAAATCTGCATTTATCCTTTGTAATTCAATTCACAAAACTTAACTTTGCCACAGCTAGAAAGATATTTTTATTTTTTTAAGCAATTCTTGGAAGCAAACAGAAAGGGAGGCAATCTTCAACACTTTAAAGCCATCTCTGGGTCTTCTATTTATTGCATTTTGCTCTAGTTCTTTAAAACAACATCATCAACAAAAATAACGTCACCTAGGTAAAATAATCCTATAGTATTTACAGAATGCAAAAATCAATCATTCCATCACACTCCTCACTATATGGGGGTAAAAAAAAACTAACACATTTCTTTTAAAAGTTAAGTGCCATGAAGATTCTCTACCATAAACTTATAAGAGTGTCTCTTAGGTTAAACCAGAGGTAGATTAAAGCAAAACAAAACAAAACAAAACAACTCAGAGATTCAGGAATGTGTTTTAGGCTCCCACTTAATCCTAGTTCAAATCTAAGAACAAATAGTTCTTAGGACATGGACTTTCCATCATTAAGAAAACAGAGAAGCTATGGGTGCTACAGCAACATGTGATGAAGAAGTAAGATGGTACCTAGCTATCAGAAAGAACAGTATTTGGGTCTTAAAATCTGTTTTTTCAAACAAGCTGGCATCTGAGACATCATCATAGCCCATATGGAAGAAGCACACCAACATCCATGATCCAAGGATTGTAACTTATATAATCCAAATTTTAAGGAAATTTTAAGAAATTCAGTCGTGAGATTCTTGTGTGCAGAAGCTATGGGTGACAGTTTGAGCCAAAATACATTTGCAGGCTCTACACAGGACTACGCCTTCAATGAATTCCCTCTAACCATAATGGAGGGATGGGGATAGCCTGGTTATCAGAAACTACTGGAGAGACAAGTGTAGTGGATTAAAATGATAAAGCTGACTCGAACAGTTAAAGCCTTGTCACTTGATCTCCCTGGTTGTGCTTGATATGGTTTTAATATCGTGAGTGTGGATGTTTTCCTATTGTGGCTTGTCTCTGTTGTATTTTTGTCATTGTAGGTAGCCTTTTTGGCTCTCTGTTATGTATTTTCTCATATATTTTGGTATGTGAAACACAATGTAGATGAATCCATAGAGACATCTATAAGTTGTCGTTGGAGGTATGGCAGGGGAGTTTCGTGGAAAGGTAAGGGGGGGGGCTAATATCAAGGAGTTCAAAAAGGAAGGGAATGTTTTGGAACTGATTGTGGTAGCAATTGCCGAACATTGTTTGATATGATTGAACTATGGAATGGTATGTTGTCTGGATTTTATCCTAATAACATGGTTTGGAAACTTTTTTTAACAGTTTCATTGACATTCAATAGTTAAAATATTTTTAAAAGTTGTGCAGTCATAACCACCTTGTCTTTCTATATGTCAGTGGTGCTCAATATGTCGATCACGATCTACTAGTTGAGCGCAAATGTAGTGTGAGTAGAGCACATGGCATTAGAAAGACAGGTGTAAGCCTGTCACCAATCCGGTCACTTAATTGATATACAGCGAAGTGAATCAGATGCAATCTTAGGTGTCAAACACATGCGCAAACAACTACGCTAAGTGCAGCAAAACTGATAAGCTAAGATCGCCAATTTTTAGACTTTTTTTCTCTTAAACATAAGAAAGGGTATTAAAATGAGTGGGGGTGCTAGACCAAGTAAGAAGACAAAAACATATCACTTTCATACAGAATGGGAGACTTTGACACGACAAGCCGACATTCAGCTGAAGTCCAGAGCACAGGAACTGTTCTGGAACTTACTTACACAGGGAAAGTACCCAAATATGAGAAAATGTGCTACCTCCTTGGCTGCATTATTCGGCTCTACTTAGTTATGTGAGTCAGCCTTTTCCCACATAAAGATCATTATTAAGTCCAAGTACCATTCCACCATGACTGATGCTCATTTGGAAGTGTGCTAGAGGCTGTCAGCAGCTACTGTCTGGACTATGCATCCCTGGCTCATTCCATTCAGTCCAAGTCATCAGAGTAAACTCAGGTCATGACAAAAAATGTTCATAGTTAATTGTGTTGTGTTTCGCAATATGGACTCATGTGGTTATGCAAGGTACATAAACATACATTGTACATATAAAGAATTATCAATGCATTTATGAATAAATGTAATAAATAAATAAATATGTGTTTTGTGTTTTTGTAGTTGATAATTTTGACTTGATCATTTTATAAGTAGCTCGTTTGCAGAAAAAGTGTGAGCACCCCTGCTATATGTCTTTTTATCTTCCTTGCTTTTTCAGTTTTGTCATCTACATACAATTTTTAAAAGTGCATAAAGCTATCTATGCTGGATAGTAATTGATGTCTTTGTAAGTACTCCCAAAATCAATGGATCCAACATTGATAGCACCACAGATGCTGCCAATGTATTCCTTCACTATCAGATTTCTCTATTTGTTCCTTTACCATGCCAAGGTAACACAGTTCTGACGTTTATAAACACACATTTGCTTTGTTCTATAGTGATACTATTATGTATGGATCCTTAACATTATAGCCCAGTTTTGCCAGCTTTTTAACTTGTTCTAAATGTGACAACATTTATGTGCATTTATAATTCAGTGATTTTTAAAACCCCACTGGATCAGGTTATTTCTGAATCATGGATAGGACATCTGAGGCTATAAATCTTAATGGAAATAGATATCCTCATCTTTCTTCCATGGAACAGCTGGTGGATTCGAATCTTAGAGCTAATAGTGTAACAATAGTTCACTTATTGACTCCATCCTATAAAGAAAATATACATTCATTCAATTGTTGATGTGATTTTAGTTGTATCTGTTCAGGACTATTGTAAGCAATGATTTTGCTATGAAATTAACATTATTATGAACATTGTTCTTGTTATAAACATTATAATACATATCTCTGTAAATTTAGACATTTGAGTATGAGTCATAAATTATTCCTACAAAGGTTGTAATTCATGCAAGCATGAGGTTTTCCCCAAACACAACACATTTAAACATGTCTCTCCAGCAAGTGAATGGAAACGGACAAGTTCTCAGTAATGCACTTAGTTTCCTTAGGCACCTTCAAAGGAATAACAGATCCAACTAAAACAATGACTTCCTGAGATCTGGACCAGCTACATTTAAGGCAGCAAAGTCAGCTCTGAAAGTTATGGTGGCTTTTTGGGGTATTAAAAATAGATAATCTTGATATATTTTCTTATAGACACAGAAAAATCACAAAGGGGGCTTGCTAGGAAAATGTTTAAGGAAGTTTGAAATTATATTGGTGAGAAAAAGGTCAAGAAAGTTGTATTGGCACTTTTTTCCCCCATCGCAACAATGCACTCGTTATTCTTCAAGAACTGTCCTAATATAATTTCCTTAGGAAACCTTACCCCCTCTTCTGTGCAACCTTGATCTTGCTCCTTAGGACTTTTAAAGAAATCTTCCCTGAATGTTTCAAAGAACATGATCTGAGTCACGCGAGGTTGTTAAATCTATTACAACATGAGATGCGGCAGGTAATATGGTAGGCATTGACTCAAGTCAAAGGAAATGGGTGTTGATGAGTTGGATGCAGAATACAGATCCAGCAAAGCAAGTAAAAGTTTCCACAGCCTCCATTTATATTGGAAGCAGGTCATACTTCAAAGGAAATGAATGGTCTTTCAAATGATTCCATCAGGGCTGTGAGCTGTAAGGATGCTGCATCCCACACTAATCTTCTTACAGCTAATTGGATGCCCAGAGCAGGTTCCATTATGAAAGTGATTACATTGTGTGGGAATCCTGGTCCAGTCAAGTCGACACAAATCTTAACTATCACATATATTAGTTAGAGTGATATTCACTAATGTCAAACTATATGGAGAATACTCTGGTTTTGTTTTGTTTTTAGTAGGTTATATTACATTTGCTTTGTGGACCGAAAATATAGTTTCTATTATTGCAACACTTTGAAATTTGTTCAACTTGCATTATTGTTTAATAAATTGACAAGAACTATAAATATATTTTTCTACTCTTGAATGTGTATTTTGCAGTTGGATATAGTTTTCAATATATGCTAATCACTTTAAAGATTTTTTAATGGTCATGGTAGTTACATAATCTGGTGTCAATTTGAGAGGATTATGAGTGAAGGAGTGGAGTCTAGTTTGTTAATTGAACCATAGCCAATGAGCCCTCTATGTGGGCATGGCCTTCTGAGAATTCTGGGAATTCCTGTATTTCCTTTTTTGAGGCGGAAGACATACTCTCTGCTCACTTCCTGAGAAACGCTCTACTGACAAGATACATGTCATTACCCTGATAGACTTCGTGTCCTGGGAACTGGAAGAGCCACATGGAGAGCCCTGCCAGCACTGACATGCTTACACCACTGGATCAAAAGACATTCTACCTACTGGTCTGTGATTGTCCTGCAAACATCATCTTGCATGTGTTTTGTGAGTCTGAAGAGGAACTTGTATATTGGTATCAGACATATGGACTAATATTGGATTTATGGACTTGATCTGGACTAGGCTGGAATGTTTTCTCAATATTCAATTTCTCTTTTATATAAACCTCTTTCTAATTAACATATGAGTGTTTGTTTCCCTAGTCTACCCAGACTTTACAGTGGTATTGTTAAAATCACACTCATATTTAGCTATTTAATATCTGTTACTTATTCTATCAGTAATTGAGAGACAAGTTTTCAAATACCTAAGCCTATTTCTCCTAATACTTCTGCCAACTAATAGTCTGTATGTTTTTAAGGTAGACTATTATATATAAATATATAGAGGGAGCAGTGGTTCTCAATCTGTGGGTCGCCCGTGTCACAGCATCAGCAAAATGACAGTTATGAAGTAGCAATGAAAATCATGTTATGCTTGAGGCATCACCACCACATGAGGAGCTGTATGAAAGGGTTACGGCATAGGAAGGTTGAGAACCACTGATATATAGAGAGAAATATTGGGCTATGTTATCATTTTGGTAATTTGAAATTTTTAAAGATAATATTGAAGTGGCCATATTTATTCATTTGTACTACATAAGAATTTAATTTGTCTGATAATATTACAAATCCACCAGTTTTCTTCTGATTTGCTTTTTGAAGGTTTTCTTTTTCTGTGATTTAATTTTAGATTTTATCTCTCCTATGTTTTGATATAAGGAGCCTTCATGATTAAACCTTTAAGCATGTGGCTGGTAACAGAAAGGTCTGTGGTTTGAACCCACAAACTGTCCTGATAGTAAAAAACCCCCAAACAAACCCAAAACTGGCAATCTTCTTCAGTAAAGATTTTTGAAAAATGTGATAGATTGGATTCTGACTCATAGTGACTCTTTAAGACAGGGTAGAACTGCCCTTGTGAGTTTTTGGAGACTGTAGCTCTTTAAGGGAGTAGAAAGTTCTGTCTTTATCCCACAGGGTGTCTGGTGGCTTTGAATTGTTGACCTGTGGTTAGCAGCGCAATGTGTAACTACTATGCTACCAGAGCTCCTTCTTAAAAAGTGGAGACGAGGAAAATGTGTGGCACAGGTGTACTCTGTGTCCATAGACTCACTATCAGCTGAATCAACTGAAAAGTAAGCAACAATGTTTTCATGTGACTGCATAAATTTTTTTATGTCAGATCATTAAAATTTTTATATTTAATATATTACTGACACATTTAGATTAATGTCCTCAAGTTTATTGTGTGATTTCTATTTTCTCAACTATTTTACATGCATTTTTGGGTGGCTTAGATGCAATCGAGTTGGTTCTGACTCATAGTGACCCTGTGCACAACAGAAGGAGACAGTATGTAGTTCTGCACCATTCTAACAAGTGTGCTTATGTTTCATCCATTGTGAAGGGTCTTCTTCTTTTTTCCTGTCCTATTACGTTATCAAGGTAATGACTATGCAGCCTGGATCCTAATGCATAAAAGGGGGTTTCAAAATGTTTGTGGGAAAAGGGGATTAAGATATAATGAAAAATCTCCATGAATAATTTAAAACCATGTATGCTAGACTTTCTTATGTATGTATGTCTTTACCATCTATCTCTTCAATATACAGTTTGCATATTTGTGTTTCATATGGAATAGTTTGTGTTATCATTCACTAATTTTTATATGCTATAATTTTTTATGTTCTAATTCACTGTTTCTCTGTTCAGTTTTATCTACTCTGATGTTCAAACCATCCATTGCATTCTTGCTTATGTATATGTATATTTAAACAGTTTTATTGGCACTTAATCCACATATCACACAATTCATTTTTTTTAATTGGGGGCTCGTACAATTCTTATCACAATCCATACATACATCCATTGTGTCAAGCACATATGTACATTTGTTGTCCTCATCATTCTCAAAACATTTGCCTTCCACTTTAGCCCCTAATATCAGTTGCTCATTTCCCCCTCCCTCTTCCTTCCCCCTCCCCCATGAACCGTTCACAATTCATAACTTATTATAGTTTTGTCATAAGTTACGCTGTCCGAAGTCCCCCCCTGCCCTCTTATCTGCTATCCCTCCCCCAGGGAGGAGGCTATACATAGATCCTTGTAATCAGTTTCCCCTTTCTAACCCACATTTCCTCCACACTCCAGGCATCGCCCCTCTCACCACTGGCCCTGAAGGAGTCATCTGTCCTGGATTCTCTGTGTTTCCAGTTGCTATCTGTACCAATGTACATCCTCTGGTCTAGCCAGATTTATAAGGTAGAACAATTCAATTTTTCAATCATATAAAGAGTTTTATAATCATCACCACAATTAAGTTTAGAATATCCCTCTTCCCCATGGTTAAGTAGCATTTAAAAGGAGCTGTGTAGTCACCATCAGTACTATTGCTCCCTCTCCCCTCCCACATGCCTTGTTTACTCTACCAAACCCTCACCCTCCCTAAGTCCCACTCGTTCCTACCTCCCCTATAAACCCTTGCAACAGTTCTTATTTCTATGCAGTTATTCCTTTTGTGCTTCACAAGCTAGAAAACCCAACAGAAATATAAATAAATGAGTAGATAGATAGACAGACGAAGTCTTAAGGATAAAATAATACTACAGAGATAAAAATACAAATAATGAGTAAGAAAGAAAAGACCACCATGGATATTTAAAAGGCCAGAGAGGATATTTTGTCATGGAACAAGCAAGAAATATTTGCACCTATAACAGTTTTAGGTTTGGTCAAGAGGGAAGTCGACTGACCAAGCATCCTGTTCGATCCTGTGTCATCATGATTATAATGATCTCTGTCTGATGGAAAAGCTGGTTGAGACCCTTCCCTGGGGCTAGAGGAGATCTGCTAGAGGCTTAGTCTGACTAGATACTCTGCAGATGGGTTTGGGGCTCCCACTGTCCTCCATACCCTTTTACAAATTGGGTATTTGCATTTTGAGCTCTGATACTTTTCCCTATGCAATATTTAAATGCGGTTCTTGTCATGTTAGCATCACAAAAGCTGGTGTTCTGCTTCTTTGTGGACTTGGTGGACTCCTTGCTTAGATGACTGCTTGTTTGAATACAAGCCTTTAAGACCCCAGACACTATTCAAATTGACAGCCAGCCACCAAGTGCTTTCTTCATGACTCTTCGCAGTAGCACCCTTATCTCCGGTGATGATTACATGTGGGTGAGGATGGAGAGGCCAATGTTATCAGAACTAACTCTTTTTGGATTATGGTTAGTAGGGGCCCAGAATCCATCTGCTTTGTCCCTGAGATATGCTTCAATCCAGTTTACTTTGTCGGTCATATTATTACAAATTCAATACCCCATAAGACCCACAACCCCACCAACAGCAACAAAACAACTAGCAGACAACAAAAGACACAAACAATAAAAAGCAACCTAAAGGCAGGAAAATGAAAACCCCTATAAACAGAAAAGTAAAAAAAATTGTCAATCATCTCTCTGAGGTGTAAGGTGGTTGCACTTCAACATCATCAATTTTACATTTTGTATATTTATATTTTCAGTTCTACCATTTGTGTATGTGTGTGTCAAAAAGTTCATGAAGGGTATAATTAAAAGACAGTGAAATTTTCCCAAGAAATTTTGAAGGCCTTTTGGGTACGTGTGTATGTGTAACTCCAGTTACTATTATTACCCACTCAAAGCTTTTATCTAATAGAAAATATAGAGCATAATTGTTCTATAGTCATTGTCTTATAATTCCAATATCTGAAATCATTGTGGGTGTCATTCTGTTGAATGTCTCTTACATGACACTTCTTTATCTTATTGACTTTGCTTTATTTCACAGGTGTTAGTTAAAAAAATTTTTGAAAATTTATAGGATAATATTTTTCTCTGAAAAAGTTCTAGTTTATCTTAGCTATGCAACTAGGACTACTATCAGTCACAGGCCACTGTGAACCATTTGGGTCTTGTCTTGTCCCAGAATAGCCAGAGTTTATAAAAAGTTTGCATGTCAATCATCTATATATAATTTACCTGACCCCATGGGGTGCATCTTTTGGGGATCCAGCTTTAAAAAAGCCACATTTAATCAGAATGATCACCTTTGGAGCATGAGGTAGAGGTAGACAGAATTCTAGGATAGACTTGGTTTATGAGCACCCCTCCTGCATTGATCGTTCCATAATTCCCCTTTTTAAGTGGGCAGATTCTGTGACATGCTTCTAACAAATGGACTCTACCATGGTGAATGGATTTGGCAGAAGTAATTGAATTCCCTAATAAGTTGACTTTAAGTTATTCAGAAAGGTTATTGACCCAAAGAAATTCAACCTTATACAATGAGCCTCTTAAATGAGGGTCCAGTGTTTTCCTAAAGTTAAAAACTGGGAGCAACATTGCTAGCTTTGAAGAAGCAAGTTACTATGAATTTTACAACTGTAAGGAAGCAAATTCTGCCAGAAATCTTCTTCTATGAAGAAATTCGAAAGTGGCTCCTTCCCTAGTTGACCCTACAGATGAAAATGCAGAGCAGTTAAATTCTAATTTCAGGCTGAAAAAAACACTGAACACAGGTACCCATCCCACTTGTGTCCAGAAATCTGAATTATATAAACTAAGGGACCATAAATGAGTACTGTTTTAAGCCATTATGTTTGTAAAATTTACTATGTGGCAATAAATAATGTATACATTCTCAGCTGTTTTTGGTCTTGTTTCAAATCTTCTGAGTCTATCTACAGTGCAATTTAACTTGCCTGGATGTATTTCCTCCAAATCTGTAAATGAATTTGGGGTGAAAACAAAATTTAGTACTTACTTTTATGGGAGCTGGTTGCCACATCTTCTGTAGAGTTGCTGATGGGTTCAAACTGACAGCCTTTTAGTTAGCAACTGAGTGCTTTAAGTACTGAGCTAGCAGGACACCTAATCTTATTTTTATTTCTCTGGAAAGTCCTTTGCTTTTGACCTTTATCTTTTTAGTTCTATGATGCATTTAAGGAAAATATATATTCCAGGCTTTTTGCTCTAAATTGCATTTACTAGAAAAGAAGTTTGTTTCTACTTATATTCTTAGTCAGATTCTCTAGAGACTCAAGTTTTTTCCATTACTCAAAGTAACTTCTTAAATTTATTTTTGTGTGCTGTCCAGTGTCAAATCTTATTGCTTACAAACACTATTCTTGATTAATTACACATGAAATAAACTACAAATGAAATGAGTTATATCTATTTCATAGCAGGGAAGAAAAACATACATTTGCATAAGAATATTATATGGTAATATACAAAGAAAATATCAATAGCGATTGTGTTTGCATGGTGGGAATGTGCGTAATAGTTTTCTTTCTGCTATAGCAGCTATTTAAATAATGATGGTGTGCTATTTTTAATGACAAAAACAAAATAAAACACTGTATATACTAGAGAGACAACAGGAAAGAGCCTTAGTAAGTGACTTTCATAAGCATAATTGGCTCCTACTATACTTTCATTTTATATGTGCATTACTGGATGGCTGTATTCATATAAAAGAACCGCTATGGTGCATGGGATGCTAACCTGGAGCTCAACAGTTTAAATCCACTAACCATTATTGGGAGAAAGATGAGGCTTTCTGTTCCAGGAAAGATTTGCACTATCAGAAACCAAAAAAGGGCAGTTCTACTCTGTTCTATAGGGTTGTTAGGAGGCAATATGGACACATTTAACATGAGTTTTGACGTAAGTCTTATATTTTATCACATTTATTGGATACTCGGGTCTCAAATCCCTGTATTCTGCATTCAAAATCAGTATACATAGCTATCCTTATAGAGCGAGCATACCTTTGCTTCAGACTCCCCCAATCCTATACCCTTATTAAATATAATCTTTAGGAAATTAATTTACACCTAGGTGTGCGTGTGTGTGTGTGTGTGTGTATAATCTATTAATTACAAGTACTCCAACTTTTCAGTGAATTGGAAATAGAAATTAAGCTAAGAGAGGAACACTATTTTAAAAATTTCTAGAAGAAACCTACAATTTGTTGTTATCCTTTGTGAGGCAATAGGTTCATTCTGGACCATGCTACTATACCATTCATAAATCTGTCATTCTGCACCCTGATACCATTCATAAATCTGTCATTCTTCACTGTGCTACTATACCATTCCTAAATCTGTCTTTACACAGAGACCAACGAGCCTTCCAAATGAGCACATTTGATGAGAACAGCTGTATTATATGATTTCACATCTCTGAGTCGTTATTCTAAACTTAAATTATCTTTGTTAATACTGTTGATGGTGCTATAGAAGATGTATAAATTGCAATTAATCCTAATCGATTGAGAATCATTTCTCTGGAAATGTTTTATGTATGCATACCTACATTCAGTATTTTGTAAAAATTTTCCTATTTATTAAAAAAATGAGGAATTGGTTGAGGTGATTGTTAATCCAAGGTTCTGGTTATATGCGTTTCCAATTATTTTAGTTGTTTCTTCATTAGGGTACTTATTTTCCAGATTAATGGTTCCAAATGAAAATTACTGTTTATTTAGTTAAGAATGTATATTTCAGCTGGAACAGAAATGTTTTGCCATGAATCTAAATTCAAAGGGCATCTTTTTTCCTCCAGATTTCTTTACAAAAGCTCAATTTCTATCCATTCATTTTCTACACATCTTGTACTTTACCTAGTGAATTATATTTTCTATCTTTGTATGATAACCCCAAATTCTTTAATACATATATTATTTTCAGCTATTTTAGTCAACACACTATATTATATATATTTAAACTACATTGTAGTTTAAATATGCATACTGTTAAAAATAAAGTTGTAAATAGATTATAAACTTTGGAAAAAGAAACTTCATACTGAGGAAAATTTTGAGAGCAGATTATTTCTACATATTAGACAGAATAATGCATTAACAGAGCATAGTTATAAGCATAAATATACTTTAGATTCTACAGGAAGGGGTGGATTTCACTAGAGAACATTTCTATTTAATTAGCATGACATAATTATTAATTCTCCTTGTGTTGGCTTTTATTAAAAGATTAGAGCATACAAAATCCAATATATAACTGAAAATTTTGGTAGGCAAGTATTTTACAAATTTTGCATTAGATGGAAGTTAACACGAGTGATTTTATTTTACTTTATGTAATGTCATGCATAAAATGCCTGGGAAATTGTATATGTATGAGTTATGTCAGTACTGTTCATCATTCCAAACCCAGTAATGAGCACATTGCTTTATCCATCAAAGGAAATCAATATCTGTTTAATGAATGAAAAAGATGACTTCTTGATTCGGTCTGATTCTTATTGTATTCCATGTCAAGGGTTGTAAAGCAGGTGTTATTTTTATGACACCTGCTTGCAATAATAAAGATACTGTACCAGACAACATTACCAATGCTAAATCTCAGGACAATTAATTATTAAAAAGGTATTTGTAATTTAGACAAAGATTCTTGTTAACAGTTTCATTTCTTTTTTCAAGGGATTTTAATTAGATTCAACTGGGAACTAGCTGTGGACTAGGACTTGTGAAATCTTGATTTTTAATAGAAGCATCTTGTTTACATCACTGATCTTCATAACTGGATAAAAAAGAGAAAAGTAGAACAAATAGGTCCCTTTCTCAAACATGATGATAATGAATATGCTATTTACTTCTGAAAAATAGTAATAGTTCTAAAAATCATGGATAATTTAATATTTAGATGTATAGCAGAAAACACTATCGTTTAATTATTCATAGCAGAAAACAGTTTACTTTTAAGCCAAGTTGAAGACTATAAAAATAATGGTTATAACTTCACTTAATAACAAATGTTTGCATATAAAATGTATACAGAAATGAGCAAACCACATCGGTTATCTCTAAAATAACCTGGCATCAAGAAAACTTAGTTCTGTTGGGAGAATTAGTGGGGATGGAAGAGGGAAGAAAAAATCACCTGGCTTGTTGTTACTGAAACTCAACCTATATGATCTCTTGCAACAATCATTTCTTTGCCTTGCAGCTGGAGAACATCACTTAATGAGCTGAGAGCAGAGAATGGATTAAACGCCATTGCCGTGTATGCTTCAACTGTTCTGCATAAATAAGGAAACATAATTCAGCATCATATAAAAGCCATTCTGATCCCTTCAGATTAAGTAATAAATTAAAAAGTACTTTAGGAAAGAATGCCCAAATTTCATGTTATCCTCATAGTGCCAAACCAGACATTGCGATGTTAGCCAAATTTGTGTATAACAGAGGAAGTCTTAAAAGTGTCATTATAAACGGATAGATTATATTTTTCCTCTCACCTCTAATTAGTTTTGTAGTTGTTCAGAGCCGATTTAATCTCCTTTATCCTACTTAGGCAATAGGTAAACAGAATGATTTCAAAGTGGATTAGAAGTAAAATAATTTTCTCTCTTAGTACAATATTTCACAAAATTGTCTTTGGAATTATCTCCAAAAATGGATTTATAGTGTAAACTAACAGTGGAGTCAAGGCACAAAAATTCAATCAAATTTAGCTTACAACGAATTGAACATAAAAGAGAGTGGGGAATATTACAAGCTTCATTTTAGAAATTTATGAATTTATTAATTCATTTAAGGATTCACCAACTGTCTACTATGTTTACACTGATAAACACGGCAGATGAGGGTACTGCTTTCATGGAGCTTGATTATTTTATACATGCAACTATTTTGTTTCCTCACTTCTACTGAGTCAATTCTGACTTAAAGTGACCCTCTTGGTAAGCCCTTAATTTGACTTCAGACAATGACAAGGATGAAGAGGGGACTAAAACCGTGTGATGGGATCATGACTGGCAGGCACTCTCTCCAGTTACAGAACCATTTACTTTACACTGATTTGTGAAGGAAGTACTCTCTGACATAGTGCTATCACAACTCTGACCTTAGTAGTGAGGAGCCAGGGTGAGGAACGAGCATTACACACACACAAAATAGACGATTGATTTGATATTTGAAGAAAATAAAGATTATAACTGGAATTTTTGACCCGGAGAGGAGAGTGATCTTAGATGGGTGGGAAAGATCAGCAAGATCAAATCATGTAAAACATGGAAAGTATTTCCATTTTATTTTATTTTATGTTCAATGGTAATCTATGATAGTGTGAAATTAGGCATGGTCATAATTATATTTATGTTGAGTATTATGTGGAGAATTTAAGCCGGACAGGGAGGCCAGAGTGCATAGAAGAAGACCAGGTTTAAGAGCATTCTAAAAATTCATATAAGAAATTACATTGCCCTAAACTAGATGGATTGTAGTGGAGGACAGTAATCTAGAGTCCATAATATACCATAAGTAAGGACCTTTGGTAGCATGTTGGGTTTTGTGTTGGGCTGCTAATCCCAAGGTCAATGGTTCAAACCCACCAGCTGCTCCAAGGGAGAAATATTTCTCCTCTCTCTCTTCCCAGCAATCTTGGCCACTGCTCTTGGTTGGGGGCCAGACAGGAAGATGGAGTCTATAAAGAAGATGAAAAAGTCGCTGGAGTCGATGAACTCTAGGCTCCTACTGGTTATGAAAAGTGATTACGGGAGGGTGGGTGGGGGACGAAGGGGGAAGAAATGGGGAGCTGATATCAGGGGCTCAAATAGGAAGAGAATGATGATTGCGGAATATGTGAAAATATGCTTGACACATTGGAGAACTGTATGGATTATGATAGATGTAAGAGCCCCCAAATAAAAGTATTTTTTGAAAAGAAAGAAAAGTGGTTACATGCTGGGCTACAAGCAAAATCTGAAGATGATAAGGCAAGACAAAGTGAAACTGGTCATCCTCACCAACAAATGCCTGGTCCTGAGGAATTCTGAAACAGTACTACACCATGTTGGCCAAAATCTATCACTGCTGTGGCTTTAACACTGAATTGGGTACCACGTGCAGAAAGTACTAGAGTATGTATACTGGTCATCATTGATCCCAGTGATTCTTGGATATCATTAGAAGCTTGCCAAGACAGACTAATGAAAAATAAATCCGGCAATAGTTTTATTTAAAATGTTTTGGAAATGTTGATGACAACATACGTACAAGCGTGCTTAATACAACTGAATGATGGATTGTTATAAGATTTGTAAGAGACCCCCCAAAATGATTAATAATAAAAAAGTTTTCTTTAATAAAAGTTTCCAGAGCTTTTTAAATCCCAACCCCTGCCCCCACTCCCCAAATATGTAAAGCCTTGGAAACCAACAGGATAGTTATACTTTGTTTTATAGAGCTATTATCCAGTAAAATAGACTCAATAGCAGTGATTTTGGTTTTAGTATATATCATAACACATATTATGTGATATATGCAGTCAATTAAGTACAGTTGTTCCTTGGAATCTGTGGGCGATTGTCACCCCATTATGCAGAAAAATCAACGTATGCTCAAGTTCCTCATATAAAAATGGTGTCCTCTTTGCAAATAACCTATTCTGATTCTCCCTTATACTTTAAATCATCTCTAGATTAGTTGTAATTCCTAAAACAATGTAAATGCTATGTAAATAGCACTTTCCACTTCCCCAGTTTTTGAGGAATTATTTGACCATTTAATTGGGGTTTCCCCCCTAAATAGTTTTTAATCTACAGTTGTCTGATTCTGCAGATATGGAGCCCTCATATAAAGCTAACTGAATGCATATTTATTTGTCATTTATAACTTTGTTCTACTTGCATAAGAAACCTTTATTATTTCACAATAGATACTATGCTGTAATCAGAGCCCTGGTGGTTGATTGGCTAAGTACTCTGCTGCTAATGGAACGTAAATAGCTCAAACTCACTAGTTACTCAATGGGAGAAAGATTTGGCTACTTGCTCCCATGAAGAATTTAGCCTAAAAAAATCATATGGAACTACTCTACTCCATCATATGTGGTCATTATGTGGCACTATTGACTCTACAACACTGAACACCAATGATATGATACTTCCTGATATGACACACAAGCAAATAGTTCTAAAAAAAACATACTTTATCTAATTTTTATTAATTTTGTTTACCAGGAGAAATAGACTGAGATGGAAATAACGTTAGTATAAAGACTGTTGATGCCCACCTGGATAAATCTTCTCTATCTTCATCTTTTTTTTATATATAATATGTCAACCAGGCATGGTTACTTTGCTCAAGAAGACATTTTCTTTTGTAATTCAAAGACATTTTCAGTTGTCAAAAATAAGGGAAAGGGGTTCACTATAGGATTATAGCGAATAGAAGCCAAGATGCTGCTAAATATCATACAATGCATAGGACAGCTCACCTTCCAAGAAAATAAATTATCCAGCCCACAAATTCAGTAGTATTGACACTGAGAAATCTTGATAGATCCCTTTAGAAGATATTTTATTTTATTTATTTATTTTTCAATAAAATATTAGAGAATCCTTTTAAGGGCAATGACTCTGCTGCAGACATCTTAACAAGTGACTATGCTTTTCCCAATATCATACTGAACCTGGAAGATGGCATACTTACTCATCACTGCTCTCTTTACACCATTCTTTTCATCTCCCTATCCCTAAAACCTCAGCTTTGAATTTCCTGTGGTTGTCAATAGCAGATAATGTAGATAATTTATAATTTTGTCCCTAATCCTAATTATAGTCTCTTTCCCATCCTATGTATTAGCTTGAAGAATTTAGTTCCTGGCTCTAACTTGTTCTCTAATATTTCTCCTGCCCTTGTCCTTGGCAATTTCAATATACATGCATGATTTTATTGAGACTTGTTTGTGACCATCACACAGTCCATCTTCATGTGACCTTTACTGTCATTGTGGTAGTTACATAATCTGTTGTCCATTTGAGACTTACGAGTGAAGGGGTGGAGTTTAGCCTGTCAATCAGGTCACAGCTTTGGGTCACTGGAGGTGTGATACACGCTCACTCCTTTTGAGACATCCCTGAAGATAAGACACATACAACCATCCTAGAGCTGGAGGAGCCACATGAAGACCCATGCCAGTGCTGAGATGCTTCTATTATCACTGGATCCACAAGACTTTCCACCCACTGGCCCTTGATCTTCCTTCATTTAGCATCATCGCATGTGTTGCGTGAGACTGAAGAGGAATTTATAGACTTGTATCAGACATAAGGACTAATATCGTACATATGGAATAGAACTGGACTGAGCCGGCATGCTTTCTTAATATACAATTACTCTTTTATATAAAACTCTTTCTTATGCACGTTTTAGTGTCCATGAATTTGTTTCTCCAGTCTACCTGGACTAACACGGTCATATATGCTATTGTTAGGTGGAATGTCATATATGTCTGCTAGATTTAGGGCATTGTTCAAGTTTATCAATTATTGTCTTTTTTAAAAATAAGCTGCTCTTTATTGAAATTGGTATATTCAGGTATTCAAGTATTATTGTGTAATATTCTATTTCTTCCTTAAATTCAGCCCATGTTTCATCAGTATATTTTGGTGTTCTGAGGTTAGCTTCATATATATTTGCAATTGGTTTTGCCTTGCTTATGCATTGAACGTTTTAGTCTCTTTTTGTCTCATAACAGAATTTTGCTTAAAGTCTTTACGTGTAAATACGAATAGTAGTATTGTAGTATTGCTAATAGGGTTCCACTTCATACATGCACGGGCTTATTCTAAACAAAACGTACTTATATCTGTGTCTGGAATCAGTGCATGGCTGCAGAGTAGTTCTCTCAGTAACACAGTTGTCCTAGTCTCAGTAGAATACCCTTCAAAGACAGGTAAAAGATTCTATCAAAACCGTGGCTTTTGTGCAGGGCTGCTTGGCCAGTTCAATTCATAGCAGTGGGTTCAACTCAGGAGGATAAGGTGGCTGTTATTAAGTATTCCAAATGGATAATCTTCATAGATTTTCCTGAAGGACACACTTCAATCACAAGGGCGTATTATACAGATGTTTTAGGGAAAAGACTAAGAAAGTTCCATCAAGGAATCTTAAAAAAAATTAATCCATCATGACAATACCCCTGCTTATTCTTCAAGTGTAGCAAGAACCATCCTAAGATAATCTCCTTGGGAAAACTTACCCCATCTCTCCTAATGCCTGATATAGCCTCCTTAGTTTTATTTTTATCATCCAAACTCAAAGACAGTTGAAAAGAAACTGGATTTGAATCCTTCAGGTATATCCAAAGAACTGTTTTGAATTGGCGTATAATGAAAGTGCAAAATACTTTAGGCAAGGTTTAGAGAGATGTAAACACATCTTCAAAGGTTTATAAACCTAGATAGAGAATATGTCAAGAAACAGTAGCTTTACAACTAGGTATTTCTGTTTAATAAAGGTTTCTGTGATTCTGTAGACTGAACACTTTTTGACTGACCCTCATATTTTGTTGATATTAATATAGCTACTACAGTCATCTATTGGCTAATATATATCTGTTAGTCTGGGTTGACTAGAGAAACAAATCATAGACACTCATGTGTATAAGAAAGAGCCTTATATAAAGAGTAACTGTATTTTAAGAAAACATCCCTGCAGTCCAGATCAAGTTCATAAATCCAACATTAGCCCATATGTCTGATACCAGTCTATAAATTTCTCTTCAGACTCATGCAGCACATGCAATGGTGTTGAATGCAGGAAGACCACAGGCCAGTTGATGGAAAGTCTTATGGATGTAGTGGTGGTGGAAGACCTCAGCACTGGCATGGATCTACATGTGGCTCCTACAGCTCCAGGGCTCTGGCTCCATCAGAGTAGCTCCATGTGTCTTCTCAGCCTGATGATGAAGCAGAGACTGTGGGTCTGGCCTCTAATGAGCTATTTATGTCTGTAGTGCCTCCAAATGAGGTCATCAAGCTGTGACCTGATTGACAAGCTAAATTCCACCCCTTGACTCTCAATAGTTTCAATTTGACACCAGATTATGTAAATACTACAATATGCATAAAATATTCCCCATTATTTTACTTATGATTTATCATTGTCTTTGTGTTTAAATTACGTTTCTTATGGAATGCATATAGCTAAATTATGTTTTCTAGTCCATTCTTTCGAACTTTGACTTTTTATAAACGGATTTATTTCATTTATAGTTAAGAAAGGACTTAACTTTGCAACTTGATTTGGATATATGTGTGTGTTATTACTTTGGGGCCCTTATTTCCTCTAACACTGGTTACTTTTGTGTTTATTATTTAGATGAACCATTTTGATTCACTCACTTTTTTGTTTCCTATTACATATACTTTTGGTTTATTTTCATTGTGGGTTACATTTAGCATGCTAACATTATAACAACTTAGGAAAGATCAGCACCATGTTCTTTCAAGCACTCCCATGATTGGTTAAAATGTCTTACCAGGTAGCAGAATTTCAAAATATATTATTTCAATTGCCTTTTCCAGTATTATTGTTTCTTTGTGGAGGGCTCAACTTGTAGCACTACGTACTCTGCCATTTTGCTTGATATCAGTCTCTTAGGCGACTATCGATTGGGCTGTATCTTCAACAATGCTCTGATACCAAATGAACCTGAAATACATACTCTATGATGTCTCTTTACCTTTCATATACTTACTTTCCTCAACATTTCTTAAATTTCATGTGACGAAAACCCCATGGGACAGTTTTGCTCTATTACATACAGGATTGTCATAAGTCATGGGTTCACTTGATGACAGCTAACATCAGCAACAAAAGAGCACTCTTGTATCTTCTGTGTATTTTTAAAAATTTTTAAATTTTGTCGGTATTGAAACACTTATTTCCAAGGTCCATAAGTGGATTGCCATTAATTCCAGTTCTATTACAACCTAGAAATTGATCGTGAGAACAATAGCCTCTAGTTCCTTTATAAGCCAAAAGCAAACCAACCAACCACGGTCATCTCATCAATTCAGATACATAAGTACCCTATATAACAGAGTGGAAGTCAACTGTCACCATATCTTTTCTCTTATATAGCACCTAGTCAGTTTGAACTTCTCACCTTTCAGTTAGCAGCCTACAACTTTAACCACTTTGCCACTAGGACCCCAGCCGTTTACCAAATAAGTGCATTTGACTTTTCTTGACATGTACCACGATGGGTAAGGGAAACTTACTATTCTCGCTGTTAGTGATCCTCCTTTTGAGCTCCTCTCTGGAGAACTCTAGATTGATAGTTGACTAAATGAGGACCATCTGTTTGCCTTCATTTGCCCGATAACATTTTCAATAATACTTTTGAAATCTTTGTTGCCGCTGCTGTAGCCGCCGCTGCTATTACTGTTGTTTAAATATAGTTTTGGAATTAGGGGCTCACTTTGCTAATTCCATGGTGAGAATTTTGGAAATATGTAAGGCCCCATGAGAACATGAAGTTGCTGTATTCTTTGAAGCTTTGAAAATAGAACAATATGCCAGGCAGTACTCTAATTATGGTGCCGTACTTGTGATGAAGCACCATGGCTTATATTTGACAGTAAATAATTACTAAAAAAAGAGTCCTGGGACAATAACAACAAAAACGATTAAATAAGAAGGTCATGAGATATTTTCCTTTAGAAATCATCACAATTGCAAGGCTCAGCTCTCTAAACTAGTTTATGATATTCACCTGAAAGCAAGGGGATCGACCAAATAGGATCTCAAGATACCACACAGCCCCAAGTTCATGAATCTCCAATAAAATAGACACTGATAAGAAGGGTTGATTCTTGTGGGCTAGAGCAGAAGAAGAAACAACAGTGTTATATCAATTCAAGGAAGAAAATATTATTTTGATATGTCTACTCCCTTTTCATTTAATTTTTATTATGAGACACTTTTTATTCCATTTTTAAGCTTATTTATACAGTAAGTCCATGGTATTGAGCTTCCTCCCCTTGATTTTTTAAAGGGATAGTGTGATAGCTCAGAAGTTCAATTAGGTTTAAATTATTTTTTGAAGTTGCCTAAATATGTCAGATTTCCCCAAACATTTCAATTTAAAGTAAATTATTTGATTGTTTATGCAAAAGACAGAAGACAAAATGAACAGGGAAAATAAAATTTCTTAGCATTCAAAAGTATGCTAAGTGAAATTAGTCAAAAACAAAAGGACAAATACTGTATGAGACAATTAATATATAAAAACATAAATCAAGTAATGGCTTTGAATTGTTACCAGGAATGGGAGGAGTAGACAGGTCAGGGAGGAGAGTCCCTGGTTTGCGTGCAGACAGGTTTACCTTGGGTGAAGAGGAATGCAATATACAAGAGATGATAGAAAACAAATTGAGGCAGGAGAAGACACTACTAGGTTTGCAAAAGTTAAAGGAAACAGAGGCAAATCCTATTATACACACAGCCTGGTAACAGTGGTGATCTATGAGTAGATGCTTGGATAGTTATTCAAGGTGAACAGATAGGGGAAGAAGATTATATAATCTCAAATTTGCAAACCTCACTGCCGTGGAGTCATGCCGATTCATGAAGAGCAAACAGGGCAGGGGTAGAACTGCTCTTTGAGTTTCCGGTTCTGTAACTCTTCACTGGAGTAGAAGTCCCCATCTTTCTCCCGGGGAGCATCAGGTGGTCTATAGCTTCAGACCTTTCAGCCCAATTAATAACCACTTGAAAAAATATTCAAATATGTGCATTTGCCTGTGCTGCAAATATATCCATGATGGTGATGGAGCATACAAGGAGCAGAGTTATGATGACATCTTAGATATAATCAAATATCCTGAGGAAATGATTCATTCTGTTTGGGGATACAGGTCCATAGTTTTAGAAAACAAGGTCAAGTGACATAGTTCACAAATACAATGTTCTGTATTTTTTTTTAGTGAGTAGACTTGGGTCTTAAAAGCTTATGAGAAGAAACCTAATGTGCCACAATTGGTCTTTCTCTGTCCAAAGGGAAGAAGAGTGATAAAAATTAGAAGACGCATAGAAACGAGTAGTCCAATAGACCTTGCAAACATCAGTCTCCAATAGCCTGAGGCCAGAAAAATTAGATGATGTCCGCCTTCCTCTAGCAACTTATCTGAACAAGATCACATTGGAAGGCTCTGGACAGAGTGGGGAAAAATGTGGAACAAAATTCAAAACATAAAAAGAGAGCAAGCTTCCTGGTTGGATAGAGACTGGTGGGTCCCCTGAGAGTATGGGCCTTAGTGACTTTTCACATCTGGAGCTGAACTTGTTCCCATGTTAGAATAGCCAACCATTTGAGGTCAAAAGACAGTATTTGCCCAAGGAAAAATCAGAAAGTTAAGAAAGCAGGAGAAATGGAAACAGGAATCTCATGGTCAAGGTGAGATAAGTGATGGTGCACTGAGGGGATTGCGAAAGGGTTGAGACAAAAGGTGTATGGATTGTTGAATGTAAAAATGATGATCTGCTCTGTAAACCTTCACCGAATTCACAGTAAAAAAGTGGTCTTTACATGCCTTGATAGAATGTCAACTTCTGATATTTGCTCATTTGCCTATACATTACTAATGAGCATTATAGAATATATAAATAGCAACTCTGACCGGATGAGGAGGATATACTGCCAACATAATCCCGTGCCACAGTGTCTGGTGCATTTTGTTTCTGTAGTCTCTGCCATTTCAGACAGAGGTCTTGTATATACTCTGCCAAAGTCTTGGGGATTTGTTCTGTGTTTCCCAAAAGACTCAGACACCAAGGAATGGCTTTGAGGAAGGTTACCTTTTTGTTGTTCAGCCAACCATATCCCCAAGGAAAATGAATGCTGGTGTCTTGTCACCTCCTCTAGTAAAGTAGTCTTAAGATGTTCCCAAGGAAATCAAGGGTGTGACTTGGGTCATACTCTTGACTAAGACCAGTACTTAGCCCCGCCTCTAACCAAAGCAAACAAATAAACAAAAACTCATTGCCATTGAGTCAATTCTGACTCATAGTGACCCTCCCTATAGAACAGTAGAGAATCCCCTCTGGGGGTTTCTGAAACTGTAAATCCTCATCTTTCTCCCCCTAGAGTGGCAGCAGTCCCTTAGGACAGGAGGGAGTCCTGGTGGTGTACTAGTTAAGCATTGAGCTGCTAACTGCAAGGTTAGCTGTTTGAAACCAACTTCTTTTCATGATAACATGAGGCTTTCTGCTCCCATAAACAGATAGAGAATGGGTAAGCCACAGGGGCAATTCTACCTCGTAACACAGAAATCCCTTCAAAATGGGACCATAGCCACAGGCATAGATCCCAGAACTACAATATACCACATAAGAAAATATGGCTAGAAGGGTGATGCTAATTGACTACAATTCAACTAGTATGCTAATTTATGGACCTCTGAAAGCTTGTTTTCACATTTGTTGTAAAAAAAGTACAAATAAATTGAAACTATAACACAAGTATAAGTAAACTACTGTTTATTAGAATGTTAAACACACTAGCTTGCTTTACGTAGAATAACAAAGTGATTATAAGATGCCCAAGCAAAATATATGCTTGTTAATATAAGCATTAATATTTGTAGGGAAAAGGCACAGTGAAAAAAATAATTCAATATTTGCAATAGACTTGATCAGGTTTCGCTGTTGCATTCAGTGTCATTGTTGTAATATGAAGAACTCAAAATGTATACTTTGGTGCTGTAGACATCTTAAATGTTAACATATTTCTGAATTGCACACCATCTTAACATGGCACATTAATAAATTTTAGAGACCAAAATATTCTTTGTGGTCTCTAAAAGTGCTCGTAACCAAGTTTTGGAGGACACTTTTTGATTAATGATAAGCTCTCCTCTATCAAGGTATAGAAAAAGAAATCATTGGCAGTGACAACACTCTATTGAGTAATCTGAAACCGTTGCCTTCCGGTAGGGCTGATGTGATTAATTAACCCATCAGCAAGCTCAGCTGTCTGATGAAGAACAGTAACTGTGTAGCACTGAATCTCAAGGAGAACTTGAACTTTTCCAGCATCTTGAGCTAAAATTTCTTCTCAGACAAGTGGTCTAATTGAATTTCAATGAGCTGGAAATCAAAGCTTTCTAAACTTTGTAATCTCCTAAAGTACAATCCTCTTTAATTTTTTCCCCTCTTAGGTATTACAAGTGTGTATAAAATAATGTATCTTGAAATACTTGGCACTCCAAATTTCTCCAGTGTAGAATAAAACTGTCTTATTTCAAATTAATTTTATCGATGAGGATCATTTACATGATATTCCATTAGTAATTACTTATAATATTTATTTGAAGATTTATTCTATTAACACTAATAAAAACAATACTAAGAATGGCTTACAAAATTAGATGGTGAGTTTTTTGTTAATCACTAATCTGAAGACCAAAGCATCAGAACCATCTGAGGATCTGATAATACAAATATGTGATTATCATTCCTCAGATATTCTAATACACCAGGATAAAGTAGAGGGATGCTGCTTGCATTTGAAAATCATGTCATATTCTAATGCATAACCACACACAAATTGTTTGTCATACTGTGCTGGCCTGTGTGTTGCTGTGATGCTGAAAGCTATTTCACTGGTATTTCAAATGCCAGCTGGGTCACCCAAAGTGAATCACTTTTAGCCTAACTTCCAGACTAAAATGGGATAACAAAGAAGAATAGGCTATCCAGTTCTGGGGAATCAGCTATTTAAAACCTTATGGACAGACTCTAGATATTTTCAATACTGAAAATTTGATCTAAAAAAACCCCTCAAAACAGAGGATTTTCAGAGATAGTGTCAAAAAATGAGCTCCTTGGGTCTGAAAGCACTCAAAATATGACCCCAAAAGAGCTGCCTTCTCAAAGTGGGAAAACCACAATGATGGGGGTGGAGCACGCATGTGACAGTAAAGCCTTCAGGGTCTTCAATTGTTGATGGGGCACAATTCAAAATGAGCGGAAATGGCTGCAACCATCAATAGAGGATCAGAATGTGGAATGTATTAAATATGAATATAGGGAAGTATAGGGAAATATGAATCTATGGGAAGAGAGGTTAAGTAAGTTCAATATTAACAGCAGAAATCAGGCAAAAAGATGACTGTGGAAGAGACTATCAGTTGCTCGTGTGTAAATCCCAGTTAAAGCTGAAGAAAATTTAAAAAAATCCATGGGACCCAAAATGCAACCTTGAGTTTATTCCACCTGAATTAAGAGAGCATTTTTAGAATAGATTTGCTTCATTGAACACTATTGACAGAAGACCCGATGAGCTATGTGATGATATCAAGTACATCATACACGAAAAAAGCGAAAGGACATTTAAAAAATAGGGAAGAAAGAAAAAGATCAACGTGGATGTCAGAAGAGACTCTGAAATTTGCTCTTAATCATAGAGTTGATAAGGGCATATTGAAGAAATGAAGTTAAAGAGTTGAACAAATATTTCGAATGGCAGCTCAGGAAGACAAAGTAAAATGGTGTAGGGAAATATGCGAAGACATAGAGTTAGAAAATAAAAAAAGGACACTCACAGCACATCTTAAACTGGAAAAACTCAAGAAATTTCAAGCCTTAATTTGGAAGACTCGAAAATTCTATGGGCAAAATATTGAACGCATAGGAACCATCAAAAGGAGATGCAAATAATACACAGAGTCACTGTACAAAAAAACAAACAAACTAGTGGACAATCCACCATTTCAAGAGGTAGCATATCAGCCAGAACCAGTGGCATCAAAGGAAGACGTTCAATCCGTAGAAACACTGGAAGTACTCACCATCTATGCCAGAAAATTTGGCAGACCAACTGACTGGAAGAGGTTATATATTTGTACACATTCCAAAGAAATATGAGCCAACAGAATGCTCAAATTATTGAACAATATCATTACTATCACATTCAAATAGATTTTTGCTGAAGCTTGTTCAATAATGGTCGCAGCAATACATTGACCGGTAGCTTCCAAAGGTTCAGGCTGGATTCCGGAGAGGATGTGGGACAGGGCGTATTATTGCTGATCTCAGAAAATCTCAGATGAGAGTAAAACATGCCAGAAAGATGTTTAATTTTGTTTTTTTGACTATGCCAGGGCATTCAACTATGCAGACCATTACAAACTATAGACAGCCCTGAGAAGAATAGGAATTCCAGAAAAGGGCATTGTGTTCGTGCTGAGCCTATGCATGGATCAAGAGGCAGTTGTGAGAAGAGAACAAGGCATACTGCTTGATTTAACATCAGGAAAGGTGTACACAAGAGATGCCTCCACTCCCCCTACTTATGCAATCTGCATACTAAGCAACTCTTCAGAGAAGCTGGATTTTGAGAAGAAAACATGCCATGAAGACTGGAGGAAGGTTTATCGATAATCTTTGATATGCAGGTGATACAACCTTGCTTGCTGAAAAAAAGAGGACTTGAAGCATTTGCTGATCAGCATCAAAGATTATCATTTTCAATATATATTATAACTCAATGTAAAGAAAACCAAAATCTTGGCAACTACACTAGTAGGTTAAAATCATGGTAAACAGAAAAAAAATTGAAATTGTCAAGGATTTCATCTTGGACACATAGCCAATGCTCATGGAAGCAAGAGTGAGGAGATGAAACTATGCATTGCATTGAGTAAATCTACTGCACCAGACCTTTTTAAATGTTGAGAATCAAGAATGCTATTTTTAGGACTAAGGTGTGCCTGACCTAAGCCATGGTATTTTTTTAAAACAGTTTTGTTGTCACTTCATGCATATATCATACAATTCAATAGGTAAATCATATCAGAAGAGTTGTACAATCTTTACCACAATCGATTTTAGAACATTTTGTTTTTTTCTGTACTCATTGTTATTAGTGTAATTTTTTATTATTTTTAAAATTGTGGCCAAAATATACACAGCAAAACATTCACCAATTCAGCAACTTCTACATGTATAATTCAGTGCCATTGATTATACTCCTCGTGTTGTCCAATCTCAAATGCATGTGGAATTTTGCATTGAATAAGGAAGACAGAAGGAGAATAGATGCATTTGAAATATTGTGCTAATGAAGAATATTGTAAAGTAACATAGACCACCAAAAGGCCAAATAAATCAAAGCCAAAGTGCTCCTTAGAGGCAAAGAGGGCAAGATTCATCTCACATAATGTTGCACGTTTTCATGCTTGGTAAAGTATTGGCGCGGCCAAAATGAGGAAGACCTTTGATAAGAAGGATTGACACAGTAGCTGTACAGATGGGCTCGAATATAAGATGAACTGTGAGAATGGCACAGGACCTGGCAGTGTTTCGTTTGGTTATACAATGGGTTGCTATTAGTAGGAACCAATGGAAGGTGGGTTAGTCTGGGTAGACTAGAGAAACAAATTCATAGACACACTCAAATGTGTCTATGAGAGAACTTTATATCAAAGAGTAAGTGCACATTAAGAAAACATTCCAGCACAGTCCAAGTCAAGTCCATAAATCTGATAGTAGCCCATGTGTCTGTTACCAGTCTTTAAATTCTTATTCAGGTTCATGCAGCACATGCAATGACACCAAATGCATGAAGAAAGATCACAGGCCAGTGGTTGGAAAGACTCGTGGATGCAGTGGCTGTGTAAGCTTCACAGTACTGTCATGGGTCTCCACGTGGCTCCTCCAGCTCCCTGAGTTCTGGCTAATCAGGCTTATCCTCAGCAATGTCTCACAGGGAGTGAGTAGAGTATGTGTCCTGCCTCCAGAGAGCTATTTATCTCCTCAGCACCTCCAAATGAGGTCATCAAGCTGCAAACTGGTTGACAAGCTAAACTGCATCCCTTCACTTGTAATTTTCACATTGAAAACAGATTATGTAACTACCACATAAGTCATTTAAAAACAACGACAATGCATATCCACAAGAGAAAATATCTGCCTATCTGCTCTCATAAATACTACTCCATAGAAAGCCCAATGAGGCAGTTCTACTGAGTCATACCAGTGTCTCTGTGAGTCAAAATTAATTACATACACAGAACTGTAGCAATACGAATTTTTTTGTGATGGCTTAAGGTGTTTTGAACCATGAAATATCTCTTTCTATATGAGCATAACTTTTGCACTTTTATTCAGAATTTATGTTGAAACTCAGTTATTTGTCTAATTTAGATATTACGCATACTTTTTTAGTTATCAGTGAAAGACATCATTTTCAGGACATTTCTAAGCCACATATATTGATAAAACAAATGCATATATTTAAAGCACTTAATTTTATGACTTCTGAAACTGTTTAAACAAAATACAAAAGAAAAATATCACAATACAGGAAAAAAAGGTTCTGACACATTATCATTTAATGGGAGAACATGGCAGCTCTTATCCATAGTATTAACCACACAGTGTTGAAGATCTTCTTGGTAGTACAAATATAGATATCTTCCAGTCAGTAGTCTAGTGAACCATCTTACAAATTTCCAACCTGTGGTAGTTACATAATCTGTTGTCACTTTGAGACTTATGAGTGAAGGGGTGTAGTTTAGGCTGTCGATTAGGACACAACATGATGACCTCATTTGGAAACACTAAGGAGATAAATAGCTCGTTGGAGGTGGGACACCAGCTGACTCCCTGCGAGACATTGTACCTGGCAAGACACATGGAACTACACTAGTGCCCTGAGCTGGAGGAGCGACCTGCCAGTGCTGAAATGGTTAAAACCCCACTGGATCCACCAGACTTACCACTCACCGTCCTGTGATCTTCCTGCATTCGGCGTCATTGCATCTGTTTCCTGAGTCTGAAGAGGACTTTATAGATTGGTATCGGACATATGGGCTAATATCCGACTTATGGACTTGACCTGAACTGGGCTGGGATGTTTTCTTAATGTAAATTTTACTGTTTATATAAAGCTCTGTCTTATACACATATGAGTCTCCCTGGATCGGTTTCTCTAGTCTACCTGGACTAACACATTCATATAAAGTTTTCTCTCTCACTAAATCTATTGTCCGAGGAGTCCTTATGGTATAATGGCTAGGCAGGGGATTGTTTACTGCTAGGTTGGCAATTAGAAACACCAGCCAGAATGGCGAAAAAGAGGTGTTTTCTAGTCCCATAAACAGCTACAGTCTTGGAAACTAATGGAGCCATTCCACCCTGTCCTATAGAGGGGCTATGAGTCAGCATCAACTCGATGGCAGTGAGTGAGTGAAAACTATTGCTCTATGATAATTTTTAAACTTTAAAGCAAAATGTCCTCTGAAGTCACCTTCAAATCAAACAATATTTTAGATAGTCATTTTAAAAAAAAGTTTTCCTTGAGCATTATGCTATTTTAAGATCTCTGTGTGATCAAATTGATAAGAGCAAATTGAAAGCTAGGGAGCAATGAGTTTATATTAATGAAGGAGGGACTATTCCAAAAAGGAGGGTACCTAGCTCCCAAATCTTCATACTCTCATTAGCTCCAATCTGTACAATAAAGCAAGAATGATTTTTTTTCCAAGCCTCATTTACTTTTAAGGGTCAAGTAATAGAGTTCTGGCCAATTAAACATCTAGATATGATGGTCCTAGATGAATTTCCTAGCTCTGTGATAACCTTGCACAAAAGAGAAATATAAGCACCGAAATACTAGACTGATTTTGCTGAGTCAGTGAATTAATTCTGTGACACCCAATATAAAACATCTCATTACTTAACAAAAGTACAGTTCTATATGACACATCGCTATTAGGATCTTCTTTTTTTTAAAAATTATAAAATTGTTATTTATTTTGCTATTAGGATCTTCTGATGCAACAAAAAATTCAAATTAATAGCCTCCACACATACCTTAGTTAGTCCATTTAATCATGTATGTATTGAAATAATTTTGCTTCATTTGAAGAGAATCTTCAAGATGTTCTATGTCGGAAAATAGAAAACACCAGTCATTAAACATGTGCAGTGTTTTCTATGTAATTTTTCCAACAATAATAACTTACTATTCAGCACATCACAATATTTTTCTAATATTAAGAATGATTTTAATTTATACAGTTCATAATATATAGGTATTTGTACTAGCTTATATATATAATAAAATCTCAATCAATTCAGATGAAGGCCATTATTATTTATAATGTATGCTTTAACTAGTGTGAACAATAATCTAACAATGATAATAAAATTTTCATATGTTTGTTTATTTTAAATCAACTAATTAATGAGTAAATATAAGATATATCATTATTTTTAGCTGAAAACTTCTAAATTTGATTCTTTGAAAGTGGTCAAACACAGACTAATAAAACAACTCCTATCTACTTCAACTAAAAATTCAAATTAAGAGGAATAAAAAGAAGGAAATATCACAAGTTTTCTTAATTACTCACGTTATTCATGAAAATGACATTCTTTTTGAGTTCCTAATTTAATTCAGGTCCGTCTTCTTATTCAATCTTCAGAACAAGGCATTATCTGATCAGCTGCATTTATATTCCTGAACTTAGTCACTGAGGCTGCATCTACCGGATGCTAATGTAATGGACTGAATAAAAGTCAAGAGTAACAATGATTTCTTTTTATCATGTAAATGTCCACTTATGCAAAAAGTTCATTTTCAATAGTGGGATTTAAAGTCATGAAATTTATTTTCTATATCTATAAAACTTCTCTGAGAAAGAATATGTAGATATCCCTAAACACATCTCAAAATGTCCTGGTGGTACTGTGAATTCGCCTGTTAACCACAAGGTCAGTGGTTCATACACCCCAGTACCTCCTTGGAAAAAACAGAATGCAGCCTGCTTTTGTTAAGATTTTTCAGCCTCAGAAACCTATTTGGGTTCCTATGAGTCAGATTTGATTAGATGATTGTGAATTTTGGCCACTTGTCAAGTGGACCAGATACTTATGTTAGTAAATGAAATATGGATTATTAGTTTACAGATAATAACA
The DNA here is from genome assembly GCF_000313985.2 of Echinops telfairi. Taxonomy (NCBI): domain Eukaryota; kingdom Metazoa; phylum Chordata; class Mammalia; order Afrosoricida; family Tenrecidae; genus Echinops; species Echinops telfairi. The sequence goes on from NW_022109980.1 coordinate 7,091,903, forward strand.
AAGTGCTGAAGTCAAATGCTGTCACTGTCTGATCTGACATTTAGAGTGTGGAGATCATCATTATAATTATCACAAGACTAACGCTGAAAAACTAGAAAGCAATAACTCTTCTTAGGTCCATCAGAGAATTAAGGTCAGAGAACATACCACTGTCTCAAAAACTGAAGATACAGGCAGACACTGAAAAGCACAGTTTACCAAAAGTAGGGATTTGTCCTGGACCCCAAAATAGATATGAATACTTAAAAGGATAACTATTTGGTAGAGTCAGAGTTTAGAATAGTTGGAGAAATAAGAATTCTTGTAAGTCACCATGCCCAGATACTTTCACTGGAAAATTCTACCAAACATTTAAAATATAAATGATACCAAGCCTCTACAACCTTATTCAGAAAATAGAAGCAGAGGAAACATTTCCTAACTCATACTGAGACCAGCATTGTCCCAACAAAATAATTCAAAACCATTACTATGAAGGAAATTTTAGAACATCTTTTATTAAAACTATATAGATATCCTTATAATTAGTATATCACATCCAACAATGCATACAAAAAATTACAAATCATAACCAAGTGTGATTTATTCTAGATATGCACGTGGAATATGCATATGAAAGAACAAAGTGATGGTTCAACATTTTAAAATTGTTGCAATCCCTCATGACAGTATAAAAAATATGATCATATCAATAGCTAGTGAAAAAATATTTGACAAAATCCAGCACCCACTTATGACAACAAAAATCTCTCTGAAAACTAGAATAGCAAGGAACTACCCCAGTTTGATAAATAGCATGTACAAAAACCCTACAATTAACATCATGTATAATGATGAAAAACTAGATGCTTTCCCCCTCATATCAAGAACAAACAAGAATGGCCCTTTCCACCACTCATATTCAACATCATATTGGATGTCTTAGCTTATATAATATTCAGAGAAAGGAAATAATAGGTAAAAATATTGGGAAAGAGAAAATAGAACTGCTTTTATAGAAAATCCAAAAAAAATGGAATCCAAAAACCCTCCTGCAACTAAAGAGAAATTATAGAAATGTTGCAGGATACAAAGAGAACATACAAAAGACAAATGCTTTCATATATCAATAATGAATAATTTGAATATGGAATTAACATAACACTGCCTTTAGCATACCCCAAACCAAACTTACTGTGATTGAGTCAATGCACACACAGAGCAACCCAACTCTGGTTTTCCAAGACTGTAACTGTTTACGGGAGTAGAAATCCCAGTCTTTCTCCCATAAGCAGTGAAAAAATAGATTTGCATACGTCTAACAAAATATGTATACTATTTAAATGAGGAAAAATAAAACTGATTAAACATATTTAAAGAGCTAAATGAATGGAGAAATAGTTCATATGCATATTAAGCCTTGAAGGCTTCATAAAACGCTACAGTAGTCAAGATAATACGGTATCGGTAAAATAATAGACCAATAGATCAACAGAATTGATCTAAGAAAACATATAATACGGTATCAGTAAAATAATAGACCAATAGATCAACAGAATTGATCTAAGAAAACAGACATACACATATAATTAACTAATCTTTGACAATAGTACAAAGACAATTGCATGGAGACAGGATAGTCTTTTCAACAAGAGGTAAGGTATCATATGCAGAATAATGAATCTAGATACTGACTTTACCCCTTGCACAAATATTATCTCAGAATAGATCATCGACATAAACTTAAACATGCAAAAATATCCAAAATCTAAAAAAAAATATGACATAGGAGAAAATGTAGATGACCACACATTTGGCAATGAGTTTTAGATACTGCACAATGCATGTATAAAAATTGGTAAATTGAACTTCATTACGATTTAAAGCTTCAGCTGTGTGAAAAATCCTAAGTGAATGAAAAGACAAGGTACAGACTGGAAGAACATTTTTTTCAAAACACATATTTAATAAAGGAATTGTATCAACATTCACAGAATCCTTACAAACTCAACAAAAGGAAAAACCCAATGTTTAAAACCGCAGAATATTTAGAGACACCTACCATAAGATGATAAATAGGTGACAAACATGCTTTTGGAAAGCTAAACAGCACCAGATATCATTAAAAAATTACAAATTAAAACAATAAAATACCATTTCACATCTATTACCTAATATATAAAACATTGATAACACCAAATGCTGGGGAGGATATGGCCTAAAAGCCTCCCTCATTCATTGCTGTTGAGAACAAAAATTAATATAGTCAAAGCTAAACATAGACTCATCATAGATCAAGAAATCACCAAATAATTTTTACAAGTATGTCTAAACACTTGCACAATGATATTTATAGACCTTGTATTCATAATTGCCCCAAACTGGAGGTAATCAAGAGGTTTTTTGACAGGTGACTGTAGAAATAAATGATGTTATATATTTATACAGTGGAGTGTTATTCAGTGCTAAAAAGAAATGAGCTATTAAGCTACAAGAAGACACAGAGGAGCTTTAAATGGATATTGCTAAGAGACAGAAGGTAATCTGAAAGAGCAACATACTGTACAATTCCAACTATATGATATTCTGGAAAATCCAAAACTACAATATGATCATTTGTTGCTGTGTCCATGAGAAAAATAGAAGCTGAATGATGGGAGCAGAAAAGATTTGGGGGACAGAAAAATATTTGGAATAATATAATCTGGCTGGTACATAACATTAGACATTTGTCAAAGCTCATGGAACTGCACAATACAAAGAGTGACCCCTGACGTAAGCTATGGACTGTGATGTTGTAATACCACATCAGTAATTGTAATGAATTTACAACATTGATGCAACATATTAATAGGAGAAACTGTGTATGGAAAAGTGAGACATATGGGAACTCTTCTACTTTCCATGAAATTTTTGTATACAATTAAGACCATTTAAAAAAATAAAGTCTATATAAAAGTACC
>NW_022109980.1:7095568-7097385 GCF_000313985.2 Echinops telfairi
TACACAGACAATGAATATTTCCTTTTTCTTTGTCCTCAGTTTCATTCATTTGGGGAATTATGTTCGGGGAAAACTATTCTCTTGAGGCAATGTGAATATGTAACTATCAAACTGTATGTGCTTGTCAAACCAGATTTGCCATTGAGGGCAGAGTAGGTATACAGTTGCCTAGAGTTTTTCTGGTCGTGGCTTAGAAAAAAGGAAGAGGGCATCGCGGAAGTTTACCTAGATAATGAACTAAGTTTTTAATAAAGTTAACTTCTCAGCTAAACATCGAATAAGGAAACACATTCCAGGTAAAAAGATCATGATATATACAGTCTATAGACATAAACAGCACAATACATTTTTGAGTAACGACCAGTGGAGGAAAAACATATCAACAGGAGGTGAGGGCAGAGAGATATGCAGGGGCTGTGGCATTATTGCTCTTGGTGTCAGACTAAGGAGTTTATTCTCTGTACTTAAAGCACCAGAGAGTCATATTTGTATTGGAATGTAACATTACAGGGAAGCAAAACCGGTAGATTTTTTTTTTAAGAAAGACTGTATTGTTAATAACCACGAGGACATATTAGACCAAGACGGGTTAGAGTCAGGGCGACCACTTAAAAAGTGGTCACGGATATCTAGACAAAAAAATATGGACACAATGGAAGTTGGACAATGTATAAGGAGTGTTGCAAGAGAACTCATGCATTTGAATTATGGTGTTTGGGAAGAATATTGAAAGTACCATGGATGGACAAAAGAATGAACAAATCGTTCTTGCAATAAGTAGATCTATAAGAATGCTCCATAGAAGTGATGATGATGAGACTTCATCTCATGTATTTTGGACATGCTATATAAAAAAATATCACACTTCTTAGTAGAGGATCAGCAAGTAAAGGGGTGCATTAAAAAACAGACTGACAGTGGGTGCAACAATGGACTTAAATACAACAAGCTTGAGGATGGTATAGGATCGGGCACCTTCTATTTCCTTCTATTGTACAAAGGAACTTACTCCATGGCTCCTAACAAAATAGAAAGAAATCATATATGTGTATTTGTGTGTATACATACTTATTTTTAAAAACTAAGACACTTGTAGCAAAAGAAGAAATAGATATGGTTATCAAGAAGCTACCAACAAAAAAAGCTCCCAGACCACATGCTTTCACTGGAGAATTCTACAAAACATTCAGAAAAGAGCTGACACCGATCCTCCATAAAGTATTCCAGAGATTAGAAAGAATGGCGAACTCACAAACTCATTTTACAAAGCCAGTATAACTTTGATACCCACACAGGGAAAGGATCCCACAGGAATAGAGAACTTTAGATCAATATCTCTAATGAACATAGATGCAAAAATATTCAATGAGATATTGGCCAATAGAATAAAAATGTATATAAGACGCATCATCCATCAGGATCAGGTAGCATTCATCCAAGGTATGCAGGGATGGTTTAGCATCTGAAAATCCATCAATATTATACACCACATTGATAAAGAAAAGTATAAGAACCACATGATAACATCTATAGATGCAGACAAAACATTTGACAACATCCAGCACCCATTCCTAATTCAGACACTCAGGAGGATAAGAATGGAAGGCCAGTTCCTCAAATTAATACAAGCTATCTATGAAAAGCTGACAGCTAACATCATAGTAAATGGAGAAAAGACTAAATCAATCCCACTGAAAAAGGGGACTAGACAAGGATGTCCCTTGTCCCCACTTCGATTCAATATCATACTGGAGGTCCTAGTTAATAACATAAGACAACGGAAAGACATAAAAGCTATCCAACTGGGAGAGGGGGAG
>NW_022109980.1:7098408-7100213 GCF_000313985.2 Echinops telfairi
AAGAGGGTAACAAGGCAACCCACAGACTGGCAGAGAATTTTTAGCAACAACACAAGAGACAAAGGACCTATTACGACAATCTACAATACCTTCCTTGCCTGCAAAAAGAGGAAAACAGTTATCCCATTGAAGAAGTGAGAAAAAGAACTGAAAAGAAGTTTCACTAGGGTGGAGACCTGTATGGCCAATAAACATATGAGAAAATGCTCCCATTCATTGCCATCAGAGAAATGCAAATCAAAACAACCATGAGATACAATCTAACACCTTTGAGGCTAGCCCAAATCAGCAAATAAGAGAGCAACAAGTGTTGGAGGTGATATGGCAAGATGGGAACTCTCCTACATTGCTGGTAGTCCTGAAGATATGTACAGCCACTATGGAAAGCAGTCTGGAGATACTTAAAGAAGATGGAAATTGAGCTACCTGCTACCTAGCTAGCACTCTACTGAGTATATACTCAGAAGAGGTAAGAAATAAACCACGACTAGTTGTATGCACTCCAATGTTTATTGCAGCACAATTCACAACCACAAAGGGTTGGAAACATCTAAATTTCCATCGGTATATGAGTGGATCAGTAAACTATGGCACACACACACAATATGCATCACTAAAAAGCACCGATGAGCACATGAAGCACATCTTTTCATGGGAAGAGTTGGAGGAAATTATGCTAAACGAAGTCAATCACAAAAGGAGAAGTACAGCATGAGTTCCTTGAGGTAAATCAGTATAGAAGAGAAGCCACCTATATCATAACAATTGGGTTGAGATACAAGGAAGTGGGAGGAGGTTGGACCAAACCCAAGGAGGTACATGGTGGTCCAACACAGTAATAGGAAAAGGACGGAGGGGGCAGGGAGAAAAAGTGGGTGTTGAAACTGAAATGATAACGGAGGGAGCAGGGCACTAATCCACCCATGGGGAGAGTACTGGTCTTGTCTCCACAGAAGCTGGAAAGGGATGCAGACCCTACCATGAAGCACCAAACCATGAGGACAGCGTGGTCACATGGAAGAATGAATGAAAAGATAGAGCTACAGGGCTGTCCCAACCAGAGCCAAACTGACCCCCTCTCTGGAAGTGGGTTTGGCGGGGAGCAGGTTGGGGAGAGAGCCCAGAATGCCACACCCACATGGAGGCAGGCCTGGAGGGAGGAAGAGAGAGTCAGTCTGGGCCCCACTCTGGCACAAGATGCTCAGAGGATGAAGTCCCTGCTGGGAGCTAATGGGACACAGACGGTACTGGGCAAATGACAACATGTATCACGCTGTTGCCTTACTGGAGCAGACTGCGACAGAGGACATTGCTGGGGTCACATGGTGGGGAAGCAGCGTGGTCTGAACCCCCCAAGATGAAGCAAATCAAGAAGGGAGCATACCTGGATAAACGATCTGGAGGAGAAAACAACCGGGCTGACTGATTGGTGGGACAAGGGAGAGGGGAAGTGGGGTAGGGGGAAGGAAGTGGTGTTAAACTCAGGGACAAAAAGGAACAACAAGTGGTCCAGTGAGGAGGGTATAGGAGGCCTGGTAGGGCTTGAGTAAAGGTAATATAAGGGACTAGAGGAAAGTAAAAGGAAATAGAGGAAAGAACCAGGGGGTAAAGGGCATTTATAGAGGTCTAAATACAGGCATGTACATGTGTAAATACATTTATTTAAGAGGATGAGGAAACAAATCTATGTGCATATATTTATAGGTTTAGTACTAAGGTACCAGATGGACATTGGGTCTCCACTAAAGTACCCCCTCAATGCAAGAACACTTTGTTCTATTAAACTGGCATTCCATGATGCTCAC
>NW_022109980.1:7101256-7103359 GCF_000313985.2 Echinops telfairi
GGCAAAAGATGAGGAGCTGATGCCAGGGGCTCAAGTGGAAAGCAGATGTTTTGAGCATGATGATGGCAACACATGTACAAATGTGCTTGGCACAATGGCTGTATGTATAGATTGTAATAAGCATTAGATGAACCCCAATAAAATGATTTAAAAAAAAACTAAGACATGCGTGCTTTATCAAATAAATTAACCAAAGAGTTTTCTTCCTCTTTACCACTGCCATGTCCAGCAACTAATGCTAAAAATCTGGTGTCTTCTCAGTTTCCTTTTCCCATCCCACCCCCATTCACAGACACTTTCAAAAACACCATGGCCAATTGGCATAATAAAGATCACAAAGACAATGTTTTCAATGCTAGTTTGATGAATAAACACCATGGCCTTAAAAATTCTGGGGTACACACCTTAAGTGCAACTGTCAGTCTTTCTTTGCCCAGAGGAAGAGTGATAGAAAAAAAAGTTACATGGAAAAAATTAGTTCAATGGACTGACGAACCAGGCAAACATCAGTCTCCACAATCCTGAGACCAGAAAGACTAGGTGGTGCCCAACTACTACTACCAACTGCTATGAATGGAAGCATATTAGAAAGTCCTGGAGAGAGTGGGGGAAATGAGGAACAAAAGTCAAAATCCTGGCTGAACAGAGACTGGATGAACACTGAAGACTGGCCTTTAGTCATTCTTCAGGTCTGGAATTGAATTCAAAATAACGGCTCAGGTCACAACCAAATAATAGAGAGGTATATAAGAAGTAACAATAAAACCGGTGTGGAATCACACTTTAGTACAATCAACCACTTGATACCGAAACAACTGCATCATCGTTGACAATAGGACAAAGTTCAGAAGGGTCAAGAAAGAGGAATGGAAATGGAAAACACAGGGAGGAATTAAGAGACGATTGCAATGAATGAGTCGAAACAAAAATATCTGAATTGTTGAATGTGAAATGGATTATCTGCTCTGGAAACCTTTACCCAATGTACAATAAAATTGTTTTACAAACATAAAACAGGGGGAAGGAGGAGTGAGAATGGGGGTGTGGAGAAAGTGAGATGATGACATGGGGGAAACAGGGCACTAACCCACCCAAGGGGAGAGTATTAGCTGTGTCCCCACAGAATTGGAATGTGCATACAGACCCCACCATGACACACCAAACCAGGAGGGCAATGTAACACGTGGAGGAATCCATAAAAAACTGTACTATAGGGCCGGCCCCAACCCAACCAGAACAAGGCTGACCCCCACCATGGAAGGGTGTGCCACAGAGAATGACAATAAACCTTCTGGTGAGGGAAAGGAACCGACCTACTATACCCAGATGGAAGTGAAAGCAAATGAAGGGGGAGGAAGGGAGTGGAGCACACCCTGGCCCAACAAGCCCTGAGGACAATATCCCTGCTTAGAGCTGCCAATGTACAGAAAGGACCATATGGCCAGCCCGACTACAAATCGTGGTATCCTGCACTGACCCATAGCCCTACATAGGACAACACTGGAAATACAGTGTGGGATTTGTGCCTGAGCTGACCCTACCACACGGTAGCAAAACACGAAGGGCATGCAATAAACAACAAGAGGAGCAGAACAAGGAAGTCCTGAGGGAGTATTGAAAATAGACTTTGGGGCCGGGTGTGGCACCCCATCAGACCCAAGGAGAAAACACTCCTAAAGGGCAAATACAGATCTTGAACTATTACAGGATTTTCTTTTTTTTCGTTTTTGATTTTGTATGTTATTGGGTTTTGTTTGTTGTTGTTTTGTTTTTCTGTGTCACTTTGTTTGGTGCTGTCTTGTTTTTATGTGCATATTATGATCTCTGCAGGTCTATCTAGATAAGATAGACTGGATAAACAATGTGGAGAAGAAAACAACTGGAACAATGGTTCTGAGGGGACATGGGAAAAGAAGAAGGTGGTGGAGGATAGGAAGTGGTGTTAACCAACCCAGGGACAAGGGAACAACGAGTGATTCAAAACCAATGGCAAGAAGGGGGTGGGATGCCTGGTAGGGAGTGATCAAGGGTAATGTAACCAAGGGTAATGAAACCCAAATGAAGGCTGAGCATGATAATGGGACAAGAGGAAAGTAAAAGGAA
>NW_022109980.1:7104645-7105834 GCF_000313985.2 Echinops telfairi
TATCAAGGGTTCAAGTAGAATACATATGTTTTGAGAATGATGATGGCAACAAATGTACAAATGTGCTTCACACATTAATTTTTAAAAAAAGTTCTATTTTGTTCTTTTGATAAAAAAATTGGTGAAACTCTCTCCATGCACAAATGGTTGAGGTTTTTTTTTTCAGACGAGTGGTCTACATACCTTTTAGCTCAATGAAAATTTTAGAATAATTAATGGGTTCAATTTTATAGTCATTTTTAAAATTAGATTTTTATGATTAAATACACCTGTCAATTCAATAAGATTGTTAAATAATGTGTAGCCACAGTCATTTGGAGAATATAATACCAAATAAAGAAATTTTCAAGTAAAATTTCTGTGTATCTGTATGTATTTATGTTTTTAGGAAAGTAAAAAGCTAGAAAAGAGGACAGGCCTTAGCTAGATACAGCCATGACCTTAAAATCAGAAGGAACTTAAAGCTGTAGCAAGATGGAAGGAAAAAATGAAGAATAAAACTTTATCTTGCAATCTTTGTTATGACCCATGTTTAACGAAAAATCAAATCAAATAAGCTAGGTATTAATCATTGAGATATTTTCCTCAATAGACAATCTTAAAAAAGGCTAGATTTTAGATTGACAGTTGTAATATAAGTATTCAAGTATACCTGAGAAGTTCAGTAATCGTTTGTTATTTTCTTTCTTTTTGTCCATTACATGCACACTTGCGATTTTAAGTGCCTAACACCCTTTCTTCTGATTTGTAAACATGCAGCGGAAGACAAATGAACCAACAGATGGATCAGGCTGACCTCTCATGGATTTCTGAAGCTTCAAGTGTTCATGTTTTTCTTCTATGAGTTTAGAAATCAAAGTAAAGCAGGTCATACAATGAAGAGTTAACTTTGTCAATGACAGACTTTTATGTCCTCCTGTTCAACAAAGATACAGCAATTTCTGTTCAATAAAGTTCATTCCTGTTCAATAAAGATACAGCAATTTCCAGACAGGTGATCAGGGAACTCCACAGTTAGATGATCTTAAGTCTTAATGAGAAAGGACTTACCTCATCAAAGTAAAAATCAGTGCAGTCAACAATTCATCTCTGCCTTGTACACTACTTAAAGCATATGTGTTCTGATTTAAGAAGAACTTATAGGTGAGGGAAGGCACATTCTTCTCTCTCTGTGATAAACGAAGTCAAG
>NW_022109980.1:7106452-7152732 GCF_000313985.2 Echinops telfairi
TTGCTTCTCTCTGGATATATCGAATAAGCCAGTCTATTCAGAGTACCATTTGTCCCTACCAGGAACTCTGGGACAAATAGCCTATGTGATCCTAAGTTATCTCTCTGACCTCATCACCTACTACATTCAACTTTACTCCCTGAAGCCAAGCTTGTTGTCTCCTATAAGTCAGTCACACTTCTGTGTTAAGGTTCTTTACACAGTTGTTTTATCTGACTAACTTCCTCACTTCAATATTCTCTCTTTCAAATGGACTTTCTCAGTGAAGCTAACTGAGACATCATTTAAGGTATCAACCTATCCCCAGATCCCCCAGGACTGCTTGCCTGTTTGGGTTATATGTTTAGAGCAAACATGCTATATTTGTCAATCACAGTTCTGAACCTGGTACTGGACAAATGATAGATATTTAACAACTGCTGGTAAAATTCTCTGATGACCATAGGATATCATGGAAAACAGAGTTTATTCCCTCACAGGAATTATATTCCTTTGCCATGCAAATTACTAAGTGGATAATTTGCCCATGGATCACAGCAAATAGGGAGAAAAATCTATTTAAAATAAAGTTACTTTTATGTGGACAAAATACATTCATTCTCACACATATTTGTTCGTGTACATGTATATACACATAACCTTTGTTTGTAGCATTATTAAGGTAGGACAATGGGGAGACTGGGTCCCTGGGTGGCATAAATGATTAAGTACTATCTGCTAAGCACATCCAGAGGCACCTGAGAAGACAATTGCAAAAATTACAACCTTGACAACCCTATAGAACAATTCATGAGTTACAATCTACTCACAGGCAACTAATAGTAACAACAATCGACATTGAGAAATCAAATTTTTCATGTTAAAATATATTTGGTATCATATTATGACATAAATAACTTGGTATACTTATTGTAAATCTTAATACCATATTGTGAAATAAATAACTTCAACCTGCCATAACTAACAATTTGAAATACTTTTCAATGACTGAATATATTGAAATTTAAAGTATGAAAACTTTATTTTTAAAACTGTTCTCCATAATTTTTTAATAGTTTCAACAATTAGTAATTTTTTTTTACAAAGTGTATATGCGGTAAAATTGATGAAATATTTTAATGATAATAAGTACACTAAGCTCTTGATATGTTTTTTTCAAGATCAAGAACAGGGCTTTTTGATAATTTGCAGCAACAGTATTTGTCCTCATTACAAAGCAGACAGAAATCATTTACTTACAAAAAGCATAAAACTTTAAGTGGCTATCCTTACCTTCTAAATTTTATTATTATTATTATTATTTTAGGAGAAGCTGAAGCCCAGGACAAGATCACAAATGACAGACTATCTCTCAGATTCCTCTTAACCTGATTAAATAAGAACACATCGTGTCCTTAACCACTCCCAGTTGCCTTATTGGAGCTAATACAACAGATGTTTTGTCACCCAGCTAGTCAATTGCTTGCTTTTCACTCTGGTAAACATATTTTGGAAACAAGCTAATGAGGCAATCTGCAACAAACCCACTTGGTCCCCTTTGGCTGATATTTCTTTGCTGATGTCATTTATTCTTCATTGTTAATTAAATGAAAATATGCAGCAATTGCTTCTCCTGCATTGTAGATTGAGAAATAAAACTGTGTAATATGGTGTATAAATTTGTTTTGTTGAAATGTTCAAGTTCAAGTGATGAACTTTAAGTCCATGCTAATTGTTTAAATGAGGGCATACACATTTAGGAAAACCCAAGCTCATTATAAGAAGCACTAGTTTAACAAGGGTGTGCTCTTAATGGAACACGCTCTCCATTCATATATGAGCATTTTGCTTAATCCTGAGGTTTATGAACCAACATATCCCTGCTGTACATGCTAATGATCAAATTTTGTCAGCATTATCTCCATAACAAATGGCTGAGTATATTTCTCTCCACTATTGGTGCCGAATGCTGGGCCTTATGTTTATTTACAGAAGTGACTAAAAACCCCAGCCTCAGGTGCTACCACTCACTTGTTCTGAATTAATGTATTTTTTCCTTCATAGACATCTAATTAAGCAATAATAATAAAAATCCCAAGAAGGAATTTCTTACAGAGTAATAAATGTCCAAGTGTGGGGATTATTATTTCAGGTTAAATTTGATACTTAACCTGCTATTTATATTATAAAATAACATGAATTGTAATGCCTTCAAAATTTTATGTCTTGGCATTTACATTTATTCAATTATGACATCTTCAATCCTCTAAATCCCCTGTCTCTTCTAGGGAGAGTCCTTAACAGATTCCAGAGTAAAGTTGTAGGAAAAGGAAGAGAAATATTTTGGAATCTCCTTGGAAACGGTACACTTGCTGGATTAAGTAAACCCATTAGAAACAGAATTTTAATACTATGCTTCTTTTGATTTTGTACTTAATGGACCGATTCAAGATTTTAAAATGAATCGATTTTTTTCTTCCAACATGGCATCATCAGTTTCTATTTACTCTTTATGAAGAAAATTGAATCTTTATTTTACACAAAAAAGAAATTTTAAAATAGTAAAGTTTATCAAAAGCTACTGAATTTCAGGCAAAGGGATTTGTCACAAAAGTGTAGATTTACAGGGTAAAATTGAGTGTCAAAACACTACAAAATCTTACATTTTATAATAAGCAAATACCAGGAGAAAAGATTAATTGTATACATGTTTCCAAATATGTGTCGAAGATAAAATAACAAATGTTAGTCTTCCCTCTGAAGCTTAAAAAAGACACCATCTCTCCTCAAAATTTACCGATTGTTTTATTGAGGGAAGCACTTGAACTTTTTAAATTCTGAGTAAGTTTTCATATTTAAGTTTATCCACGATACACATGTACACAAACACATCCACTCTAATTCTATACCACTTTATTTTTAAAATGGTACCAGCTCTGTTACAGATACTGTACAACATGCAGGAGGCATTCATAACTCTTTATCTAGCAGTATATTACACAAATCAGAGATGAAATTTAAAGATAATTTTTCATGAGAAACAATCTCATTTCAATAGCATGGCTCACACATTTTGTTTTAATGTTTAAGTGTTGATGATACTGTCCATATTGTAAAAAAGATGAAGAAATTGAAGTCCATTACCAAAGGTACTTAGCAGATAGTTCCCCGTGGATGTAGAAATGATGGACAGGAAATAAGAAGAAGCCACTTAAACAGGACTGTGCTTTGTTCAGTGCTTCAGCTTTCACACTAAAGAAATAATTATATGCAGGGTCTTTTTGTAATGGTTGTTGGTTTATACCATTTTGTTTACATGAAATCTTTGTTACAAAAACCACAATCCAAAACAAATCATTTTCCTTGCCGGCTTCTACCTTGTCTCCAAAAGGAAAGAACACAAATTCTGATGTAACACACAGTTACTAGAAACAAAGTGTTCCTAAAGTTATATTTTCATTCCCTCTGAGGAAGAACGATCATAGGATTAGCTCTACATACTGCAAAGATGGCCAACGTGGAACTACTCCCTCTGGCATAACTGGATTTTCTCCAGACAACTACATTCTCAAGTATAACTGCAAGTCCTTTAGAAAATAAAATTGAATATTTCATTAGTACACAAGTCCTGGTTAATATGACTTATAGAGGTGTGAAAGAAGGAAAATACAACACGAGTAGGACCATGAGAGATGTAAAGATGGGGAGAAATTGTTATTCAGTAAAAGAAAAATAAAATTATATATCAATAGAACTGTTTGGTAAATTTAATGGTTTGGGAACCAATCAAGGTTATGCAGTATTTTAATTTAACATACAAAATTTGAATCGTGAAACACTTGAAGAACAGACACAAGTATGCCCACCATCAAACAATAATGTAACAATAAATCACTGCAAGTCTACACAGCAATCACAGCAGAGATACGCCATAGCAACGAGCCACTGAGGACCTGTTTTACCCTGTTTGAACATATATGTCTGTTAAGTGGCAGTGGTGACCTGTGGTAGTGGGAAGGGACAGGGAGCATCGAGATTGAGGATAAAGAAAGGAACCACAGCATATGTGTGCCACACAGATGTGCCCTGATATATGTTAATGAAAAAAAAATTTACAACTTTGTCAGGAATGCTCAAAACAAATATATCGGTTCTTAAACTAAGTTTGAGCATGCATTTTTACTTTTAAAGGCTATCGGCAAGGGAATAGAACACACACACACAAAGAAAAAAATGAGTTGAGAGTGACAGCATTCTTAAAGTATTTATGTTGAAAGTGATATTCTCCAAGTAAGGTCATTAACACAACAACAAAGCAAACAAAACGTCAATACTTTTGCAAATGCTGGGCTGCTAATCTCCTCTGCCTGCTTCCCAACCATCCAATATCAGTATCTAACATTGATGAATTCTGTTCTTGCTATATGAACAGTCCTGGTACAACTTTGACTTCCTCAACCTCCTCTAATGTAGAATTTCTTAAAACATCACTAACCATATTCTATTACATCTCTTAATAAAATAAATATTATTTATTACTAGTAATGTAGGAATGATAAATACAACGTTACAAAATCTTTTCTGCAGTTTAAATTCCCTTTATTCAAATGTGAATTCTGATTCAATACTACCAACGTCGTTTCACCCCTAATCTGTCCCTTGAGCCAGAAACCTGAGAACACCCATCATGCTCCTTCTAGCTGATGCTTATTCAATAAGTACAGCCAATTCATCTCCTGTACCTCTTAACTATATTCACTTAAATATCGTTCTGAATGTTCTCATTTCTTTCTCTTTTCAGCAAGACCATGGTTGTCAAAATACAGTATATTTAGTTAAATTTAAATTTCAAATAAATGGGCAATTTTTCATGTATTTCTGAAAATATTGTATAGGACATATTTATATATAAAAATTTTAGATTTTCCTGGAGTTCAAATTTAACTAGGAATTCTGATTTTTTGTGTGTGCCAAACTTAGCCATCTTGGCTAAAAAATTGTCTTTGTCTCTATATACTTTCCTATCCATTCCCATTTCAGATCTCAACTCAGCGATTCTTCTTTTGGTTAGGTGTCATTGAGACACTTCACACTCAATAGTGACCCCATGTACAAAAGAAAACACTGCTCAGTCTTGTACCATCCCCATAATATCTTTTCTGTGCCTGAGCCAATTGTTGCAATCACTGTGCCAATTCATCTCATTTAGGACCTTTTTCTTTTAGCTGACCCTCTGCTTTACCAAGTATGATGTCCTTCTTCTGGGACTGGTCTCTCCTGATAACATTTCTAAAGTACATGAGACAAAGCAAAGGCATTCTTAATTGTAAGAAGCATTCTGGCTGTACTTCTTCCAAGACAGATTTATTTGTTCTTCTTTTAGTCCATGGTATCTTTACCAACACTATTATTCAAATATGCCAAATATTCTTCTGGTGATATTTTTGTTCTACAGAAGCATTTTACAGTTTCCCTGTAAAATATGTCCTCTGATTTCTTAGTTTTTCAAAACCACTTTATCAGGAGTAAATAAGGATATCATATCATTTCATAGTTCAGTCACATCAATCAGTATTGTACAACTTCTGCCTAAATCAGTTTAAAAGTATTCTTTTTTGTCTTGAACTCCTTGATATCAGCTCCATTCTCCCCATCCACTGTTCCCCCAGAAATCCTTATTCTATTTGCTGTGTCTATAGGTTTATCAATCCTGGGTTTCATAGACTGAAAACCAGAAAAAAAACCAGAAAACAAAAATTCAAGAGGGTGACTCCCAGTGACATAACACATCTGAGATAAACCCCAATATGAACCAATAAGAACCAGGGTAAATTTATCATAATATTCACTGAGAAACTCAGTC
This sequence comes from Echinops telfairi, assembly GCF_000313985.2. NCBI lineage: Eukaryota > Metazoa > Chordata > Mammalia > Afrosoricida > Tenrecidae > Echinops > Echinops telfairi. The sequence goes on from NW_022109980.1 coordinate 7,112,295, forward strand.
ACAAGCTTTCCACAGTAGTATAGGAGTATATCTTCATATAGCATATGGGGCGTTGATGTAACATGACCATGTTTTTTAAGCCTATCAGCAGTTCAATAATCTTGGTACAGCTATCTTTTTTTTCCTGAATTTTTCTGGCATGAATTTTCAGTCTTAAGTCCTCAGATTACAAGTGTGTCTGAGGTAGAATCCAGTTTGCCCAGTGGATTTTCTGCATCAGATCTCACTGATGCAGCCTCGGGAACATGCCAAGAGTCCAGAAGTTTCAGGATGCAATGCCCCAGCTTCCACAGTACCCAGCCTGGGTCCACAGGATGCACCGCATGCTTGAGTCAATGTGGCCCATTTGGCGCATCCCACCAGAGACACTCCCCCATTAGATTCCCCCAAAGCATTTTCAGTCATTCTTGTCCCCACCTGGAGGTCGGTCCTCTGCTTTTCCTATCAACAGTCATGCATTTGGGTTCCCAGATGTGCTTGCTCCCTTTCTCCTCTCCTGACATGACTGTTCCATCAGTATCCCTCATCCCCCTGATAGGGCTGTCTGTCTGTCCAGGGGAACGTGGGAACCTCATCATAGCTTTACATGGCAGCCACCCATTAGAAAATATGCCCGTCTTCTCTGTTAACATTTTGATCCCAGTTGCAGTGAGGTACCCTCTGCCAAAGTGGCCTTCAAGATCCATAGCTAGAGAGGGTGCTGTCAATGATGACACCAGTCTTACTCTCTACCAGACTTTCTGGCCACCTTGGTCAGCAGACTGGATGCTCTACCACCCTGAGCTTATGACGGTCCTGTTGTTTGTCTTACAGCAGTGGACTCATACGGTATTTGTCCTTTTATGACTGACTAACTTCACTCAGCATAATGTCTTCCAGAACCCCACTTGTCATGAGGTATTTCATGGTTTCATCGCTGTTTTTAAGGGATGCATAGTATCCCATTATTTGTATATACCAGAGATTTGTTTATATAATATCTACAGATGGGCATTTAGGCTGTTTCCAATGTCTTACTATTGTGAACTATGTTGCAATGCACATAGGGGAGCACACATCTTTTTGTGATCTATTTCTTATTTCTTTGGGCTATATGTACAGTAATGGTATTGCTGGGTAATATGGTAAGTCTATTAACATCTGTTTAGTGATAGCCATATTGTTTTCCACAGTGGCTATACGTATTTATAAGCCCAACAGCAAAGTATAAGAATTCTAATATCACCACATCCTCTCCAGAATGTCTGGTTCTCAGGTGGGTTTGTGCATGTGTGTGTGTGTGTGTGTGTGTGTGTGTGATGTGTGTGTGTGTGTGTGTGTATTTAATGGGCTGCAGTTATGTATGTGAGATGGTTTCTCATGATTGTTTTGATTTATATTTCCTGGATGGCTAGTGAACAGGAGCATTCCCTCGCTTGTTTATTAGCTATTCAAGTGTTATCCTTTGTGAGTTGTCTTTTCAGGTCCTTTGCCCACTTCTCAGAGGGTTGCTAGTTTTTGTTTTGTTGTAGGCTTGTAATATACTGTAGATTTTAGTAATGAGTCATTTTTCCATTATGTTATTACTAAATATCTTTCCCCAATCTGTGGAATCTCTTTATCCTTTTAATGAAATGTTTCTATGTTCATAAGTGTTTCATTTTTAATATGTCCCACTCATCTATTTTGTCTTTCACAGAGTGTGCTTCCTTTGTTATCTCTGATAACCCATTTATTCCTTCATGTCTTTTTTGGTATTCTTATCACTGGTGCATAGGAATCCAATTGATCTCTGCTTGTTAGTCTTGTATCCTGATACTTTACTTTGTCTTCTATAACCAACCTTAGAAAAGTTGTGTTCAGCTCATTTACTTTATAATTTCTTCTATTTGTTTCAGCAACTCTTTATTCAAAAGCAAGTTTTAGCATCCTTTCTGGCATCCATTTTGGTATTTTCTTTCTTTTTGTGGTAATGACCATTTAGTTTCTTTATGCAGGGTGTCCTTACCCATAACTCATATTGTCACTCAAGTATCTCATGTATCAGTATCTCATGCAGCAAATCTATTCTTGAGATGGTCTCTAAATTCAGGTGGGTTATGTTGAAAATAAAGGAGCCCAAGTGATGCTGTAGATTATCCATTGAGCTGTTGTCTACAATATTCATCTTTCTTTGGAAGAACGATAAGAGTATATGATGCCTGTAAAGATTATTGGTCTTGGAAACTCTATGGAACAATTCCAATCTGTTCTATAAGGTTTTATTGTGTTTGTGTTTGAATCAACCAGTAGTGATGGGTATACTCAAGTTCATCCTGTGCTCTTGTAGATCTGTTTGAGCTTTTTTCAATTTCAACTTGACTTTGCATATAAGCATTTATCTGCTCTGAAATCAGTCATCGTCTGTCCTTACTGTGAATGAAATGACATTGAGCTTCTCCATCGGCGCCCTCAAAGTTGTTCTTATGTTTGAGCTAATCAATACAGCCACTGAGTCAATCCATCTCATTGAAGGTTTTCCTCTTTCTTGATTCCTCTCTATCTTATCAAGCATGAGGTCCTTCTCTAGGTAACTGCTCCTCTGCTTACATGTCCAGAGTACATGAAACAGATTGCCATCCTTGCCTTCAAGGAGAAGTAGTTCATTTTATCTCCGTGTATTCCATTAGGTACTTTCTACACAGAACATTACCTGTATACATTGCTGAACAAAGGGTATTTTTATCAGTCACTTTCAAATTCTATCATGAAATCTCTGTCACTTCTATCATCAGCAGCATAATTTCCACCTATGGGTTTTTATTTATTAATTTTGAAGATTCACATTTTAATTATGAGTGTTTCTCTATGCATCTTTTTGAAGGCTGCAATCCTTGATCTTCATCAAGAAGTGCTTCAAGTCCTCTTCATTTTCTGCAAACAAGGTACTGCCATCTGCACATCACGGGTTGTTAATAAATCTTCCTCCAACCCTGATGCCACAATCTTCTTTATATAATCCAGCTTCTCAGATGATTTGCTTAGCACACATATTGAACAAGTATGGTGAGAGGATACAACCCTTATGTGTTAGGCCAGGTTGACTAGTGAAAAAAATACATAGACACTCATATATGTGTAAGAAAAAGCTTTATATGGAGGTGGATTTCAATATCAGGAAAACATCCCAGCCTAGTCCAACATAAGTCCATAAGTCCGATACTAGTCCATAAATCCCTCTGCAGACTCACACAGCCACATTAAATGATGAAGAATGCAGGAAGGTTACAGGCTTGTGGATGCAGAGTTGAATTCATCCAATGGTGGTGGCCATGGCTCCAGGGTTCTGGCAGGTCTCAGAGTGGCTCAACAGCAGGAATGTGATGCACAGAGAGAGGGGGAGGGTCCCGGGACCCTCCTTATGAGAAGGCCTCCTGCAAACTGAGGCTGTGACCTGATGGACAATCTTCAATCCACCCCTAGACTTCTATATATTAGGTTGACATGAAATTATGTAACTACCACACCTAACTCACACCTTTCCTGGTTTTAACCATGCAGTATGCTCTTGTCTGTTCTAACAACTGCTTCTTGATCCATGTACAAGTTCCGCACAAGCACAGTGAACTGTTCTAGAATTCCCATTCTTCTCAAGGTTATCCACAGTTTGTTATGATCCACACAGACAAATGCCTTGGCATATTGCTCTGAACCAAGTTCCATCTGACATCAGAATGTTATCTCTTATTCCTTGTCCCCTTCTGAACAGGGCCTGGACTTCTGGCAGCTCATCTTTTGGCACTCTGTACACATATTTTTTTATATCATTAGGTAATGTGGAGTCAGTTCTGACTCATGGCGATCCCGTGTACAAGATAATGAAACACGACCAAATACACACAACTGTTTTCCATGTTTGAGCCCATTTTTGCAGAAACTGAGTTAAGGATATACTTTCCCCCCCACTGCCCATGATCTACTTTACCAAACATGATATCCTTCAACAGGGACTGGTGTCTCCTGATAACACGTCCAAAGTTTGTGAGAGGAAGCTTCACCATCCATGCCTCTGAGACACATGATAACTGTGCATCGTAAAAATAAGTTTGTTTGTTCTTTTGGAGGTCTGTGGTAGTTTCAGTATTCTTTCCCAGCACCATAATTCACATATATTGATTCTTCTTCTGTATTCCTTATGCAATGTCCTACTTTCACATATATACAAGGACATTTGAAAATACCTTGGCTTCAGTCAGGAACACTTTAGTCCTCAAAGTAATATATTTGTTTTTCAACACTTTAAAGAAGCCGTGTGCAGCAGATTTACCCAGTGCAATGTATCCTTTGATCTCTTTTTTAACTGCTACTTCCATGAGCATTGATTCTGGTACCAAGCAAGATGAAATCTCTGACAGCCTCAATCTTTTCTCGGTTTAACATGATGTTATCTAATGGTCCAGTCATGAAGACTTTTGTTTCCATCTGCATATCACAAGTCATTAATAAGCCTTCCCCCAGTTCTGTTGCCTAGGTCTTCTGCATATTATTCATCTGATCTGATTATTTGCATAATATACCGATTGAATAGGTAGGGTAGAAGATACAATCCTGATATACATTTTTCCTGATTTAAAACCATGCCATATTCCATGGTTCTGTTTGCTCAACTACCTCTTGATCTATCTATAGATTCAGCATGAGTACAATGAAGTTCCTGAATTCCCATTTTCCTCAAGGATGCCGACAGTTTGCTATTATCCACACAGTCAAATGCCTTGGTATAGTGAATAAAATGCAAGTGAACATTTTTCTTGTATCCCCTACTTTCAGCCATTATCCATCTGACATCAGCCCTAATAATCTGTGGACCGCGTCCTCTTCTGAATATGGCCAGAACCTCTGGCAACTCCCTGGCAATGGGCTGTTTTTGTAGGACATTCAGCAAATGTTTATTTGTAAATGATATCAAAGATATTGTTTTATAATTGGCATATTCTGTTAGGTCACCTTTCTTTGGAATGGTTACAAATACCAATGTGTTTCAGTCTCTTGGTCCTGGTGCCATAGTGGTGATATCTGAGGTTGCTAACTGCAAAGTTACTCCCAGCTACTCCAGGGGAGAATGATAGGTTCTTATTTTTTACTTCTGTAAAGAGTTATAACCACAGACACCCACTGAGAGAGTTCTGCTCTGTTCTCTACAGTTGCTATGAGTCAGGATCAGCTCCATGCCATGAGTTTGGTTTACATATATGTTGGGGGCTCACAATTATATCCATAATAGAATCCTTAAGAACATTATAAGAAAAAGTTGTGACCTGCATGCGGTTAAGGAGTCCTCATGTTGTCGAAGTTAAATGTTGGGCTGTAGTCACAAGACGGGAGAAACATTGACTTGAATGTGGACAGGAGAAAGACAAAAGTGGCAGTCTACTTCCATATGATTAGAGTCTTAGACGCCCTATAGGCCAGTTATGCTCTGTCTTATATAGTGAGTATGAAACACAATTAATTCAGTGACAATGAATTTGGTTTGAGGTTTTTAAGCAGCTAACTGCTGCATAATCAACAATTTCACAACATAGCAATTAAATGTAACACTCATGACAGCTTCTGACATAATTTCTAAATTCTGCATATACACAGTTATCCATAGAGTAGTTAAGTATATTTGCAATGGTTTACAGTTTTGCTATGACATAAAGGAGTAACTGCATGCAAGAAAAGACTGTTTATCCTAGACTGAAAATTGTCAGAGAGTAATTCATCATTTTTAAAAAAAAGCAAAACCCTCTTTTAAATATTTCTTAAATGCTGCCTCTTTTCCACTTTTAGCTTATGTGATCTGTATCGGAATCAATCAGGGAGAGTAAAAAATATGCAACTTTTAATTTCCTGGACCGTATTTCACTTTTAATGGCACATATAATTCTAAAATAGGGAGTCACAACTCATTGTTGGTGAAGCTTAGATAAAAATAAAAATTAAAAAGAAGGATTAAGGAGCTATTTTATGGATATTGTAACTCTCCAAATCAAAACAAAGTCTGTAAACAAATAACAGTAAGAAAATAATCTTAACTAACAGATGTATGAAGAGACTCAACTTCCAGTTCTTAAATTATAGCTGCCTCCAGATTAAAGCAACATTCCTGATGGGGCAGCATGCTTTATATCCTCTGGCAACATCCTTTTTTATTGCACTAGAAACCAATGTTGAATTTCCTGAATAATTACATAAATAAACCATGCACTTTACTTATTTGTGTGCCCACATTTAATGATATATTGTGCATGTAACTTTCAGGAACATGATTTATGACATTTTATATCACCACAGAGGGGTGTTTACTTGAAATATGTACTTGAAAAATATCATATAAAATGATGTTATTTGATATATATTCAGAAATGATCTGATTTCTCAAGAAAATGCAAGCTGAAAAACCGATCTACGATTAAATCATTCTGAAACTGTTCTTAATTGAATTTTCAAGTTTAAATGATGTAACAGACTAATGAACATAAGCATATAAATTATATTTATTTTATTCGATTTTATAATGCTAGGGATTAAAACAGTGTTGTGGGTTGACGAGTGCTACTCTCAAAAGGGTATAAAACAAATCTATGTCGCACAGACCTAAAATTTTTAGCATATGTGAAGGAATTTTTAAAGAAAACATCGAAGGCCAACAGTTATATATTTAACTTTATGCTTTCTCTTTGATCATCTGAGTTTGACCTAACCTAAAATTTAAAATAAGGTATGTGCTAAAATTTTCAAAGGCATATTATCATAGCCACTCCCTATTGCACATATGATGATTTTAGAAAAATAGAAAATTTTGGACCACTAGAATCCTATTCTTAGGGCACTATCTCATGTTTCTAAATATATTTCAATGTACTTCTTGGACTATTTACTAGCAGAGCGAATTCAGGATCATATGGGTACATTGTGAATCCTGTGCATAAAATTAAATGAGTGGAATGCAAAAATCAGCATAGTTATTGAATCTAGCAAGGTAACTTAATTCGATCTGATGCTACTTTATAGTTTCACTTAGCACACTTTACTATGCTCCTCGGTGTCCCCAATTCTGTTGCTGTCAAACTTACTTAAATATTTAATAAATATTTAATATCTTTTTTAAAGCCTTTTAAATATCTCTCTGACAGAATTAAAATCTGTCACTCTATTAACACTCCTATTTCCCTGGCTACTATTTCTCCTAGGACGAGCAGGAGTAATTGGAATTCTTCTTGTTTCCATTGCTAGGTCTAAGAACTTAGTTGTGAACACTTTAATCTTTGATGCCTGCCTTCCTAAGTTCCTGACAGATCTACTGTATTTCAAATGAATTAGAAAGGGGATCCTTAGTAGCTGCATCTTCATCAATACATCTGATTGCTTTGCCGTTCTTCACACGATCTCGGATTCTTTTGGAATGGTTTATCCCTTCACTTTCCCTAACCCCACATAGGTTTCCCCAAATTTCTTTGATTTCTTCTTTGTCTCGGTCATGGCTTTCTTTATACTCTTTATCTGAACGCATAATGATCCACGATTTTCTGTCTCCCAGTGCTTTTCTTCTTTCTTAATGAGTTCAAATTCTCCCAGCATTATCACATTGGTGAATACTGGATGAACTCTAGATCTATATCTAAAATTATCTGCTAATCATTTCCATCAGGACAGTCCAGAGAATGTCAAACTCAGACCATTCCAATCTAAGCTAACCACCTAACCCCTGTTGGATATTTTACCCCTACCTTGCATGTGTCAGTTGATGGCTTCCTCATACTCCAAGTAACTTTGGATCAGTATTAGGACCCAATGAGCTTTTCCTGAAGGTGCTTGAAACATGAAGGTAAACAAATGTCATCCTAGTCATGGCAAAAATTACAAAGTACCCATATAGTTCATTATGCTTCTCACGATTAGATTTCTTATCAATTTTGTTGTATTTACTTAGACATCTTTGTCCCTCACATTGCCTTCAACTCTTTAATGCAAAGTTGTTACCTAACATTGAGTCAGTCTCTAACTTACAGCAACCCCATGAACGAAATAGCCAAGCACTACCCATACTATTTTGATTCATAGGGATTTCATTGCCTGATTTGGGGAAGTAGTTTTCCATGTCTTTCTTCCCAAAACCATATGAGGAAGAACCTGGAATTTTAGAGGAAGAATCACTGACAACCTGTGATATGCAGATGACACCACCTAGCTTGCTAAAAGTGAGGAAGATATCAAGTATTTAATGATGAAGATCAAAGACTACAGCCTTCAGTAGAGATTACAACACAAGGCAAAGAAAAGTAAACTCTCATAACTAGACCAACAGTCAACATCATTATTAATGGAGAGAAGATGGAAGTTTTCAAGGATTTTATATAACCTGGATCCACAATTAATGCCCATGCAAGCAGCAGTCAAGAAATGGAATGATGTGCTGTACTGGGAAAATCTCCTGCACTACACCTACTAAAAGTATTAAAGAGCAAAGATATCATTTTGATGACTAAGGTGTCTCTAACTCAGATTATGGTATTACCATATGCTTTACTTGCATGTAAAAGCTGGACAATGAGTAAGGATATCCAAAGAATAATTGATGTCTTGAATTATAGTTCTAGCAAAATATATTAAATATTATTATTAATGAACTTCTAGAAGAATGAACAAATCTGTCTTGGAAGAAGTATACCAAAATACTTCTAAGAATCTAGCTAGACCTTGTCTCATGTACTTTGGATAAGTTTCCAGGAGAGACCCGTCCCTGGTAAGGGACATAATGCTTGTTAAAATAAAGGGTAACTGAGAAAGAGGAAGACCCTCAAAGAGATGGCTTAACACAGTGGCTGCAGCAATAGGCTCAAGTATAACAAGAATTGTGACGATGACACAGGATCAGGCAGTTTTGTTCTGTTGTGCATGGGATCCCTATAAGTCAGAACTGACTTGCTGGCACCTAACAATAACAACTTCCCTGTTGTTCTTAACGTGTAGGTTCCACCGCAACCCCTTCAGAGTCAGAGATAAACAGTCAAGTGGTGGCTGAGCATGAGTTGCATTGGCTGGAAGTTGAACACAGGGTTCTGGCATGGAATGGGTCATGAACACACTGGAACTACTTATGAACCCATACACACTGCCACTGAGGCTGTTCCAAGCCAGAGCAAAAGTACAGGACAGGGTTAAATTGCTCTACAGGGTTTTGAGACTATAATCTTTATGAAAGTAGACAGTTTCACCTGTTTCCCACAGAGAAGCTGGTGGATTTGAACAGTCAATCTTGCAGTAACAGTCAACATGTAACCCACTGCACTTTTCACTCATTGGAGTTTTATCTTATTTCTTCTGACAACTCAAAACTAGGTGCTCCATTTCTTCCTTATTATGTGACTATGCAATTTTAATTTATCCTCCATACAAACAGATTTCAGAAAACAAACGAGTCAAGTGATGGAAAATGCATTTAGAAACTTTAGTGTGTTTCACATACATACATTCAACCATATCCGATTTATTTATATGTATATATTTTTGTTCTATGTAGTTTTAATAACTGATTTTATTAATAGGATTTGAAAGGCTAATCATAGTTTTGTTGTTTTTTATTTGATGTTAGACATATCTTTTTCAGGGTTTTTTAAGCAGTTAAAAAATACATTAGTGCTATTTTAAAAATAAACTTCACTGAATATAAATTGCATACCCTAAATCTTACTCACTTTCAGTATACAGTTTCAGTTTTGAAAAATGCATACACCTTTCTAGTCACTGATACATCCAAAATAACAGAATATTTCCATTAATAAAAAAAAATCATCCATGCTCTATGAGCCCAGCCTCTTCACTTTCACCCTTGGACCAAGCCAGCCATATAGCTACATAGCTTAAATTGTCCTGTTCTATAATTTCATATAAATGGAGTCATAGAGTATGTATTTTTTCTGTCCTTTTTTTCCACTACACCCTGGTGATTCAGTGGACTATGATTTGAGTTGCTAATTGAAGGCCAGCAGCTCCAACCCATCAGTGGCCTGTGGAAAAATGATGAGGCTCTCAGCTCTTGTACAGCATTAAAATCCTGATAACCCTAGAGAGCATCTCACTTATGTCCTGTCTAGTCACTATGAGTTGGAATCAAGCGGTTATCAACCTGTGGGTCGCGACCCCTTTGGGGGGCGAACACCTCTTTCACAAGGGTTGCCCGATTCATAACAGTAGCTAAATGACAGTTATGAAGTTGCAATGAAAATAATTTTGTGGTTGAGGGTCACCACAACATGAGGAACTGTTTGAAAGAGTCATGGCATTAGGAAGGTTGAGAACGACTGAGCTAAAGGGTAGTGAGATTGAAATCTTTTTTTCCCACTCAGTGGAATGATCTTGAGATTCAGATTTGTTGTTTTTGATGTTTATTTCTCTTGATGAGTAATGTGCCATCATAAAGACATGAGAGCATTTGATTTTCCATCCACCTGGTTTTAGGATTGTTTCTGAAGTGTGGATTATGAATACAGCTCCTGGAAGCAATTGCTTATGAGTCTTGGAGGGCACACCTGTTTTGCTGCTCCTATGTAAACTGCTAGACATGGGTTTCCTGATTTTTGTTGCAAATAGAGATCTACCTTTAATTAACTACCAAACTGCTTTTTAAAGTGGTTTACCTCTATTTTGGTTATTGGACAAAACATGCTTGTTTTTGTAGGTCAGTTCCATTTCCTTATACGTTTTAACCAACCCAATACTAAGCTTACTGCCATTAAGTCGATGCCGACCTAAAGTGACCTTAGAGTACTGGCTAGAACTACCACTGTGTGATTTTGAGAATGAAACTCATTTTTTAAAATAATGTGTTATTTTTTGCCCCCAAAACCTTTTATTAGAAGCTAATTGAGGCATCATACATTCCATAGTTCAATCATATCAGGCAGTGTTGGGCAATTGCTATCACAGTCAGTTTCAGAATCAGTTTCTTCCTTCTTGAACTCATTGAACTTCTACTTACCAACCCACAAGTCCCCCATGTGCCCCTCTAGTTATTTTCTCTATAGAGTCACCTATCCTGGGTTTCATATACCAAAAAACAGAAAAACACATAACAGGGAGTCAAGAAGGCTACCGATAACGACAAAATACAACCCCGATATGAAAAACAAAACGAAATTAAAAAACGGAAATATTTAAAACACAGTTCAAGCACAAAGTGTATCAAAATGGAAAACAAATGTCAAGGTTTCAACTTGTAAAGTCAGATTTATCGTTTTAGTCTACTGTAATAGCCGCTCTGATAGGCTCTGTCTGATAAGCAGGTTATTCCCATCCCTCAATTATGATTTGAGGGAAAGCACAGAAGGCTAATTTCCAGTGCATATCCTGCAAATGTATTTGTGGCTTCCATTGTTATCCATAGCTTTCTGCACACCAGTATCTCAAAATTAACCTCTGATGCCATTCCCTCTTCGGATTTGATGATATAATTTACAAGCCGTGGATCATGGATATCGATCTGCTTCTATATGGGCTTAGTTGATGTCTCACTTAGATGGCTGCTTGTTTGGAAATAAGCCTTTAAGACCCCAGAAGCAATTCTTTCTTATACTTGGGGACCACTTAATTTCTTCACCATACTTTGCTATAGCACCCGTATCTTCTATGTTTCCTTCATTAGAGTGAGTCTCAAGCAGAGTTATGTTCTAAGAACTAGTTGTTCTTAGATTGGAGTTGGATTGGGTTGAAGGCCAAAGTTCACTCCCTAACCTATGTTTTTGATCAGCTTCTCACTCACCTTAGTGACATCCTTGTTTTTGTTTTGTTTGTTTGTTTGTTTGTTTTTATTTATTTATTTATTTTTTTGGACATTTTATTAGGGGCTCATACAACTGTTATCCCAATCCATACACACATCAATTGTGTAAAGCGCATTTGTACATCGTTTCTCCGTCCTTGTTAATTTATGGTAGGGAATCTTATTGATCATTTCCCTGGAACATAAGGACCTTTTGCATATAATGTCATTAATTAGTCCATAGTATTAATTTTGAAACACTATTGAGAGAGGAAGATTGAACAAGTGTAGGCTAACTACATATAGCAATACATTGATTATTCACTTGTACAGAATAAATCCTTATGTGACTGGATGCTATTTGCACAAAACGTGGGAGTTGGTGGTCAGGAAAAGCTTTCAATAATACTCACTGATAAGGTCAGGCGCAGGTTTGCTAGAATAATACATATCTTAATACAGAAAATCGGGCATTGAAGAGTGCAATATTCTTGGTATAACTGTTTTCTGCTTCTTCTCACACCTTGTAGTTTCAGTCTTAAGTCTTCAGTTTACAAGTGGGATTGAGGAAGACTAGTTCACCTAATAGGGATTCCAGGCTGCATCCCTCTAATATGGCCTTTGGACTTTGTTGTGCACCTTGAAAAGCCAGGGTTCAATACCCCATTGTTCTAGGGTCTTGGCCCCAGGTATCTGTATGCATAATCTGTGAGCACCTACTATGTACAAGTTACTAGGCCAGAGATGTGCAATAGCATGATTATTAAGAGCCCAGGGAATAAAGTCAGAGTACTGATCACATTACTTTAACTCTCTGCTTCAGTTTTCACATTTGTACATTGTAGCATATAAGTGGTCACTACATACATTAATTCAAGACATGTGTCAATAGTTATTACTATTAATAAGGGTGTTAGTGTTCTTCCATCTGATAAACTAAAATTTGAACCTGAAGACAATGGACAAAACAAATTGAAAGCTCTTCTATGTTCTTTAACTCAGTTATAGCTAACTTCAAAATGAAAAACAGAGAAGTTGATTTCAAATATACTCTTCGTATTTATGCAAAAGGAAAAAACTGTTTGTTTCTGTTTTATGGAAGGAAAGGCTGTGCTGAATGTGTCCCTGTGATTCAAGGAGACAAGCTATTGTCAAGATCAAATGAATGATTAACTAGTACTAACTAAACTGAACACAAAAATGAATGAAGAAAAGCAGAACACTAATTTCTTATTTTATATTTAAAATATTACAACCTTGTTTTAAAGACTGACAGATAATGTATTTGTCTTTTAGTTGCTTATCTATGTTCTGAAACACAAGGTGTTGATTTCACAGTGTTCCACTCCAATAGAACTCGTATTGACCTTATCAACACATTTTTGAATGGCATCATATTGTATATAAACATCACCCTCTTAGATTCATCGTCAAAGCTGTGGGTTTAATGAGCAAATTAGGTAGGAGTAGTTTGAATGCAATAGTTCTTAGTTTAGGGCAGCTTTGATCTCTTTTTCAATTAAATTCTGATAGTTTATAGCTATTTTTCTTCTCAGCTCTACTCATATTTAAGGTTATAATAACATTAGAAGGACAAAGATTAGCTATGCTAGGATCAAGGAGAAGGGACTGAGCTCTTATATTTTTTTATTGTAAAATTTCCAATCAAGTGTTTACTCTGTTTACATGAATCAAAAGTATATGGCTATTTAGATCAACAAGTTTTCATCTCTGTCCTATCAGCTGTCTTCACATGACTTCTCTCACCTAAATAAGAACAACAAATACAAAACTGGAACAGTATACCTGCTCTTAAGCTGCTTATAAGGGTTCTTTTGATAGTGAAGCAAAAATAATTTTAAATAGTTCTTTAAAATCTTCCTTAATATTCCAATATGGACATTCCAGGAAGGATCCAGCAACATTTTAGTACTAGATACAGCCAGTTTTAATTACTTATCTCACTTACCGTAAATTAGGATCACAATAATCTGCAAATGCTAATTTAAACTTGGACTTGTTTCTGAGCAGGCTGCATGTAATCATGAGCAAGCAGCAGATTATCCTCAGAAGGGCAATATACTGTACCACAAATCATAAGTTGCATTTCCTCCTCTTTTTTTTGAGGGCAAAATGTGATTCCAAAAAGATGTTATTAAGCTATAACACCTTACTCATTTTCAAGCTCTAGGCACTTAAAGTGCTGAATTTTAGATTACATTTTTATATTCTGCCTGTGCCTAGTTTCCTTACTGTATGTAAAGTTATTAAAGCTGTCTGCTCCAATTTCTCCTCTACTTAAGAAGATATGACAAAAAGATGAAAGTAACTGCCTTTAATTTCAAAAGGCTAAACTGAATGCAAAAATGAAACAGGAGAATATATAAAGACAATAAGAGTACCTTTCCAAAGGTAGTTTACATTCATTGAGTGGTCACTAAAAAAGCACTAAACTGGAAGTATGTGACAACATAATTGTTCTCAGGCTCAATTTCCTCTCTAGATAGTTGATGCTGTTTTTTTATTATGCTATGTAATTGAAATGCAACTTGCCATACAATGATTTGCTATACTAAGGGGAAGGGGAAGATACAAACATCTTCTCTGCAAAATGCATTATTAGCAACAACAACAACAACAAACTAAAAAGAAGGAGAAGAAAAGGAAGACATAGCAAGGCATCGATACCAATTTCATCCAGCCAACCATTTTTACAAAATACTCCCAAAGTGCTTCCTGTAATCAAAATGGAATGTTATATTATCATTTTTTTGCTATTATCAATATGTACTATAAAAATGGGCTCGAGGGTTGAATGAAATCACTCTTTCTACTTTCTTGACATTCAGATAGGGATGTGGATTTGAAAAGAATTGTACTTTCCTGTTTTCATATTTCTTAAGATTTATATCTATTTATAGGGCCTTCCAACTTCTGAGATTGTTTTATAGCTAAAAGCATTTGAGATCACATGCATTTGAGATCACATGTTCTTATACTTGTGTTGAGGTTTTAATTATACAATTGTGTTTTCTCTGAAAGGTAATATTCTATTACTCTCTTTCTTATTCCTCCCAGATCCATACTTCTTCCCATTTCCCCAAATTAGAAAAATAGAATCATATCTGACTCTAAAATTCCCTCTGCTGACATCTACTCAGTTTACAAATCCTGACAAAAATAATTCCTCTTTCCTTCCCACATTTGCTACTGTGCTGATATTGGCTTCCAGTCTTTTCCACCAAGATTATTATAAACTCTCTTCCTTAATATGTCTCACCCTATATTTCTTTCATCCTGAAATTGCCAGAATACTCTTTCTGAGACATGGAACTTCCAGCAAGATGGCAACATTGACAAACCTACTGCACACACTGTCTACAACAAAGATGAGAACAATTAGATACAGAAGGAAATCCTGTACGCATGTATCTCTTAGGAAATAAAAATAATCCAGCCAAACACCAACGGAGAAAATTAAAGGGTGGAATCTACAAAAACCTCCCAAGGAACAACTAGCTCTTCACTGGAAATCCTTAAATTCTCAGCTCCTCCTACAACACAGACTAATCTCTGTCATCCCAGCAGGGCAAAGGTGCCCCCACTTGATGCTCAAACCTTTTTAATGAATGGAGATCCCATCCAAGTTCACTTCTCACTTCACTGGTTATACCTCTCAGTTCACATCCCCGACACTGTGTCTGGGTTCACATTTCAGACAGTGCAGTCTGAAAGAGGGTGGACCAAACAGGAACATCACACAGCACAAAAGTGTATTGAAGGGGGAAATGAATCAACCTAATTTCCCCATGGGTTTATGGTACCTGGAAAGAGTGCTGACCCATACATGCATACAGTTGGTGGAGGAAGCTTCTACCCCTCATTCAGCTAAGGCATTTGGCTATAGTGGAGGGCTCTGAGGTTGAAAGCAGCTACAAATTTAGGAGAATGGCCATTTTTTGTTTTAACTTTCTCTTCTCCATCCTTATCTTTTAATAAACTACAATCACAGCCACTTGGCAACCACAGAAATCATCTACAAAAGAGAGCTCCTTTTGGACAAACCACTACCAGATAACCATAGGACATGAGGAATGAAATCATCCCTAGTTCCCCACAACACCTTGTTGAGCAGAAATGTCACCGCCTTCCACCCTCATGGGCCCATGGCTATACTTCTATTGTTCACTTTTGGCAGAACCTTGATAATCATACACAAGGGGCTGAGAAAGATAGAGAAACTGCTGGTTTGGACTTGGGTGTTTGGGTGTGTGCATGGTTTCCATGAGTTTGTTTGATTAGTACTTTTTATTGCTTTATTTGATTAATCAACTGGCGCTACATGAACCAGCCATCGTCACACACCACAAA
The DNA here is from genome assembly GCF_000313985.2 of Echinops telfairi. NCBI lineage: Eukaryota > Metazoa > Chordata > Mammalia > Afrosoricida > Tenrecidae > Echinops > Echinops telfairi. The sequence continues at coordinate 7,128,430 of NW_022109980.1, forward strand.
GTTACAACTAGTGGGGAAAATCCACCATCTTCTGAATCAGTACCTGAACAAAAAATATAAAAAAAACAAAACAATATCCTGCTTTGGAAACATCAATTTAATTTCATACGAAGAAACATGCTAGAATGGTGAAAACAAGTATCTCATATACTGAACAAAGAGACCTTCCTAAGCAAGAATATGCATTGTAACTACAAGAAAAGGAACTCAGAAGAATAATTCTTTGGTGCTTTCAGTGGATGGAGAGAAAGCTCATGAAAGGTATGGAGGAAAAACAAACAAACAAATGAACAGAAAAAAACAGTTGAAGAAAAAAGGGAAAATAGCATTCTGAAAAATTACAAACCACACAGAAACAGAAAATAGAAATCCAAGACAACAATATTAAAATTTTAGAAACAGATAACAGTTTTAAATAGCAAATCAGTAAAATGGCCGCAATCAAAGTCCAATGTAGTGGAATAACATACAACAACAACAAAATTTCCTAATACCATGAAAAAGGAGAATATTACAATTCAAAAAGCTTAAAGAATCTCAAACAAACTGGCCTGGAAAGAAAATCGCATTGAGATATCAAAATCAAGATATTCAATATCAATGACAAGGAAAGAATCTTAAGAGCAGCCCAAGAAAAATATAATGAAAAGTTACCTACAATGGAATAATATATATAAACCAAGTATATAATATCCAGCAAAATTATCCAGCAAATATCAAGTGGAAATAAGTGCATTTTCAAATATGAAATAATTAAAGGACAGCCTTACAAAAAATACTGAGGGAAAATCTTTGTACACAGAATTCAAAACAACATTCAGACATCAAGTGAAGTACAACGTAAAAGATACCACCACCTAGAAAGCAACCCACTTAAATTAGTACTTCAAGTAAAACAAGCTTCTCAAACACATCTACCATCAAAGCAAAGATGCCTCATAGCAACCATATAGGGCATAGAAGAACTGCTCCTGTGGGTTTTTGAGGCTGTCAAACTTACAGGAACAAAAGTCTTAATCTTTCTCTAGTGGACAGGCTGATGTTTTGGAACTAATGAACTTGCACTTTGTAGTCCAATGCATAATCCATTATGACATCAAACGAAACAAATAAGAACTCACTGCCATGGAGTTGATGCCTTCTCATAATAATCCTAAGGAGAGATTAGAATTGGACTGTAAGTTTCCAATACTGTAACTCTTGCTGGAGTAGTAGGTCCTGTGTTTCCCCCACAGAACGACTGGTAGTTTCAGACTGCTGTCCTTGCAGTTAGCAGTCCAACATGTAATCACTATGCCACCAGGGTTCTTTAAAACAAAGATACAAGACTGACATAGAGAGTCTGAGATCTAATTCTGCAACAAATCCAATTACAAAAGAGGGAATTATAGATACAAAATATTTCAGCAGAAAACAAACTAAATCATTCTCAAGAGAACACAGATTATCTTAAACTTAGAGAAAAAAATAATAAATAACAAGGTATCCTCAAAGAAAATGGAAACTCACTAAAATAAGAGAGGGAAATCACAAGGACACAGTAAAATAATAGTAAAGAAAACATGGCAACAAACTCCACAAAGGAATTCATCACAGAAAATTACAGGTAACAAAGAATACAACAACACAAAACAGTACATTACACTATGCTACAGTGCACTACACTACACTACACACTCAGAAAACAAAAATGACAACTATAAACTCCTACTTATCAATAACAAAACTGAAAGAAAATGCATTAAAAACACCAATCAAGACATAGGAGGTAGCCTAATAGATTTTTTAAAATATCCATAAATAAAATCATGAAAAGAAATTATTTTAGAGAGAAAGATAAAAATAGACTAAATATCAATGAAAAGGGGAAAATCAAGCTAATCAGAAAAAAAGCAGGAGAGGCACTACTAATCACTGATAAAATAGATTTCAATGTAAAATTGACCATGAGACAAAGAATGGCAATACATATTGATTACAAGAAGGCAGAGCCATAATAAATACCTATGCATACAATGAAAGTACCTAAACATATATTAATGAAACTGTTTTTGAATTGATGAGAGATGTAGACAACACTATAGTAATGGTAGACTTCTATATACTGCTCTTTAGGAAAATAGTTTTATTGATATAAAATTCTCATATCATACATTTCTACCACCATTAACATAAACTGAATACTCCTTAAACAAATACTCTTCCTCCTTCACCCATGGTAACCAATCGTCAATGCATTTTTCCCTCTTTTTTAGTGGTTTTCTTCATATAATAGTCATGTATCATACACTTGCATAGTTAAGTCACTTTTAACAAAAGAGTTGTATATACATCATCACTACCACTTCCCCCATTGATTATTTGCTCCCCAATTCCCTTCACCCTCCCTACTGACTCTTCCTCACCCTCCCTGATAAACCAGTGCATCTGTTATTGTCTCTATGCATCCAAGCTTTCCGTGCTCCTTAAACTGAGACACTTAACACAAATAAAACACACAGAAAACCAAAAGGACACAAAAAACAATAATAATATAAATCTAAAAATAAAGAGTAAACAAAAAAGGCAGAGAGGAAATTTCTGTCTTGGAATAAGCGAGAAATATTTAAACTTAAAGCAAATTCGAGTTGGTCAAGAGGGAGGTCATCTGACTAGATATCATATTACAATGTTGTTCAATCTACTATAACCAAGTTTACAATAATCTCTGCCTGATAGCAAAGTTGTTCACATCTCTCAACTGTAACCAGAGGGGATCTGGCAGAGGTTTAATTTGACTAGATACTCTACAGATGGATTTTGGGCTCCCACTGTCCTCCTTAGCCCTTTACTAATTGGGTGTTTACGATTTAAGCTCTGATATTTTTCCTTTCATCATATTTGGATTTTGTTATTGTCATCTTCAGACACAGGCTTGTGTGCTTCTTTGATGTAGGCTTAATTAATGCCTCCCATTACTGCTTATTTGAATGCAAGCCCTTAAGAGCCCAGACACTATTCCAGTTGATAGCTGGGCACAACCTGCTTTCTTCATCACACTTTGCTGTAGCTCCCTTATCTTCATGAAGGCAAGTATTGAGCAGGGCCATCTTGTAAGAACTTACTGTTCTTGGATTGGCTTAAAAATAAGTGGGCACTTAGAATCAATCTGCTTGTTTATGGGTTATGAACGATTCTGGTTGACTTTAGCGTAATAATATCACTTTAAAAAATACATCACTCTTAATGAAGGCTGGAACAACTAGAAAGAAATTGAATAACGTCATAGAAGAACTAGACAAAACAATCAATTTAAACTCGAGATAGAATACTCCACCAATTTTTCAACATACATTCAATCACAATGCACATTGAGCATTCTTCAGAATACACTATATTACAGCCACTCCCCCCCAAGAAAAGCCTTAATGGCATTTGAAAGCATCGAGATATCACAAACTATTTTCTCAGATCACATTGCAAAAAAATTAGAAATCAACAATAGGAAGTTCAAGGAAAAAAATCAAATACATGGAATTTGAACAACTTCCTGTTTAAAAACTGCTGGGAAATAAAGAAGTATGGAATGACAATTTTTAATTCCATGAAACAAATGAGAATGAAACTACAACATACCAAAACTTTTGGGATACAGAAAACACAGTACTTACAAGGCAATTTATAGCAGTAAATTTACACACACAAAAAAAAGAGAACCAAAATCAATATGTTAACCAAATATCATTAGTAATCAAGACAAAAGCAGGAAAACCACCTCCATTTTTAGAAGAAAATAAATATTAAGTATTAGAACAGAAATAAGTGAATCAGAAAACAAGAAAAATAGAAAGACTCAACAAGAAAATAAATCCTTTGGAATGATTAAGAAAATTGAGAAAGTACTGGTTAACTTAACAAAGATGAAAAGGAGAAGCTGCCAGTGTCATTAATAAGAAACAAAATAGGGAGCATCACAGTAGAACCAGCTGGAATAAAAAGATAACAAAATACTTTGCAAAACTGCATACCAATAAATTTGAAAACCTAGAACAAATAGACAAATCCTTAAGGACACAATACCTACCAAAATACTGCAACAGATCCACAGCAAACAAATACATTGGTCAGGCTATTCAAAGACACCACCTTGACACCGCCCCCCCCCCAATAAAATCCAGAACCGGGCAGTTTAACCAAAGAATTCAACCAAGTGCTCAGAGATGACACCACTTCTGCTCAAACTACTAGAATATACAAAAGGATGACACACTTCCAAATTCATTATATAAAATGATCCTAACCCTGATACCCAAACCAGGCATAGGTATTTCCAAAATAGAAAATTATAGACAAATATCATGCATAAACAAAATTCTAGCCATTCAAATCCAGAAAAAATATGAAAAAATACCTCATCATCAAGTGTAATTTGTACTAGTTTTAGTAATTAGGCCATTTGAAACAATAAATATAGCTCACCGTATAAATAAAACAAAGTAAATCAACTACATGATCACACCAACTGATGGCAAAAAGGCATTTGACAAAACCCAAGAACCATTCCTGACAAAAAAACTAACAATATAAGAATAGCAAGGATATTCGTCAACATATGCAAAACCAATGGCCAGCATCTTGCTCAATGAGGAGAAATTGTAAACATTCCTTTGGGAATAGGAAGCGTGAAAGAATGCCCCTTATCTCCATTCTTATTCAATATTGTACCGATAGTCTCAGTGAGAGGTATTACGAAATAAAGGCATTCAATTGGGCATGGAAGTAAAAACTCTTATTGCAGATGATATAATTCTATACACAAAAAACCCCAAAGACTCGACATGAAAATTATTAGAACTACTTGAAAGATTCAACAATGTTTCATGGTACAATAGCAACATTAAAAAGTCAGATTCCTGTACACCAATAAAGAGAGCTCTGAAAAAAAATCAAGGAAACAATATCCTTTACAAAATCCACTCAGAAGTTGAAATGCCCAGGAGTAAATTAACCAGAGAAACAAGACTTTTACAAGGAAAACCCTAACACGCTATTAACCAAGAGACTTTCATAAATGGAGAAGTATACCAACTTTTGAACAGGAAGACTTAAGATGATGCAATTTTCAATACTGCCCAAAGTGAGATATAAATATAATCAAATTTGGGTTCAGATCCCAGTACCAATCTTTAAAGAAACGGAGAAATTAATTGCCCAACAATCCCTCTACTTGGTATATAACCTTAAGAAATATGAACAGTGAAATCCTAATTTCACCGATTTTAGGTTCCCTGATTTTTCTCTCACTTTTCTCTAGTTTCTAACATCCATTGCAATCACTGCACAGAAATTCACAGACAAAATTTGTGATTGAATGGCTTTTTTATGGCAGTGAACAAATTGCGCTCATGAGAAATGCTCAGGGTAATTGTTTACCAAGACATTTTACAAAATTTCAGATCTGCTAATAAATTCCCTAAATAGCATAACACTGTGATGTAAACCTTAAGCCAAAGGCAATCAGCTCAGTCCTTTGTGGGTCTGCCAGCCCAGTTCCCCGAATAAGTGTGCAGTGGCACCCCACTCCAAAATCCAACGTCCTGTCCAAAAGAACTCAACTTTACATGAACCATGTTCTGGGAAGCCGTCACTCTACTCTGTGGCATGCACTGGCTCCTGATTCTGTTGCTGGTCCTTGGATGGTAGGACTATCATCTGGATCCAGGAGGCTCACTATTCATCCATGTTCATCACAGCACTGTACAAAATAGCAAGAAGATGGAGACAACCTAAGTGCCTATCAGTGGAAGAATGGATGCATAAACGTTGTATATATATTTAATGGCATAGTACACAACATTAAAGAATAAAGGGGAATTGGTGAAACACTCGACATAAATAGAATTGGAGGAAATTATGCTGACTGATGTTAGTCAATAAAAAGTGACATATAGTGTATGAATCCACTGTCATTTTAAAAAATGAACAAAAGGCATTCACATCAAAGAAACAGACTTTTATGTTTACCAGCGCAGCGGTAAAAGGGAAAAGGAGGGAATGGGAAGCAATAGGGTAGAGCAGTGGTTCTCAACCTTCCTAATGCCACGACCCTTTCATACAGTTCCTCATGTTGTGGTGACCCCCCCAACCATAAATTTATTTTCATTGCTACTTCATAACTGTCATTTTACTACTGTTATGAATCAGGGGACCCCTGTGAAAGGGTCATTTAACCCCCAAAGAGGTCGAGACCCACAGGTTGAGAACCGCTGGGCTAGAAGATAGGAGGTAAATTGGGTGAAGCAGAAATCAATACTTCATGAAAAGGGAAATGAGAGGGAAAAGATGGAAACCAGACAAGCCATTAGTAGGTTTGAAAAGCTATCTAATACAAAACTATACGTAATCTATAAACTCTCATCTGATTTATATTAAAAAGTAAACAAATTAATAAGCATATATTGGATAACCTTTTTCTATGGCAATGCTTAACAAACCACCGCTTGAAGTCATATTTGCTTTTTAATCTTTGCCTCTGAATGTACCATATATACTCAAGTATAAGCCGACCCAACGAATTTTACCCTAAAAACTGCATTAAAAATGTGCTGAAAAACTCGTCTTACACTCAAGCATATATGGTCAGTCTAACTATATTGTTTCTAGGATTCCAGTTCACAAAAGAATGGGTTCATTTTTAGAAATTTAGAAACCATGTTCAGATATGTCTCTGCAACCAATATTCTCCATAAAATATTTATTCTCATTAGGATGCCTTCGGAAAACAGTCCAATTGGCTGAGCCTGTTCAATTCAAGCCAGAGAGGTCAGCTGAGAAGGCTCTGTTGCTGGTGTGGTGAGATGCTGTTGAGTGGGTTCCAACTTATAGACCAACAGAAGAAAACATTGCCCACCTCTGCACTATCCTCACAATTGCTCTTGGGTTTGAGCCCATTGATGCATCAACTGTATCAATTCATCCTATTGGATGCCTTCTTTCTAGCTGCCCCTCTACTATTCCAAACATGAGATTTGCAATATTATTGGCCAGCACCACAATTCAACTGCAATTCAAGTTTTTCTTTGATCTTCCTTGTTCAATATCCAACTTTCACATGCATATGGGGCAATTGAAAATGCCATGACTTGAGTCAGGCGCACCTTACTTACTTGAGTCAGGCGATTTTTACTCATCGAATACTCTAATGAGGTCTTGTGCAGCAGACTTACCCAAGAGAATACATTCTTTTCCCTCCTGACTACTGCTTTCATGAGCATTGATGTGGATCCAAGCAAAATGAAATCTTTGACAACTTCAAGCTTTCTCCATTTATCATGATGTTACCTATTGGTCCACTTGGGATGATTTTAGTCAAAACCTGCTGGGAAAGTTTTACCCTGCCCAGAGGGTTGCTGTGCACTGGTTACTATTGATAGTTCATTCAGTATAGACCCATTTACACAAAAAACATAGATAGCACAGAATGTACAAAAAGCAGTGCTAGATAAATGAATAACCTATAGAGTATCTAAGTATCATTATCAAGCAGTTCATAGCGACCCTCTAGAGAAGACTAGAAACAGCCCCTGTGGGTTTCCAAGATTATAATCCTTTATGGCGGTAGAAAGGCTCATCTTTCTTCTGCAGAAAAACTGGTGGATTTGAGTTACTGACCTCACTGCTAACCCTCAAACACTATGAATTGGGAATGACTGGACCAAAATGAGTTTGTTTGTTTGTTTTCTTTCATTAGCCAGCTACATTAAATTTCCAACCTGTCCTTTAACATTTATAGATCAAAATATCAATATCTTGTTTTATGTTAGGTGGCTTCAGGTCGATTTTTACTCATAGAGACCCCCCATGTACCAGCACACCACTATCTCATATGCTTTTCTAAACGGTAATCTTTATGGGAGCAGATCACCAGGTCTTTCTCCAATGGAGCCACTGGGTGCATTTCAACATCAAATTTTGGGTTATAAATTGAGAATTTAACCATTGTTTCACCAGGGCTCCTACGAAAAGTGATATACATTAACAATTTTTAAGAATATGAAGATTTAGTTCAATACATTTTTAATTGATTAAAATTTTAAATTCATTAAAGAATATCCCATGGATGGTGTTAAGATTTGGTAAATTCTATAGAAATAAATGATTATGAATCAGAATACTTACATTTTAGGAAAATATTTCATAGCTAGTATTGTTAGTTTAAAAAAATCTATACATTCATATATAGTGTATAGTGAAAATATTTGGTATACTGAGCACATTTGAGCCATATTTTCTGTATTGTATACATATTTGGGGTAAAGGTTGGAGTTTTAACATAGCATTTCTTTAGAAGCAGATATCAGTCCAGAGCAGAGGGAAAATCCTTAAAGTATAAACATCCAGTTTGTACAATATCTTTTCAGCATCCTTCTAAGAGAAAACATAATCACAATATAGCCCTCTCTGAAACTTCATGGTCGATGGTATTTTAATAGTGCCCCATTACCTCAAGTGAGGGGAGAATCAATTTTTCAAAGAGCAAAATGACAAGGAAATATTCAATTATGACTCTTAGAACCTAAAGAGATTTCATTTTTGCACCAAAGTAATTTAAATTGCACAATGCCCTGTGCCAAAGAAAAGGGTTATAAGCTCCCTATTTAAATATTTTTCTCTTGAGAAAGTACTGAAGAAACATATACATAGACCACTCACCAACCCCAAACAGAGCAATATAAAACTAAGCCTTATTCTAACACTCGATAAACTGTTATGCTCTAGGATTTATATAAATCTAAATGATGAATACTTGCATCCATTTGTAAAGTAGTATTCTTTATCTAATGATAGCTTTTTAATGTTTAAAGATTGTACTTCTGTTAGCTATTTTATGAACTATTTCTCAATTTGCCAAAGACATGGGGAGTTCAGATAGACTGTTTAGTATAACTGGTATTATAACTGTTTGTTTGCTTACTATGAAGACTAGCTTTCTACTAAAATACTCCATGAAATATGTGAATGTGTAAAAGCAAAAAAATAGCTTCAAGTGTGTTTTAAGTATTTCGGGGGAAAGCCATTATGTTTCTTAAGGAAGTGTACAAAATACCCTGAAAACAACTTTAATCATTTAGGTTGACAGGTGGACAGTAATGATGTTCTCTCTAAAACCAAAACAGAATAGATGACTAAAAGGGAGATCATTGTGCCAAAAGGTTAAATAAAATTTTACAATATGTACTAAGTTTACTTAACGTAAATTTCAAAACTAGAATGGGCTTTGTTTATGCAGACATTTGGGTACACACCTTAATATCATAAACATGGTAAGTGAAAAACAAAATTTTCTACAAATTAATTATTTGTAAGAAGATGAATTTCAGTCCGATAAGAAATATTTCACTTGCTGAATTCCCTAAGGACACAGCAAATTTCTCAGTCAAAATGGTGTTAAAATATCTTTACCAAGCATTTCTTTCAGGTGTGCTAACTTTTTTACTAGACAGGTGGCTGACTTATGCAACAGGTGTTATGAAATTGCTTTTTTCAAAATATAAAAATGAAGACATTTGCCTGAGAAGTTATGGAAATCGATCAGGTCCACTATTACGTTTCTGTTTCAAAACAAGTATCCACCTTATGCATTAATGTTCTCTTCACCTGTACTTGAGTTAAACGTTAGACTGCTGGAATCTGGTTTCTTTTTCCATTAACCTACATGTCTTCGGGGCGACATCATTTATACCTCTCTGCTACTAATCTTCATACTTCTCAAGTAATTAAAGAGGACTGGGTTTTTCAATGCCTTATCTGCCAAGGTCCTTCAATAAATGAAAATATGACTAATGTGTTACTTCAAAAAGGGCAGCAAAGGTGTTCCTAGCACCAGTAAAATTATTCTATGTGTCATGATTGTTCATTGCCTTTGCTGAAAGCATTGTCGTATTATCAGGGCCTGTACCTGGCTTCTAAGTGGGAAAGTAAATTATATAGACTGTATCATGGAAGCAGCACTGCAAAAAAGAAGAAACTAATAGAGGTTGGAGTAGTAAAAGATACTTTCTTTTTTCCCCTCGGGTCCTTGCCATCACTGTGATCAAAAGAACTACGGTTCTAAAACATTTACAAGCGTGGAAGTTTTGAAAGTGATCTACTCTTATATTTTACATACACAACCAATTGAAGAGCTATCTAACCTGGTTCTAGAACCCCCGTGGAGACTAAAGAGTAAAATATTACCTGTATAGACAACTGGAATAAATTTTACTGTGAAAATTTTTACACTTTATGGCATTCTTTTTTCTGAAACTTGTTATGGAAGTTAGTGTATAAACATATCAGAATTCTTTTCTAGAATTATTAAAATTTTAACACAGGTATATACAATAATTCAAGTTATTTTGAGAAATGTCCCCGGAATCTTTGACCATGATAAGCTTCATCCACAATTCGTCTCTGGCCCGCCTCGCTCTTCTATTCTTTACCATTCAGTTGGGGTAGGTAGTGGGTCCTTTTCTGTCATATGTCTTTCTCTTTTAAATCAATTGTGCTCTATTTAGTGTATTTTTGTTCTAATAGCTACTAATTGATCTCACGTGTGATTCAATTATTCTGTAGTACAGTATTATACATTTCTGAATGATTTTGTTTGCATCAGTATTCAAGAAGTATATACCTTGAAGAATTTAGATGATTTGCCTTCCTGTTGCCTCTTCCTATATTATCTTGATCTCTCTTCACTACTGTGATATACAGCAAATAATTATGTATACTACTTTCTCACCTTTGTTGCTAGATTCAACTTTATAAGATTTCCAAAAACGTAATTGACTTAGACCCAATTGCAATGAATTTATTCACTAAAAGTTACAGTTCCACATTTCCAGTATTGAGACACACTTTCATTGCTCTAACTACTGACTTTTGTCAAGAGCTCTTTTAAAAAGGACTGTAATTGGCCGTTCTTTCCTATATATTTCATTTCATACATATTACAAAGTTAGTTTAGTATTTGTGCTTCATATGTATTTGCTGGGTTTTGAAGAAGGTTGCTTAATCACTGAAGCATTTTTGGTGACCTTCGAAGGTGAGCAAGCATAGGAATCATTTTAGTTCTTTCCTATTTCACTAATAAACTTTTTTCATGTCATATAAGTTCCAGCCAGCTTTCCTCCAAGCTTAATTGCAGGTAAAGCAAGCCCCCCAAAATAAAGGATGTGCATCCGGTTGCATAAACAAACACAGTGCCTAGCAACCTATGATAGACTGAAAGAAAATATCACAAATTACTGGAAAGAGGCAGTTGGAGCTATGCTTGCGGTAAACAGTTACACAAGCAACATGTCAGCCATGATGAAGAGTGTAAATTTGAACAGATGTCACTTCTAGAGCAGCAGCAGGCAGATTAAATAAAATTGGCTTTGGGTGGAATCCAAGAGAAAGGAAGAAAATACGATGCCTGTAGGAACACCGTGTCCAGCAGGTCTCCCTTAATAATCATACCTCAGCTGGGTAAAAAGAAAAAAAAAACCTGTTGGTTAAAAGGGGGGAGGGGATCAACAAAACTCATATTGTTGACCAATATGAACACAGTTCATATTCATCAGATGAACTAAAAATGTAATTTTTGAAAGACACATGAAGACCAGCTAGAGCCTGAAATGAAGTGACTAAAAAAAAAAAAAAAAATTAGATACGAAGCTAATGTATCATGGCAATGATTCTATGAAGAGATGTATAATTATTAGCATGGCGTTATTGTTGGGGCATTGTCAGGGAAAGGGCCCATAAATATTGAAGGGTCAAAATGAAACATTGTTGCTTTTGTTTGGTGGTATCTGGCTGGTTTCAACTCACATGGACCCTATGCACAACACAACGAAAAGTTGCTGGGTCAAATGCTATCCTCATAATTGTTGCACGGAGTCAATCCATCTTGTTGAATGTCTTTCTCATTTTTGCTGCCTTTCTAATTTACCAACATGGTGTCGTTTACCAGGGACTAGTCTCTCTTGATAGCATGCCCAAAATATGTAAGATGAAGTCCTAGTGCTCTAGCTTCCAAGAAGCATCCAGGCTGCACTTCTTCCAAGACAGATTTGTTTTCCTTTCAGCAGTATATAGTACTTTCAATGTTCTTCACCAACACTGTAATTCAAATGTATTTATTCTTCTTCTGTTGCATGTGTATGAGATCACTGAAAATAACTTGAATCAGGTGTACTTCAGTCCTCAAAATGGCATTCTTTTTTACAACACATTAAAAAGTCCTTGTGCAAAAGATTTACCCACAGCAAGGTATTCTTTGATCTCTTGACTACTGCTTCCATGAGCATTGATTATGGATCAAAGGAAGATGAAATCCTTGACAACTTCAATCTTTAGCTGATTGTCATGATGTTGCCTATTGGTCCACTCTTTACATTGATTGAGTCGTAATCCATACTGAAGGCTGCAATTCTTGATCTTCATCAGCAAGTGTCTCAAGTTGGCTTCACTTTCAGCAAGCAAGTTTGTGTCATCTGCATATCACAGGTTGTTAATAAGTCTTCTTCCAACCCCGATGCCACATTCTTCTTCATCTAATCCAGTTTCTCTGATTATGTGCTCAGCATACAGATTAAATAAGTATGGTGAGAGGAAATAACATGTTTCTGATTTAAACAATGCAGTATTCCTTTGTTTTGTTCCCATAACTGCCTCTCGATTCATGTAGAAGTTCTACGTAAGTACAATGAAGTGCTCTGGAATTCCAGTCTTCTCAGGGCTGTCCATAGTTTGTTATGATCTTGCCATGGCATACTTAATAAAATAAACCTCTGCTTCAAGCCAAGATCCATCTAACATCAACAATGATATCCCTTGTTCCATGTCCTCTTCTGAATCCAGCCTGAACTTCTGGCAGTTCGCTGCCAATGTACTGCTGCAATCGATCTTGGATGATCTTATTTTAATTGCAAGTATTTTCAGTGATATTGTTTGATAGTTTGTGAATTTTTTTAGTCATCTTTTTTTGAAATGAGTACAAATAAGAATCCCTTGTAGTCAATCAAATAGCTGTCTTCCAAAATTCCTGGCATAGGTGAGTGAGTGCTTCATTAACATTTCAACTGGCGTTCCATCAATTTCTCCAGCCTTGCTTTTGGCTAATGCATTCTGTGCAGCATGGGATTCTTCCTTCAGTACTATTGCTCCTTGATCATATACTTCCTCTTGAAAAGGTTGAGTGCTGACTATATATTTTTTTAATACACTGTGGTAGTTATATAATCATTTGTCAATTTGAGAGAATTAAGAGTGAAGGAGTGGAGCCTAGCCTGTCAATCAGGTCATAGCCAATGAGGTCTCAGTGTGGGCATGACCTTCACCTGAGGATTCAGGGAACTCCTGTATTTCTTCCTTGGAGGGAGGAGACACTCTCTCTTTCTACTCATTTCCTGTGAGACATTTCTGAAGAGAAGCCACATGAAGCTACCCTGATGCAGCCAGAACCCTGGGAGTTACAGGAACAACGTTGAGACCCCTGCCAGCACTGAGATGCTTACAACGCCACTGGATCCACAAGACTTCCCACCCACTGGTCTGTGAACTTCCTGCATTTGGCGTCATTGCATGTGTTTTGTAATTCTGAAGAGGACTTTATAGATCGGTATCGGACATATGAGCTTATATCAAACTTATGGACTTGGTCTGGACTGGACTGAGATGTTTTCTTAATATTCAATTGCTCTTGTATATTAATCTATTTCTTATACACATATAAGTGTCTACAATTTTTTTTCTCTAGTCTACTTGGACTAACACATACAGAGACTCTATGTATTCTTTCCATCTTCTTTTGATGCTTCCTCTATCAATCAATATTTTTTGCACATAGGATCTTTTAATATTGTAAACCAAGGATTTAATTTTTTTTTTAGTTTTTCAATTTAAGATATACTGAGCATATTCTTCCTTTTTGATTTTCTAACTTTAGGTCTTTGCACATTTCATTGTAATATTTTACTCTGTCTTCCCCAGTTGCTCTTTGAGACATATTGTTCAGTTCTTTGACTTCGTAATGTCTTCCAATTGCCTCCATTTCACAGTCTCTTTTGTCATCCACTTGGATTGTTTGTTTGTTTTCTACTTAATGACCTTTTTCTTTCTTCATGTATGATATACTTGATGTTATCCCACAGCTCATCAGGTCTTCTGTCATTAGTGTTCATTATATGAACGCCGTTCCTGAGATGTTCTCAAAATTCAGGTGAGATATTTTCAGGTTATATTTGGGGTATCTTTGACTTGTTTTTATTTTCTTCAGCTTCACCCTGACGTAGTCAGCAATTGATGATATGTTCCACTGTAGGCCCCTAGCCTAGTTTTAGCTACTGTTATTTAGCTTCTCCCACGTTTGTAGCCAATTTGATTTCTGTGTGTTTTCTCTGTAGAAATATACATGTACACTCACCATTTGTGTTGTTGAGAAAAAGGTATTTGCTATGAAGAAGTCATTAATCTTGAAAAAATTCCATCATGCTATCTTCGGCTTTGTTTATATAACAAAATCAGATTTCCCAACTACTATTTCTTGTTTCTAACTTTTGCATTCCAATCACTAATAATTATCAGTGCATCTTGATTGCAAGTTTGATCAATTTAAGATTGAAGATGCTTTTAGAATTCTTCAATTTCTTCATACTTCAAGTTTGGCTCAGAAATTTAAATAATAGTCTTATTGATTGGATTTCCAAAAAGGTGGATAGATATCAATATCATTCTGTCGCAGACAGTACTTCAAGATCGATTCATTTTGATGATGAATGTGATGTCATTCCTCTTGTATCCATCATTCTGGCATCGTAAACCATATGACTGCCTGATACAAAATGGCTAATATACCAAGCCATTTCTGCTAACAGAATATCGATCTTTATGCATTCCACTTCATTTTTGACAACTTGTCATTTTCCCAGGTTTATACTTTGTGCATGCTGGGTTTTGATTATTAATTGATTTGTAAGTCTGTTTCTTCTAAATATTAGTCATGCTCCATCAGCAAATGAAGGTCCTGATGGCTAACTCCCATAGGTTTTATTCCATCCCCATATTACTGTTGACTCGACTTTGAGAAGGCATCTCTTCTTCAGTCATATTGTGAGTGTCTTCCAACCTAAAATCTTCATCTTCTGTCACTATCTCTGAAATTTTTCTGCTTCTCCCCATGAGGTTTTCAGTATCCAACCATGTTTCCATTGCTAGCCATAAAGATTTCCACAGCTCACTCCTTAGAAGTGGACAGCAGATTCCTTCTTCGATATCTGTTTTAGTTTGGAAGCTCTGTTGAAACTTACGCACTTTGGGTTACCCTGCTAGTATTTGAAATACCAGTGACATAAGCTTCCAGAATCTGAACAAAATACAAGTTGCCACATTATATCGAACTAACAGAAAACAGATGTACATAAGTTGCTCTTAAGTAGATTACTTTCTAAATTATAAGTAGACGTCATATAATTAATCAGTTGAGGGCATCGTGAGTAAAAACTGATGTTCCCCAAGCAAAACAGAAGGAATTGTTCAAAACTGTAATATTTTTAGGAAGTATTTTCCAACATGTCATCTGGTGTACAGATATCGAATTTCTCAGTCTGTACTATCACATGAGCTAATTCTTGGAAAGCTCTCTATAGATAAATGCATAAATATATATCCTTCCTCAGGTTTCTTTTCAGAATTTTGACTAATGCAAATATACGCGAAGGACCACAAAAATACAGATCTCATGCTATTGGTCATCGCCTCCAACCAAATAAGTGAAAATAAGATATGAAATATTGTCCTTCCCCTCATGATGCTGTCAATCTGCCAAAGGAGTTATATGAGAGTTTTACTAGAATTATTTAATGTTTTCATTGTATCAACACAAACATTTAATTTTCCCTTTTATCAGAAATTTCTTAGATGATTTTTAAAACTCTTTATTCTTTATTCTTGGACTTTCTCAATGTGTTGTTCTTTGTTAATCATGCTAGCTTGAGTTAGTCAGAATTGCCTAAATCACATCTTTAAAATTATAATGGTTATTTTCCATCAGATTTTATTTTTATGCATTAAAATGTTATTTCTCATAAATAAACCATTTTATTGGGGGCTCTTACTACAATCCATACATCAATTGTATCAAGAAAATTCTTACATATCTTGCAATCATAATTTTCAAAATGTTTTCTGTGTGAGCCCTTGGTAGCAGCTCCTCTTTTTTCCCTCCCTCCCCCAACATTTTGAAAACACACATATGTGGGAATAACTGATAGAAATTATTGGTTAGGATTTTTTTGAGGAGTATTGTTCTTTCTTTTTTTAATCAATTTATTGGGGCTCATACAATCCATCACAATACATAGATCAATTGTGTACAGCACATCTATACATTTGTTGCCCTCATTGTTCCCAAAATTCGCTTGCCTCTTGGGTTCCCGGAATCCGCTCATTTTCCTTTTTCCCCCCCCCCCCCACCCCTCCTCTGCCCCCCTCCCCCATGCACCCTTGATAATTTATAAATTATTAATATATCTTATATTACACTGTCCGGCGTCTCCCTTCACCCACCCCGCTGCTGCCCATCCCCCAGAGAGGAGGTTATATGTGGCTCCCTGTGATCCATTCCCCCTTACTACATCCCCTTTCCCTCCTGGTATCGCCACTGTCACCCCTGGTCCTGAGAGGTTCCTCTGTCCTAGATTCCCTGCGTTTCCAATTCCCATCTGTACCGCTGTGCATCATCTGGTCTAACCAGGTCTGCAAGGCAAAATTGGGGTCCTGGTAGTTGGGGGGAGGAAGCGTTTAAGAACTAGAGGAAGGTTGTGGGTTTCATTATTGCTATACTGTACCCTAAGTGACTCATCTCCCCACTACCCCTCTGCAAGGTATGTCCAGTTGTCTAGAGATGGGCATTGGGTCTCCATCGCGCGCCACCCTCATTGACAAGGATATGAGGACTACTGTTCTTTAAGAAATATATTAATGAAATAAGTGTTAAATAATAGAAAGGCAGGGACGATAGAGTCATCTTAATTGACTCTTGAGGGTAAAACAGCAAATAAACAAAAATAAGCATAATATCCTGTGGATGAAGGACTGCATCCCAGTTAATAAGCATATAAGAAAAAAGTCTTATCATCATTACTTCAAGGAGCCTTCTGGTTGTACTTTTTCAGTATACATGTGTTCCTTCTTCTGGCAGTCTATATTATATTTAATATTATTTGCCAATATCATCATTTTAAAGCATTAATTCTTCATGAGTGGCAAGAAAATACCATATGTTAAGTCATGTGTACCTTAGTACCCCAAGTTACATATTTGCTTTTTAAAACCCTAAAAATAAGTTTTTTGACCTGATTTGTCCAAGTCAATATATCGGATGATTTTCTAACTGCTGGTGCCATTGATGTTGATTGTGGATCCACGTAGAATAAAATTCTTGACAGTTTCAATATTTACTTGTCTTATTGTGTTAATGTTATTGGTTAAATTGTGAGGATTGTTTCATTCTTTAATCTGTTATAATCCAGGCTTTAGCCTTTTATCTTTATGGGTAAGTGCTTCAAGTTCTCTTCGCTTTCAGTACACAAGGTGGTGTCCTGTGCCTACAGCAGGTTGTTAATGAGTCTTCATCCAATCCTGATGCCATATTTTTTTTTATGTAGTCCAGTTTCTCTGAGTATTTGATGAGAATACAGATTATGGTAAATAAACCTGGAGAAAGGATGTAACCCGATGCACGACTTTCCTGATGGTAAACTATACAGAATTCCCTTGTTTGAACAAAGACCTACGTATGTATACACTCCACATTAAGTACAATGAAGTGTTCTGAGTTTACCATTATTTATAATTCTATCCACATTTTTATGACCCACACAGTTTAATGCCTTTGCATAGTTAATGAAACAGTTAAATATATTTCTTCTAGAATAGTGGTAACAAAAACAAATGATAGGTCATGGAATATGACAATGATTAGAAAATTAAATATATGAAGGGCTAATAGAGTTGGAGAAAAATTAAATGTCAAGGAACTGTAGTACTCAATGAAGTCATACTGGGAGAAAATCATAAGAAAAATAATAAGAATAGCTTTTAAAATCAATATTTTATAAATGGAAGAATTATGAATAATAGCAAGATTAAAACTGTGGGAGTGAGTGGCTAAAATTGACCTGAAAAATAAAAATGGTAGCTACGTATTATACATAGAGGCCTCCTGGAGCTGTTGGGTAAATATTAATATGCTCACCAAAAAGGTCTTCAGTGAAATCCACTAGACACTATTTCAGAGAAATGTAAGGCGGTCTGCTGCAGTAAAGGTTTGTACCTTCCAAAACCCTATATAGAATTCATATGAAACAGAAATCCTTTGAAGGCAGTGGGTTATTATCCTTAAGAACATAGGAGTCACCAAGCACGATGGCAGGAATGTCAATGGAGAATTAATATTAAGGAGTGGCCAACATTTTTTGAAATTCACAGATAAGGGGAAGGAAATTCCAATTGAAATATATGGATATCAGAATGGTGCTTTAACAGGACAGTAGTTATGCTAAAGTTTGAGTGGATTCATATCATAAGGATATATAGTTCCCATATCACAATCTGGTAATACATAGGAAAAGAAGTTGCTACAGATACATTAAATTAAAGTTCTTCATTGCAATATAGCCTAGAAAAGTTCAAAGGCTGAGGAAAATCTAGGGATTAAGTAGCAGACACCATTCTTGAGATGAATGAACACTTGTGATCTTGTGCTATTACGTTCTGAAGTTTCGATCCAAAAAGAAAAACTCTAATATGCCTAATGTGTGTGTGTGTGTGTGTGTGTGTCCAAACGTCTGTGGATGGCCAAGTGTCTAACTCCCACCACAGGACCTTTCTAAGCCTGGGTCTGGTAAGAAGGTGGGGAAAGATACTGATAGGATTCACCTGTGAGTAATTCCTGCTAGTATTTCCTCGAGTGACATCTTGCTGTGTTTAAAATGTGAGAAACAGGAGGAAGGATCTCATTACCACATTACCAACAAGAGCCAAGTGGAGCATCCCTGGACTGGAGACCCCTGCACAGTGGACCTTGTGGATCCAGATGACAGCTGTACCATCAGAGGAGCAGCAGCAAAACCAGCAGCCATAGCATGGCTAGAGTTATGGACTTCCCAAGCCATGAAGCAAGTAAAGCTGAGTGCTTTTGTATAAGTGGCTGACTTTTAGAGTGGGGTGCCCCTGGTCCCATAATGGGTGAATGTGGACTTGCTGATCCACAGAAGTGGAGCTGGGTGCTTTAGACTGAGGTTCACTGGAATAGGGTGCCTCTGGGTACTTAATTCGGGGAGCTATATTTTCTGAGTCACAGAGCTAGAGCTGAATGACATCGGGATAAGGCTTACAGCAGAGTGTTATGCCTCTTTGGGCAGGTTTTTGCCTTGTACTTGGGTACCATTGAGTTGGTTCTGACCCATATCAACATTATGCACAACACAAGGAAACACTGTCTAGTCTTTTGCTGTCCTCAAAATTGTTCCTATGCTTGAGCCCATTGTTATATCCAGGGCATCCATCAATCTCCACGAGGGCCTTCCTCTTTATCACTGCCCCTCCACTTTACTGAATATCATGTCTTTCACCAAGGACTTGTTTTTTCCTGACAACATGCGCAAGGTAGGTTTCCTCCAATGAGCACTCTGGTCAAACTTCTTCCAAGATAACCTTGTTTGTCCTATCGTCAGTCCATGGTACTTCCAATATACTTCTCCAACACCACAATCTGAACACCTTGATTCTTCTCTGGTCTTCCTTAATCAAGGCCCCACTTTCACATGCATATGAGGCTGTTGAAAACACCATGGCATTTATTAGCAGACCTGATGCTTTTTAATACGTCCCGGTAAAAACTACACTGAGCATTTCTCACTGGCATTATAACTTGCTAACTTTCTTAATAAACCTTTTATGGATTTTGTCTGGGGGTTCTTTGTAGTCATTGCAATGGATTAAAACCCAGAGAGATCAAATAGAGAAGTAGAGAATATTAGACTGCAAAGAAAAAAAAAAAACTAATTAAGACAGCAAAATGGAACAATTTTATTATCCTTTAATTCCATTTTCCATGAACATTTTAAAGCCTCCTAGTATATGCATATATTCTCTCTCAGTGTGTCATACAATCTCTCTCAGTTTGTCACCTGAGGATGATCCTGTTCATTTATAAATTACCTATATTGGCTTGGGGAATCCTTGGGGGGAATGTTTAATGCACCAAACTGCTAACTGAAAGCATGGATATCTGAAGCCTATAGAGCCACCATGAGTTGCAGTCAACTTGATGGCAACTGGATATTGTTGTGAATCCCCATTCCCACATATAACACTGGCCAGCACACATGTTGGTGCCTCAAATGTTAAGACTTGTTTCTTTATATCTTTGACCTGCTGATTCAAAAAAAATGGCACCAGTTTTCCCCAATGAACCCTAGTTTTCGAGATACAAAACCACTCTTTACTCTGCTTGCCCATAAGACAATCAGAATGTATTAATGTAATGTTAGCTGGCCTGCGATGGAAGAAGTGCATGCTGGCTTTATATAAAGTGGTTTGTGTTTCACTAAATATTTAGGCTAAGTTATATTTCCCTTTGATCCATTGATATATTTCAACAATGCAAATTATGTGAAGTTTAAATTTTCCCCAATATCACTTCACCTTTATCAGGAAAGGAGTAGGAGGCAGTGCCAATTTGTTAACAGAAAATAAATAACAATTTACTTATTTGAAATAAATAAGGGCCCTGCTGGGGAAGCAAGCTATGTGTTTGACCTCTAATGCCAAGGAAAGATATTTGAGCCCACCAGCACTCTGCAAGAGAATGAGGACACTTTCTGTTCCCATAAAGATTTACAGCCTCAGTTTGCATTGCAGTAGACTGCTAGTGAGTTCGGTACAACAAATAGGGATTCAAATGTTCTGAAAACCAAAACGGTTCTGACAGGGTTCAAATATTCTTATTAAAATTAAATGTTCCAGCCTTGTTATAAGATGGCACAATTGCTGCGCCTGTGCAGCAAAGTTAGAATTTTTCTTTATAGAAGCTTGGAGTCAATCTCACCTCTGAAATATCCAAAATGAATTATTAATTGATTTCTATAAGTGAAACCATCCTAAAACCTAACAGGTCCAGATACATCTTCCTCGGGAAGTCCCTTAAAATCGAATTCTTTGTTTCAAAGTCCCTGCCTTTGTTGTCTTATCCTGTAATTTGTCGGTCTGAATTATTCTCACGTTTAAAATTTGGATGTCACTAAATTATCCCTTAATAGCGGAAAACAAAGTAGAACACCATATTGAATAGATTAGAGCTGCTATGGTCTATCCAAAGCATTTTTCACAAGTTCTAATAACCTTGGGAACCATCTTACAAAACCAGGAGCTCAAAAAAATCTTTGGAAACATTCATTCATTTTTTTATTGGTACCCTTATGAGGTCTTGTCTATGCTTGTCTCATTGTTTTATTCTGATGTCGCTAAATATTCAGTTTCTCCTTAACTGAACTCTTATGGCAATATTATTTTCTCTACCTTACATACATATATATGTAGAAGAAAGCCTCTCTTTCTTAAGGTCACGAGTTCAACATAGCTACTATTAGTGACATTAATTAAAAAACAAACAGTTAAGATTACTAGCCAAGAGAATACAAATATCAGCACCAAGAAGAAATTTTGAAATTAATTATTATATTTCCCTGGTTTTATATTTTTCTCTACTAGAATCCTATCTCCTTCCTCTAATCACTAATTCAGTCACCTCAGACTTCAGTACTCCACATCTATTTTAATGCAAATTATTTAAGCTGACTTCTCAATGCAAATTTAATTAGAAATGCACTGAGAGCAGTCTATTTAAAAACCAAATGGCAAAACTAGGGTTTTTATTTTTTCATTTTTGTTACAAATATGGAATTGAATTTTTCTTTTAAGTTTTATTCCGATTATAGTTAGCTTTTCAATTTCTAAGTGGTTATAAACTATGATTCTCTCCTCACTTTTCAGGTAACACTAACATCTACAGATAATATTCTCATTTGGAACCCTGCTGGCACATTTGAGTCAATGTTGGACTGCTATTACCAAGGTCAGCAGTTCAAACTCATCAGCTGCCCTAAAGGATAAAGATGAGGCTATCTGCTACGGTAAAGATTTACAGCCTCACAAATCATGCAAAGTGTTGCAATGAGTCAATGTTGACTCTATAGAAGTGGATCTAGTTTGGGGTTTGATATTCCCATATACATTCCCACTTCTGTTATTTTCAATTTCCTATCAATTTTTCCTCATTTAATATTTGCTCTTTGAATCTATCTTGTGTTTCATTAATTTGATTTTGTACCTCATCCTTTTTACTATTTAATGCTGCCAGTAAAAATTAAATTAGTCCTTAAAATTTAAATTGTTCTCTTTGTATTTCATAACCACATGTCCTATTTTATATTCCTAAGACTGAATAAGTACTTGTTTGACTTCCACATTAACATCCACAGTCTCTTATTTGAAACTCTGAGGTTGAAAAATGATGAACTCAATTTATTTTGTAATTTTGGTACCAAACTTCATTTGACAACAAGCCATGACCTGAACATAGGTGCAGTTTAAACTGTATCACACTTGCTTTCAGTGCAGTCATTTGTTCAGGTTCAGAGCAACCCTATGCACAACAGAATGAAATATGTCCTGGTCCTGAGCCATTCTAATATTGTTATGTTTGAGTTCATTGCTGCAAGAACTGTGTTAATCCATATCATTAAGGGTCTCCTCTGTTTCACTGCTCTTCCTCTTGACCAAGCATTATGTCTTTTCCTAGAGATTCTTTGTTCCTAATACCGTGTCCAATGTACATGAGACAAAGTCTCACCCTCCGTGCTTACAGGGAGCATTCTGGCTATCCTTTCATTCAGTATTGTTCTGTTCTTCTGGCAGTCCACTAGAGCCCATGTAAGACTTTGAGCACATGCCACCTGAATTTACAAACTGTTTGAAGATATATTTGACACAGTGAATGCCAGTAACCAAAGACCAGAAAAAATGGTGCTAGATACTAAGGACATCATGCATGAAGAAAGTGAAATGTCATTAAAATACAGGACAGCAGAAAAAGCCAAAATAGATGTCAGAAAAGACTCAGAATTGCAATTGCTCATAAATATATAGTCAAAGCAAACAAAAGTAACATGAACTTAAAGAATTAAACAGAAGACTTCAAAGTGTGGTTCAAATAAATGAGGTAAAGTATTATGATGAAATGTGCAAAGATCTAGTTAAAAGCTAGAAGTGTATAACACAAGCAGCATTTCTCAAGCCAAAATAACAGAACTCAAGCCTCAAGTTGCATTGCTGAAGGATTCCTTGACCAATAATTAAATGATACAATAAGCATCAAAAAAGATGGAAATACAAAATCACTGTACCAAGAATAATGCATGCCATTCAAACATTTAGGAAGACGTTTATGATCAAGAATTGTCATTAGTGAAGGAAGAAGTTCAATCTTTACTTAAATCACTGGTGAACAACACGTCTTGAGTAAATGAAGGAATGCGAATTAAGATGCGTCAACTAGCAGAGACAGAGCTAGAAGCATCTACTCATGGCAAGAAATGTGGAAGACAACCTGGTAAATGGACTAAAAGAGATCAACATTATTGTACAAGGAGTTCTGTTGTTGCTGTTGATTAAGTAATTGGAGTCCAAACCAATCGGATGTTCTATGGGAGAAAGATGAGCCTATCTGCTCCCCTAAAGACTTGTAGTCACAAAAACCCTATATAAAGTTGTCAAGAATTATAACGGACTTGCAGGCATTTTTGTTTTGTTTCATTTATATTGTTGTAAATTACATGGAAAGGCAATCAAATAGAATATGGGAATAACTGTAAATATCAAGAATATACCATACTAGCAAACTTTTTCTGAATCTACTTAAAAGCTCTATGCAGTTATATACACTTTGGCAAACTCTTCTAGAAGTTCAAATCAGATTCCGAGGACAGTGAATAAGGATTACTATTGCTGGCCTTGGCCAGGAATAGAAAAGACAAGAAAGGCACTCTTTTTAAAAACTAAATGTGGGAAAAAAAACTAAAAATGGAACTTGATTGTGTTAATCATAACAAGCATGAGACTATATGAGGATTACATGAGGAAGATTCACTAATAACCGGTGCTATAAAGATGACACAGCTTTGCTTGGCAAAAAGGAAGACTACTTTAAGAACTTATTGCTACAGGTCAGAATACATC
>NW_022109980.1:7154005-7155507 GCF_000313985.2 Echinops telfairi
AAAAAAAGAAAGCCCAATTTCCAGAAAAGAACATTATGTTTGGTAAAATAGTGGGTCAGCAACAAGGATGAGATAGACCACAAATTTATACATATTTACTCAAACATGATCATGAATATGGCACAAGACTAGTCACGTTTGGGTTTTGGTTTTTTCTCTGTTATATAGAAGGCTGCCATCGGTGGGATTTGACTCTGGGGCACCTAACAACTACTAACAACAACAATGGGGGATTGTTAATGGAGTGGCTGAGAGATTTACCAAATTTACAATTAAGGCCATTTTGTCGGAGACTGTATGGATCCAGAAAAATGAGAGGGGCTGGGAATAACAGGAAAATCATTCACTTATACATTATCCACAGATCGATGACTAATAACAACCGTATTGCAGTACTGGTAGTATAGCAGTATACATATTAATCTGCTAATCACAAGGTCACTTGTGTTGAACTCACAGGAATCAACTAGATGGCAGCAATTTGAGGTGTTGATATTTGGATTGGACACACTAGAACTGTCCCATAGGTTTTCCAAAGCTGTTATCTTTCTCCTCAGTAGTGATTGGCAGGTGCAAACCAAGGACTACTTGGTTTAACCACTGTTTGCTTCTCTAGAGAAGCAAAACCAGGACACTTATGATTTATATGTCTATATTTTTTCACATATATAAATATATATATAAAACTCAAAGAATATAACAGCTAATTAGTTCCACACAGCAGTATAGAAGGCTCAGTTCAACTTACTTCCATGGAACAGTTAATATACTGGAAGTCTTTCAAATCATGAGGGCTGTTGAGTCCAAAGTCAAGGAAGCAGACAGCTGAGTCTTCCCCAGAGCAATGCAGGCAGTCTGGCCATGGGCAGCAAACAGCATGGCAGGTCACAAAAGTCAGCCCTATGACAGGATCCAACAGTCCCAAGCTCAAGCGATGTATGCACCAACAGCGTGGTGAAGCAGGCCTCGAAGGAACCTTAAGCTCTAGTAACAGGATCCACAGGTTGGATATCCCATGGGTAGTGTGGCTCACAAGTTAAGGAAGAGAACTAGCTAAGGCAACTGCACACTTGCCAGTCACCAGAGAGCAAGAGAAAGAGAGACAGGGCTTGCCGATATATTGATCTCTTTGCCCTCCAATTAAACTACGACCTTATTAATCCCACATGTTCTTTTTGGCCAGGTTGGCGCAATAAACCTACCTATCACAACCACTGAAAACCAGGATACTTCCAGAGGAAGATAAGTGCTCTTAAAGACTGAACTAGGTTTGGGGATATAAGGAAGATAAAAGCCTGTTTTAAAATTCTTTTGAAAAATGTGTATCATTGAGTTTATTTAGGTCAGTTGTTTGGTTCCCTAGGTTGTACAAATAATTGTTCTTCTGCTAAACAAAATAATAATAATAATAATAGTTTGGCTTCACCTAGAAACGACTTGAGGATCCCCATTGGTGGACTGGTTACATGTTAGGTTCCTAAACACAAGGTCTATAGTTTGAA
>NW_022109980.1:7157293-7158979 GCF_000313985.2 Echinops telfairi
TAAGTCACATTTATTCTTGTTTCTCCATATAACAATGGTGTAATTAAATATTTATCTTTGCAAGATTGACTGAATAGCTAAGCCCATTTTCTAGATCTGTCCATGCCTTACAGTATTTAGGAGAGTTGTCATTGTTTTTATTGAGATATGATAGTTCATAGTATGAATATACCAGAGCTTGTTTGTCCATTCCTCTTTAGTTGGGAGTTATGTTTTTTCCATATTTTTTATTATGGAAATTACTCCAATAAACATAAAGGCACATACATCTGTTAATGTTGTATCCTTGATTTCTTTAGGGGCTATACCCAGTAGAGAGTTTGCTTGATCCATATGGTACTTGTACTTGTTTAAGAAAATACCATACTGATTTCCGTAGTGGGTGTACAATTCTACAATCCCACCAATAATGTAAAAGCATTCCTTTCTTTCCACATCCTCTACAGCATTTATTATTTTCCGTTTTATTGGGTTTTGTCAAAAGTGTTGGTGTGAGGTAATACCTCATTATTGTTTTAATTTGTATTCAATCTTACTGCTAATGATCTCGAATATTTCTTCATATGACTATTGATCATTTGGATGCCATCTCTGGTAAATTCTTTCTTTTTTTAATTTTAATTTAATTTTATTGGGGGCTCTTACAGCTCTTATCACAACCCATACATATATCCAATTTGTCAAACATGTTGTCATCATCTTTTCCAAAACCTTTTCTTCCTACTTAAGGCCCTGGCATTAGCTCCTCATTTCCCTCGCTCCCTTCCCCATGCCCCCTTGATAATTTACAAATTGTTTTTTTAAACACGCCCATAACAGTTTTTAAGCAAACTTCTGTTACAGGTACTTGACCTCTAAATAAATGTTCATTTGCTATTGTATTCGTCTGCGTACTTTAGAGAAACAAATCCACAGCAACTCAAGTATAAGAGAGAGTTTTATGTAAAGATTATGCGGGCATCAAGAAAACATCCCAACCCACTGCTGCCAAGCCCACAAGTCCAACATTAACCCATTAACCCATATGTCCAACACCAATCCAGAAAGTTCTCCTCCATCTCACCAAAGCAGATACAATGATGCCGACTGCTGAGTCAGTGAGTGTGTAAGCATCTCAGCGCTGGCAGAGGTCTCCACACAGTTGCTCCAGCACCCAGGGCTGCATTGGGGTAGGTCCATGTGGATTCTTGGGGATGCCTTGTGCGACCATAACAAAGCAAGACCCAAGAACTCAAAAGGCGAGGCTCACCAAACCATTTATCCCTCCGTCCTTCAATCAATCTCATGTGTGTTTATTGGCCAGGTTGGCACAATAAACTAACTCAGGTATCAATGATGGGTTATAAAAAATGGTTTTATGAGAATATAAACTGTATTTAACTTCATTATTTTATACGAGAAAAGGTTCCCTGGTAGTGTGGTGGTTAAAAGTGGGGCTTAAATCCAAAAGATCAGCAGTTAGAAAGCACCAGTCACTCCTCGGGAGAAAGGTGGGGCTTTCTATTCCCTTAAACAGTTACAGTCTGGGGCAGCTCTACTTGGCATTGATGCGATGACAGGGATTTTGACTTTTTTCTGGTTGGTTTTATAAGAGAAAAAAGATTCCAAATTCAAATATAATGTACAGAGACCCATTTATTAAGTCTTAGTGGGACAAAGACAAAAAAAAGTCAAAGACAAATAATC
>NW_022109980.1:7160811-7162422 GCF_000313985.2 Echinops telfairi
GGGTCTTTTCAGCACAGTACCATGTGTCTTTTCAGTGGAGCATCTCTCAAAGAGTTAACCCAGAGAAGAAAGGGTCCCCCACCTCCAAGGAGGAAATACAGGAATTCCCAGAATCCTCAGAGGAAGGCCATGCCCACACAGAAGCCTTATTGGCTATACAATGATTGACAGGCTAGACTCTATTCTTTCACTCCCAATCCTCAAATTGACACCAGATTATGCAACTACCACACTCACTTGCTGAAAAATAGTAATTCTTAAAACATGCTCAGATGAACACATATTTAGGACATACTGTATCAAATCAAAAAATAAATATGTAACTTGAGTAAGGAACTTGTAGGAGATACAAGTACATAAAATAATTATCACCAGGCTACTAATCACTTTATTAAAACCCATTTTCTGTTTTTCATCCATAATTAACTAGTTTTACTCATGCCTGATGAAAATATTAAGAAACCCTAGACTTAACAAACTAGAGAATACTGGGGCAGTATCAGCACACATTTCTAATTTCTATTTACTGTTTTTGAAATTTATCTTATCATTTAACTTCTCCATATGCATTCTTTTTGTGTGGTCTTCATCAAATGATTCTTAGGATATTTCCTGAAGTGCTAACTCAATTTCATAGAGAGTACACAATTGAATGACAAGTTCTAATTTTTCAGAAGTAATTAATACTAACTTTCCTAGTTAATCCAAAGCTCCATGTGGAAGATGCAAAAATAGCTTGCTTCATTTAATATGCATAACAGATGTCATTATATTTCTACACATCTGAATAGTGTTTTCATATTGTTCAGAATTGAGTGCGGTATTTCAATCTGAATTGTCACAGATTTTTTTTCAAGTCAATAATACAAGCCCACAAAATTAAAATGCCCTACTTGTGTGAAACATAACAAAATCATTGTTTGTTTATTTTTTAAGGTGCTAATAAAAAAGATTAATGATACTGCTGGATAATGAAACAATCTGCCAGGAGGCAAGCCCCAGAATACAGAGTGGCATAGTAACAAGGAGGGCTCAGGAAAAATAGCACAACCCAACAACAAAAACTTTCATCCCTAAATATATTCAACAGAATTCCTTTTACTACGTGATTGACATTTGGACATTAAGAGTTGATTTTCTGTTTATGTGTTGCTGACATGTCTCAGAGAGTATTTACCTCCAGATAAGAATGTTTGCAATTGAGGAGAGTTTAGTCAATCAAGGAAGGTATTTGACCTCCATAAAAGCTGTTTCCTTAAAAAAGACACTCACACTTCTAATACATATTACTGGAATACTTTCTTAAATGTGTACTACAATCATTTAAACTGGTGATAGTTCAAATCATTTATCTTCTGAAGATAAGGAAGGAACCTAACAAATCTGAAATATTACAAATACTGTGAAGAACCAAAAAGGATCCCTGGTGGCTAGTGGTTATGCATTCGACTGTGATCCTCAAGGTTAGCTGTTCAAAACCCGCAGCTTCTCCGAAGGAGAAAGACTAGATTATGGCCTCAGAAACTAAGTTATAGCCTCAGAAACTTACAGGGGCAGTTCTACCCTTTTCTATAGAGTCACCAGTGAGTTCGTCTTTTTTGATGAAGGACG
>NW_022109980.1:7163278-7165398 GCF_000313985.2 Echinops telfairi
GAGGGATGAGTCAACCAGGGTGAAGTATAGCACCGATGAAACATACAATACTCCTCTGGTTCCTTGAGGCTTCCTCACCCTCCACTCTCATGACTCAAATCCTACCTTTCACTGCAGGCTAGTCCAAAGCAAGAGCTCAGGACACACAGAATCCAGGTTAGATAAACCCATCAGGAACAGAAATGGGAGTAGTGATACCAGGATGGTAGGGAGAATGTGGGGAGAGGAGCAGGGGAGAAACCATGGGGGAAAGGAGACAACAGTCGGTATAAGATATGAAAGTAATAATAATTTATAATTTATCAAGGGGTCAAGATGGTGGGAGGAGGGGTGGGAAGTAAAAAGAGGAGCTGATACCAAGGCTCTAATAGAATGTAAATGTTTATAAAATAATGACGACAACATATGTACAAAAATGCTTGATACAATTGATGTGTGGATTGTTATAAGAGCTGTAAGAGCCCTCAATAAAATGATCTTAAAAAAAATTGTAGCCTAAGAAATAATGTAGGGCAATAGTTCTACTCTGTCCTATAGGGCCAGTGTACGTGAGAACTGACATGACAAACACAATAACAACAAGAAAACAATATTAGAATTTATAAATAATGTTATAGATGTTATAGACAATGTCTATTTAAGAGGGTCAGTCAAAAGGTATTGATATGAAATAATAGTAACCTTTATTAAACAAATGTAAAGCTACTGTTTCTTAATATATCTTCCATGTAGGTCTATATATTTCTGAAAACATAATTTTTAGCTCTCCTTTCCCGCAAATAATTCTACATTCTTCAATTTACACCACATTAAAATTGCAGTTTTGGCATCCTCGAATGAAAATTTTTTTAACCCCTTTTCAGTATCCTTTGAGTTTGGAGAACAAATGAAGCTTGAAGCTCAAAGATCTGAGCTCTAAGGCCAAGAGGACAAGGTTTCTCAACAAAATTCTCATAAGATGGTCATTGCAGCATTACATAATCCCCAAAGGGTCAATAGACCAAGAGCACATAACCATAATAAACTTATATGCGACCAATGAAAAACTCTCTAAATTCATCAGCCAAATTCCAAAGGAGATGAAATGAGAAATCACCAGATCAGCAACAATAGTAGGTGACTTCAATACACCACTCTCAAAGAGAGACAGATCAACAGGCAAGAAACTCAATTAAGAAACAGAAGAGCTTTACAACACAACTGAACAACTCAACCTCCTAAATATTTACAGAACTCTTCAACCAATAACAAAATAAAACCGAAATACATTCTACTCTAATGCATATGGTTTGTATTCTAAAATTGCTCACATGCTGGGCCATACAGCAAGCCTGAGAAAATTCACAAAAATAGAGATCATTCACATATTCTTCTCTGACCACAGTACCATAAAGCTGGAAATCAACAATAGAAAGATTTTTAAAACAAAGACAAATGTTTGGAGGTTCAACAATACACAACATAAAACATTTTGGATAACAGCCTAAGGGAAGAAATTAAGAAGTTCCTAAAAATGAATTAGAACAATAGCACACCATACCAAAACCTATGGGACACAGAAAATCAGTTATCAGAAGTCACTTTATAGCAATCAACGCCCACATTAAAAAAGAGGAGAGAATTATGTTCAGCACCCTAACACAACACCTCTAACTAGAACAGGTTCAACAGCATAGACCTTTAAACAGCCAAAGAAAAAGAAATCTTAAAAATTAGATGATAAATCAAGGAACTAGAAAAAATAAAATTGATGGATAAAATCAGCAAAGCAAAAAGTTTGTTCTTTGAAAGGATCAACAAAATCGACAAATTTTATCAAACTTCAAGGAAAAGTAGGAGTAGACAACAATATCTACAATTAGGGAGGGAACAGAGGAAGTTATCACAGACCCCAATTAAATAAAAAAGATGAATAATACAGTATTATGAAAGACTGCATTCCAACAAATTGAGTGATCTTGATGACATGGGGAAAAATACCTAGAAAAACACTCTCTCCCAAAATTAAGGCATATGAACCTTAAGAACTTGAACAGACATATAGCAAAAGAAGAAATATATAAGGTCATAAAGAAACTCCAAACTGAAAAAGCCCTGGTCCAGACAGCTTCAGAGGAGAA
>NW_022109980.1:7165999-7167150 GCF_000313985.2 Echinops telfairi
ATAAGAAATCAAGGGAGTACAATTGAGGTGGGTGTGTGTGAAGATTTTATTTGCAGACACTATGACTTTATATATTGAGAATCCTAACATTTACAAGATAGGATTGCTGGAAACAATAGAGGAGTTTATAGAGTAGCAGGCCACAAGCTTAATAAGCAGAAATCAATTGGATTCCTATCTACCAGTGAAGCGATTACTGAAAAAGACATCAAGAAAATTTCCAAGAAAACAATACCATTCACTACAGTCATACAAAAGCTGAAATACTTAGGAATAAACCTAACCAACGCCACCCCCCTAAAAAAAACCTGAACAAAGAAAATTACAGAACACTACTGAAAGAAACCAAAAGGACTCTAAGTTAGATCCTTGCTCCAACTTAAGAACAATTACTTCTTCATCATGGCCCTGCTCCATATGCACTCTCAGAAAGGGAACACAGGAGATATAGGTGCTACAACAAAATGTGGTGAAGAAATTAGATGGTGGCCAGCTATCAGATAAGATAGTGTGTGGGGTCATAAAGGCTTGTATCCAAACAAGAAGCCATCTAAGGTAACTGAGTCCACATGGAAGAAACACACCATCCTCCGTCACCAAAAGATTGTAAACCATATAATCCGAAGTCAAAGGAGGGATTAGTATCAGAGCCTAAAATTTAAGACTCTAGTGTGCAGAAGGCTATGGATGGCAGTGGTTGTGGAAACGATATAGTAAATAAGCACTACTAAACATAGTGCATTGAAGAGATGAGTTAAAACTTTGTTAGTTGATCCCTTATTCCATACAGGTGGGACCTGATTTGGTTTTCAAAAATTTCTGTATTCTTGGCTTTTGTTTGTTTGTTCATATTAGGGTTTATTGCAAAGTTGTTATGTCATTGGGAGTCACCCTCTTGAAGTTGTGTTATAATTTTTTCAGTATATGAAACCCAGGATTGATGAACCTATAGGATCACAAGTAAAAACAATTTGGTTGTCATACTTAGTCATTGAGTAATACAAATGGTTAATCTATGCACTATTAACCCAAAGGTTGGGAATTCAAGTCTACCTAGAGGTGCCTCAGAAGAAAAGATTGGAGTTCTGCTTCTAAGAGGTCACAAACAAGAAATGGATGTGGGATAGATTCAACAAATCTCGTTGCCCTGA
>NW_022109980.1:7168232-7170139 GCF_000313985.2 Echinops telfairi
CTGTCTCTGTAATCATTGCATGACTATGGATAAATTATCTAGGCTCAATCTACTTATGGTGGCTTCAAAACTCAAGTGCAATCAAAACAATGGCTTCTAGGTGCTAGGAGTCTAAATTTAGGGCATCAACAAGCTATGTTTTTGTGCCTACTCTAGGCTCTAGGGAAATAACTATCCATATATCTTCTAGTATCTGCTATCCTCAGAAAAATATTGCAGTTCTTGTCCAGTAGATGAGTCTTCATATATAGCCTCTTCCAACCCAGTGTTATCTCGGTGTCCTCTCCATCCAACTCTTGTCTGAACAAAAGAAAAAGTCACTGCCATTGAGAGGATTCCTACTCATAGCGACCCTCTAGAACAGGGTAAGACTTCTCCAGTAGGCTTCTGAATCTGTCACTCTACGGGTATATGACTTCATATTAACCTGATAACATTTTCAAATATTCTATTTCCAAACACGATCTTGTTCAAAGATACCAGGGATTAGAATTTCAAAATATTTTTTTCAAGACACACTTTTATCCATAACAGGAAGGAAATGTATGAATAAATGATGCATATGGGGTCACATATGTGTTTATGAGCACACTAAGCAAAATATTTTAGAACATTTACTAAACTACTATTATACTAAGAATCCCTGGATGGCACAAATGGTTAAGCACTTGACTACTAGCAGAAGGTGAGTGGTGCAAACTAACCCAAAGATGCTTCAGAAGATGGGACCGATGGTCTACTTCCAAAATCTTGTAAACTCTAAAAACCAGTTTTACTCTGCACACAAGAGTTTGACAGGACTTGGAATTCATTAGCTGACACCAACAATTCTACTACTCCTCATGTTATCGTTTATCACTGATTTTGGAGGCCTAGTGGCACAGTTCAAATGCACTAGCCACGTGACAATAGAAAGATAGTATATTTCTGTAAAGATGTACATCCTCGAAAACTCTATGGACCAATTCTACTCTGTATTATGGGACAGATATGGGTTAGAATGGATGAGATGGCATTGGATATTTTTATTTTTTGTCACTGACTTTAATACAACCATTAGGAAATACTCTTGGTAATAAGAATAGTTGCTGAATTGAATATGCTTAGATCCTTTGGAAAAACATCCACTATGCTCTTATTTTAGCCCCATGAAAAGTTTAATAGGGGGTCATATTTTATTGAGACCAGCTTTGGGGCGCCACAGAAATAGCTGATGAATGGGAAAGTTGGGAGTACAAGCCTCAGGGTTTCTTACTTCCACATGCTGTGCTTTTTGTACCACATCATGCTGTTATTAGTCACCTGCTTCGTAGGATTGCTCCAGGGCACAAAATGATTTCCTACGGAAGCCTGAAAATTGTCCTACGTAAGCAAATGCGTGAAGTAGGATATTTGATAACCCATAGGACAACCAATATGCCAAACAGCATTAGCCACTTAACATTATTACTCACTTGTCAATGTAGAATCTGAAAGTAAATGAACAAAGGATGGGCAATTTTGAAAACCATGTAATTTTACATAATGAAGTACTTTTTTTTCTTTTAGCAATAAAATGCATTTGAAGAAGGATAAGTATCTTCGAAGGTTTTCTTTCTTCCTAACTTCACATTGGCAGGGAGCTCCAAAACTTATTCCAAAGACTTTATTCTGTTCTTTGTATACGATTTTGATATTTTGGTGATAATAACCATATTCAAAAGACTTTAAATACCATCTATATGCTGATACCTCCAAAAATGGTAGATTCAATCTTTGTATGCTGATACCTCCCAGGTGGGTATTTTCAATCTATCTTTTTTCACAAAATTAAATTTATATGTTCAACTACCCATTCAATAGCTCCAGTTTGATGTGTGATACACTTTTCATCTCCTCCAAAACTGCTTTACCTGAAGATTTTTTTT
>NW_022109980.1:7171800-7173807 GCF_000313985.2 Echinops telfairi
ACATGGAGAGTTTTACCAGTTTCAATTACGTCAACGATTACAAACGTTTTCTAGGCTCTGATAATTGTGTGAATTAGAACCACGCCTCAAAACCTGTCTCTTTGCTTCAGCCCTTTCCCTTTACAGTCTATTCTCAACAAAGAAGCATGAGTAATATTTCAAAGGTGTAATTTGATATTTTAACCCTCTGCTCAACACTTTTCAATGATCCCCCATATCAGAGTAAAAGTTAAACTTTAAAATGTCATATAAAATCATACATAATATGATGCAGTGCTCTCTAACAGAAATATTATATAATTTGCGCCATCTTAAATGTTATATCACTACTCTTAAAAGAAACAGGTAAAATCCCTTTAATAAATTTAATTGAATATATGTAAAGTATTATTACTTTACCATTCAATAAATAGAAAAATGCTGTTCATGAAACATTTTATATTCTCTTTCACAAGTCTTCAAAATCCAGTGAACATTTTACATTCAACACATTTTAGTTTGAACTAGTCATAATTCATATTTCAAGTGCTTTATAACTGCATGCAGCCAGTGGCTACTGTATTGGACAGTGCAGACCAAACTTTCTCTCTCTCTCTGCCTCATCTCTTATTCATCCCTTTGCTCATTTGGCTCCAATGACACGCTAATATTTGCTTCTTCAAATACTCTGGGAAGACACCATCCTTGTTTTCCTCTTGTTTAGAATGTTCTTTTCCCAAATACCCTTCTCTCCTACATGTCTTGGCTAAATATCACCTTCTTAATAAAGCCTTCTCTGACTATGTTTTATAAAATCTCTATCTACTGTAAAATGTCTATCCCTCTTCCAAACTTTATTTCTCTCTATGGAACTCATTAACATTTTAATATACTATATAATTGAGTTTTCGTTTTCGTTTTTGGTACTTGGAGTAGAATGTATGTCCAGAGGGCAAGGGACTTGGGACTTTTTTTATTTGTGCTCTATCCTCAGTGCTTAGAACAGTACCTAATACATAGTAAACAATGAATATATACTTATTACATGAATTTCAAAATAAGCAAAGTATACATAATTCATACACGGATGTGTAGCAATTATACCCAACTATGGCTTTGACATTCTTTGAGAAGCCTCCCAGTAATTTCAATAAGTCATTGATTCAATAAATATTTAGTAATTTATTATAGGGTATTAGGTCCTGGAGATAATGAACAAACCTAGAAGAAATTATACTTGCCTTAATGAAGCATATATTTATTTGTAGAGATAATTATTTATCAGACAACAACACAAGTATATAATTATAAATTTTGTAAAATTCTATGAGGTTTAGAATACTACATAAATAATAATAGGAGTAAAAAGAACTGAATTGTTGACACCTGCAAAAACTTAAATGAATCAACAGAGAATTGTGTTGAATTAATAAAAACAGGTTATATGAAAATATTTTATTTTAGAAAAATTAATATAATACTAGAGTTAAGAAGAACAAGAGTAAAGGTATCCCACATGTCCTACTTTTCAAAAATGCTATTCCTGACATCAACTACAATTCTGCCCCTTAGTATAATCCCTTAAGCCAAGGGGTCTGAAATTTGGTGTAGTGGCCACATGGAACTAATAGCATAAAGGAAATTTGCTCACAGAATTATGGGTATTGCTAAATCCTAAATATGAAGTTCAGAAAACTGGAGGATCATGTCATCCACAAGCATGATGAAATCAAATGATAAACTTCAAGTCAAGTCCCAAGAACTTGAAGTCTGGTGCAGAGAGGTAAAACAAATGTCAGGTCCACTCCGGGATTTCCTCTGTTGCTGGTAGTGATCTCACCTTTGCTTCTGAGTTGGAGCCCTTTATACCTAGCAGGATGAGAATCACAATTTACCGTGCTAGTAATCACTCACATTATTCATTCACCTTCTTATGCAGGCCCATCATGGAAAAGCGATTTGGTAGAAATAACAAAGAATAACTATGGCTAGAAAATCCATGTAAACAATTCATTGAACTGCAGGCCA
>NW_022109980.1:7174676-7176279 GCF_000313985.2 Echinops telfairi
TTCAGTCATATCAAGAAGTGTTGTACAATCATTAGCACAATCAATTTTAGAACACATTCTTTTTTTTTTCTCCTTCTTATTGCCTCCCCATTTCCTCCCAACATCCATGGCCAGTTTACTGTCTCTATACATTCACCCATCATTTAAACATACAAAAAGTTTTAAAAAAAACAGTCAAAAGATCTAACAAGAATAACAAAATAAAATAGAGAAAAACCCCAGTTGGGGAGAGAACAAACTGTAACTCTACCTGAGTAGACAGTCTCATCTTTCTAACTCAAAGGCACTAGTGGTTTTGAATTGATGACCTTGACCTTGAGTTTAGCAGACCGAATGCATAACCCAGCATACCACCAAAGAATTGTGTTAACAAACACATTTATTCTCTCACAGTTTAGGAAACTACAAGTGTAAATTCAAAGCGCTGACTCTTGGCATAGACATTCGTACTCCGTCAACTCTGGGGGAGGTTCTCAAATGTTTGATTATTCTTAGGTATGAGTACCTCCCATGTGTTAAGGTTCTTGGAATTGCTTTTTAGGGTAGTGAAAATATCCTGGAATTGGATTGTTGTTATCTGCAAAACATTGAGTATGCTAATAAGCATTAAATATAAATCAAAGGCAGGCTTATGGTATGTGGATTACATTGTAATAAAAAAAACATATATACCCCCCCCCCAAAAAAAATGGATAAAAATCTCCACTGGGCAGAGCTTTCTTAATACACATTTTTCCCGCTAGGCGAGCATTAAGCAACTCACTCTGAGTTAGTGCACCCTGCGGCATTGCCTGGGAAGGTTCTCTCTGGTCATAGTGAATTTATTTTGTAAAATCAGTTTTGCTCAACCTCATTTCTTGTCATGGCTGACTTAAGAGAACAGCATGCAGCTGTAAAATTGTGTTTCCTGCTTGGGAAAAATGCTGCAGAACTTGTGATGTTAGCACAGCTTACAAGGACAACGCTATGGGAAAAATTCAAATGTATGAGTGATGTTCTCCCTTCAAAAGAGGTGATGAAATGCCGATCGATGACACACTTGGTTCTGCACATCCTTCAACATCCTGAATGGACAAAAATGTCAGCTCATAATCTATTTGGAGTTTGTTCCACCAGGTCAGACTGTTAATCAAGCCTTCTATTTAGAGGTACCGAAAAGATTGCATAAGAGTGTGCTACAAAATAGGCCTGATTTATGGCAGACAGGGGACTGGTTTTGTCAAAACGACAATTCACCTGCTCATGCAGCCATCAGAGTGCACCAATTTGGGGCAAAAAAACAGCATGTCTCTCTTGCCCCATGCATTTGATTCACCTAACCTCACTCTCTTTGTTTCCAGGAATGCAGACGGACGTGAAAGGACAGCTGTTGAGGATGTAGAAGAAGTGAAGAAAAAAATGAGGGGGGTGCTGTCAGTCATTCAAAGAGATAAGCTTGAAAAGTGTTTTCAAGAATGGAATCGCAGGTTTGACAAGTGTAATGGATAGTACTTTGAAGACGATAAGGCTGTTTTGTGAAAAAAAAAAAGGAAATACATAGCTTTGAAAAAAAATTCAATTTTGGGGGATGATAAACCCTCTTATGGAAAAAAAGAGTTTCTCA
>NW_022109980.1:7178665-7179861 GCF_000313985.2 Echinops telfairi
TAGATTACATGACTGAGAGCAGAAGACTGCCTTGGTCTTGGTGTTTCTCCTTATTGTTTTAGACTAATAAAGTATTTGTCCTTTTGTGATTGACCAACTTCAATAATGTAATGATTTCCAGGCCCATCCTCGCTATGAGGCATTTCATGGGTTTTATCACTGTTTTCAGGGATGCTTAGTATTCCATTGTGTGTATGTACCGTTGTTTCTTTATCTACTTTTCTAATGATGGGCATTTAGCTTGTTAACAGCTACTTTCTATTGTGAATGGTGTTGCAATAAGCATAGGAGTGCATAGAATTGTTCCTATTCTCTTAATTCTGTAGTGTATATGCCCTAAAAATGTATTGCTGGGCTCTATGGTATTTCTAGTCTCATTTGTATTGGGTATCACCTTGTTGTTTTATACAATGGTTGTGCATATTTACAAGCCCACTAGCAGTGTATAAGAGTTCCAATCTTCCATACAGTCTTTATAGGATTTGTTGTTTTCTTTTGTTTTAAGTTGGGCTATCATTTTGGTTGTTAGGTGATATCTCATCATTGTTTTGATTTGTTTCTCCTGATTGGCTAGTGATCTTGAGCATTTCCTCATATGTTTATTAGCCATTCAAGTGTTGTACCTTTATTGTCTATCCATGTAATTTACAAATCTTTTCATTAGTTTATTTGTTTTCTTTATTATTGAAGTGTTACAGAATTCTATAGATTTTAATAAGTATTTCCTTGTTTGTTACATCACTGTGATTTTTCACCAATCTATGGACACTCATTTTGCTCCATTAATGAAATAATTTGGTGTACATATGTGTTTTATTTTTAATAGGGCCCAGTCATCTGTTTTGTTTCCACTGTGTGCTTCCTTTTTTATATTTGATAGTCAGTGTATACCCTGCTATAGGGCCTCTTAAGTTTGTCACAATTTTCTCATTGATAATCCTTATAACTCTGGGGTTTACATTTATGTCTTTAATCCATCTTGAGTTCTTTTGTGTGCATGTGCATGGTGCGAGTTATGGCTATTGTAACTGTTTAATTCTTTTGCAGATGGAGATCCAATTGTTCCAGCATTATTTGTTGAAGAAGGTATCCTTTTCCAATTTAATATTTGTTTGTGTGTTTGTGTGTGCTGAGTCAACTATCAATTTCCTGTCAGTGGATGATTTTAGTTCTGGATTTTATATTCTGCTCCATTG
>NW_022109980.1:7180418-7181570 GCF_000313985.2 Echinops telfairi
TTCTTGTAATAATCCACAGTTTTCATTGTACAGACCTTTGTTTCTTTGATTAAATTTATTCCTATCTCTTTCGTATTTTTTTGTGGGTAAAGTAAATGATATTGTTTTCTTGATGTCTTTTATAGAGTTCTCTTTGCCGGTATATAGGAATCCAATTGATATCTGCTTGATAATCTTTTTGTTCAATCTTCATACGTTTGACTTTATGTCCTGTTCTTTCAATTGTTGATTTTCAACTTTGCAGCAATATAACCTCAGATGATTGATTGAAAGATCTCAATGTGTGTGTATGTGTGTTTATAATTTATTGAGGCTTCCCTTGTGGCCTAAAATGTGATCTCTTCTAGAATATGTACTGTGTGTGCTGGAAAAGAATGCACACTATGTTGTTGGGTTGACTATTCTGAATATGCCTAGGAGTTTGAGCTGGTTACTTGTGGTATTTAGTTTTTGTGTTTCTTTATTGAATTTCTTATATGATGATCTGTCTTACCTTGAGAGTAGTGTGTTGATACCTCATACTATTATTGAGCTATTGATTATTGTTTTGAACTTGGTGAGGATTTGATTAATGTATTTTGAACCTCTTCCCCTCACACCTGGAATCCTAACTTATGCACTTTCTTCTCAGACCTCCCGTAGCGATGGAATCCACTTTAATAGTAGCAACCAAAACCAAACTCGCTTGCATTCATCAATGCTGACTCACATTCATTGGCTGTGCATGTTTATTACGTTTATACGCCACTGGTGTATTTTGCTGAAGATAATTTAATAATGGTCGCATTAGTATATTCACAGGAAGCTGACTATTCAGGCCAGATTCAGAAGAGGACATGGAAAACGGTATACGATTGCTGATGCCAGATGAACTTGGCTATAATAAAAGAATGCCAGAAAGATGTTTACTTGGTTTTTATTGACTATGTCAAAGCATACAACTATATGTACCATAAAAATTATGGCTAACTTTGAGAAGAATGGAAATTCCAGAATTCTTTATTGTGCTTATATGGCACTTGAACATGGATCTAGGGGCAATTATGAAAATGGAACAAGGGAATGCTGCATGGTTTAAAATCAAGAAAGGTTTACATCAGGCAAACACTAAATTATTAGACCTACACCACATTGTGAAAGTATAAAATAGCT
>NW_022109980.1:7184224-7186405 GCF_000313985.2 Echinops telfairi
GACCCTTTAATACAGTTACTCATGTTGTGGTACCCCCCCAACCATAAAAGTATGTTCATTGCTGCTTCATAACTGGAATTTTGCTACTGTTATGAATTGGGCAACCCCTGTAAAAGGATCTTTTGACCCCCAAAGGGGTTGTGACCTCCAGGTTGAGAACCACTAGACTAGAAGAAAAGATGTAACAAAGACTAGGCTACAAATAAAGGAATCAGAAAATTTAAAAACATAGAAAAATCAATAAGACAAGAAATTGTTTCCTATAAAAGAAAAAAATTAGGGAAATCACTGGAAAACTTAAAAAAGGAAAATGATGAGAAAAATGGAATCTTAAAAATAAATGAAAATATTATATTACAATAGACCAAGTAAGATAAATAATAACCACACAATATTATGATAAATTATACACCAACAATATAATAAAGATTATGATACTGAAAGACAATAAAAAGGCAATATTATTTGCAATAACTACACAAAAGATAAAATATTAAGGAATCAACCTTACCATAAAACAAAAGACTTAAAACTAAAAGGAACTTATTCAAATGCAAAAGCTACCATATTCCTGGATAGGCAAACAAAATGTGAAAATGTCAATATTACCAAAATACTTTAAAAATTGGAGGCAATTCTGATCCAAATCCCACCATAATTCTTAAAAGAAATGGAAATTTGTATGGCACTTACATGCACAATGTAAATTCATGTACCTTATATCCAACAATTTTTCTATTTAGTATATGCTCTGAAAAATGAAGAATAAAACATGAACAGACATATGCATACCTATGTTTACAGCAGCAATTTTCATAATGCAAAAAGGTGGAAACAACCAAAAACCGTGATTATAGAGAAATGGAGAGACAAACTCTGGTGCATCCATACATGGAATATTATACATTAAAAAAATGATAAAGCTCTTTTGAATACTGCAAGGCATGGACAAAACC
This sequence comes from Echinops telfairi, assembly GCF_000313985.2. Classification (NCBI taxonomy): domain Eukaryota; kingdom Metazoa; phylum Chordata; class Mammalia; order Afrosoricida; family Tenrecidae; genus Echinops; species Echinops telfairi. The sequence continues at coordinate 7,185,181 of NW_022109980.1, forward strand.
AGAGAACATTATGCTCAGCAAGCTCAGTCAATCTTACAAAGGTAAATATTTGATAACACCATTATTATAAGGAAAAACAAAGAAAAATAAACACCAAAAGACAAGATTTTGATAACTAAGAGGCTAGGGTCAGGGCCTGGAACAAGGAGAGCGAAGGTACAGCCTATGAAGGAAGGATGGAGGCAGGATTTACGGGTGGCACAGGAGGTAAAGAACCATATCCATGGTGTATTTAACAATAGATCATATTTTAGGTCATACAGCAAGCATCAATAATTTGTAAACAAATCGAAACACAACGCACAATTTTTTTTCAGCTCACAATACCATAATAATATAAATCAACCATAGGGCACTCCATCCACAAAAGTAAAATATTTATTTTTAAGAAAGCATTTTGGTTCATATATTTTGAAAATATTGCATTCATGCAATAAATAGCAGTCTCATTTTGATGTTGTGGAAAACTCTATTACAGTCAAATAAAAATGGCTTATCCCACATGCAGTGGTGCAGCTTTTACTCTCACAAAATAGGTGTTGAGATTGGGGCCCACAGGAATCTATATGGAAGGGCAGAGGAAGAGGAAGATGTCAACACAAATTTTGCCAAGAGTTCATAAAACTCAACCTAAGCCTATAATTACTCAGTACATTTAAAACTAAAAAAAATCATGTGTTTGTACTGAGGAATTTTCATTCCTCATAAAGTCCTGTGCTGAATAAAACCACTGAAAAAGGTCAGGGGAAGTCTGTGGTTGAGGATGTGTCCCTATTAACTGTTTCACTTTTCTCTCCAATCATAAAATCTGGCCTAGAGCTCTTGCACTAAAGTAGCATTTGGAAGTCGCTTTAGGTTGGGTTAACTGAGTGTATAAAAGGACATTTTCCTAAATGTGTCCTTAGAACCTAGCTTTTCAAGCCAAATCACTAACATGGGACTGTAGGAAAGTCAGTGTTTGAATAAAAAGAAGTAGCTTAAAGTTTGGAATCATCCTGAAAGTCAACAGGTCACACTATTATCTAGCCATATATATATTTTTTGCCATTATCATTTCTTTTTATTTTTTAATCGTTTGATTAGGGGCTCATACAGCTCTTATCACAATCCATGCATACATCAATTGTGTAAAGCACATTTATACACTCATTGCCCTCATCATTCTCAAAACATTTGCTCTCCACTTAAGGCCCTGGCATCAGGTCCTCATTTTTCCCCTCCATCC
>NW_022109980.1:7187097-7211138 GCF_000313985.2 Echinops telfairi
TGGAGGTGAGCACACAATGATGTGATTTTTTGTTCTTTGGTGCCTGATAACTGATCCCTTTGGCACCTCATGATCACACAAATTGGTGTGCTTCTTCCATGTGGGCTTTGTTGCATCTGAGCTAGATGGCCACTTGTTTATCTTCAAGCTTTTAAGACCCCATATGCTATATCTTTTGATAGCCGGAACCTTCTGCTTTCTTCACCACTTTTGCTTATTCACCCGCTTTGTCTTCTACGGTTGTGTCAGGAATGTGAGCATCATAGAATGCCAATTTAATATAATTAAATCATTTTAGGTTGAAATGCCTTCATGAGGAAAATTTACCATAAACCATTTCTGCAACATTTTCACACCCAACATTCTCATGTGCAATAAGAATATTACAAGAAAAATTCTTAGAGGAAGTAATTTGTAAAACAAAAAAGCACATAAAGATGTTGTTGTTAGGTGAGTCAAGTCAGTTTCCACGCAATATAAACCTATGAATAATAGAACTAAATAACTCCTCTTGCTGGGCCATCCTCTTAATTGTTGTTCAAGACCATTGTTGCAATCACTTTGCTAATCCACCTTGTCTACATGTTTACTCTTATTGGCTGTGTATAAGAGCACACATTCTGAGCACCCTGGTTTGCAAAACAGTCGAGGTGGCAGTATCAGCCCCAAATCCATTCTTAGACTCCCCAGATAGATTAAGCATCTATTTAATGCTTTCAGTTCACTAACCAAAGATGTAGATAATCTTGCCTTCGGGCAGAATGCCTTGGGGGGTGGATTGTCTCCACCCTTCTTTGGACAGCCCAGGGAAGGGCAGTCCCTCTTTTAGGGTCTTGACTGGGTGTGCCCTTTATGGAAATAATTATATTGGTTATGATTGTTGTTGTTAGGTTCCGGGGGGTCAGCTCCAACCCACAGTGATGCTGTGTACAACAGAAGGAAACACTGCCCTGTCCTGGGCCATCTTCACAATTGTTCCTATGCCTGAGCCCATTGAGGCAGCCACTGTGTCAGTCCCTCTCAATGAGGGCTTTCCTCTTTTTGGCTGCCCTTCTACTTAACCAAACATGATGTCCTTCTCTAGGGACTGGTCTCTCCTGACAACATCTCCAAAGTATGTAAGATAAAGTCTTCTCATCCTTGCTTTTAAGAAGTACTCTGGCATTACTTCTGATACAGACCAGTTTGTCCTTTTAGCAGCCCATGGTACTTTCAGTATTCTCCATCACCACAAGTCAAATGCTTTGGTTCTTCCACACTCTTCCTTATACAGTGTCCCACTTTCACATGCATGTGATGCAATGGCGAAAACGATGGCTTGGGTCAGCCGCACCTTAGTCCTCAAAGTGACATCTTTGCTCTTCACTACTCAAAAGAAACCTTGTACACCAGATGTACCTGATGCAACATGTCTTGTGATCTCTGGACTGCAACGTCCAAGAGGATTGATTGTGTACTCAAGCAAGACAAATCCTTCACAACTTTTCTCCATTGAACACGATGTTACTTACTAGTCCAGTTGGGAGGGTCTGGGTCTTAGTTACACTGAGTTGTAATCCAAACTGCAAGCTACAATCATTGATCTGCCTCATCAAGTGCTTCAAGTACTCCTCACTTCAAGTACTCAACAAGCAAGGTTGTGTCATCTGCAGTAAGTCTTCCTACAATCTTGATGCCACACTCTTATTCATATAATCCAGCTTCTCTGATTATGTGCTCAGCGTACAGATTGAACAAGTATGGTGACAGAACACAACCCTGACACACACATTTCCTGATATTAAACCATGCAGTATTCCCTTCTCTTCACACAATTGCTTCTAGATCCATGTACAAGTTACGAATGAGAACAATGAAATGTTCTGGAATTCCTGTTCTTCTCAAGGTTATCCAAAGTTTATCATATCCCACACAGTCAAATGACTTTCTACATTCAATGAAACACAACTAAACATCTTTCTGGCATTCTCTACATTTTTTGTCTGTTAATTGGTGTGTTGCTGTGATGCTGGAAGTTATGTCACCGGTATTTCACATGACAACAGGGTCACCTAAAATGATGAGGTGTCAGCGCCTCTTCCAGACAAAGACAAGAAAACAAAGAAGGACTCTGCTGGTTACTGGCTGCTCGTTACATAGGCATGAGTCCTGACCTATCACTCTCTCCCTGACTTCCTTCGTAGGAAGGCCCTGGACCAATCTTCTAAACCCATATATGTAACCATTAGTGTCTCCCAAACATGATCCTGGTCCTGGTTGGACATTCCCACCTATAAATGTGGTATGTTGATTTTCCACCAATCATATTTTTGTGACAGTTTCCTTTGCGCCCCCGCCCCTGCATCTCTATTTATCTTGCTTACCAATTGTGATTCTGTAGACGCCATTTTAACTTCCTGTTGGTGGCCTTCCTCATTCAGATGATGTGTGTATGTCATTGAGTTATCTTTGTCTTTTAAAAGACTTAATAAATGTTATTTTTGCATTAGATTTGAGATGAGGTCTCTTTTATACCTAAAACAGCTGCCCCTCTACTTTACCAAGTTTGGTGGATATATTTTATGTCAACGTCATGGTACTTATGTGGAGAAAGGGTTGGATCCATCTTGTCAGTAAGTTGGTGGCCTGGGGATTCCTTTTTGTAGAGGTGGCCTTTCTACGGGAGAGGATGAGAACTTGACACTTCCTTTGGCTCTTCACCTTCTCCCTGCTTGCTTGGATTCTGTTGTTGCCTCCAAGGGTGGTCCTATGTGGGCCACCAAACTAGGAGATGCCAGAACCCTGTCATGTTCCCACCAACTTTGGATCCTCATGATTTTGCACCCACCATCTGTGAATTCCCTGTTTACTGCTTTACATTTCTAAATCATTGGCTTACAGCTATGTGAGTCATAGAGGGTTCCAGCTACTATCGGATCCATGTACTTGGGTTGGATTTGTCTGGGATCCCTTTTTGATGTCAAATTACTTTGTGATATAAAGTTCTATCTTACACATGAGTGTCACTTATTTTATTTCTCTAGATTACCAGACAACACAATTTGGTCCAGAGAAAGTGGGGTTCTGGAGAAATAAAACTTAAGGATAGAGGATAGAGGTATGCCAAACATTTGCCTTATGACAGATGGGCAAAGAAGAAGATTATTCCTTCTTTGGCAGTTCAGAGGTCAGTCATGGCAATGTGGTATACTACAAACATTCGTTTCTAGAAAGGGCATGAGAAGTAAAACTTTTGAATCTTAACTTTCTTTGTTTGAAGAAAGGAATGTGATTGCTGAATTGCTGAAAGGAATGTGATCATTGTTCAATTTCAGCTCAGGGAAGGGAAGCAACTTTTGGATTTCCCAGGTGCAATAAGCCAAACTGCTTAGACAGAAGGGCTTCCAGCAGCCCAGGTCCATATACCGTACATATGAATGGGCTAGTCTAACAGAGCTTCCAAACTGAATGACTTTATTTAGTTAGTTAGTTTGTTTTAATTCGGATACATTCTCTAATTTCTTCTTTAAAGAAACAACCTTGGTATTAATACATATATCAAATCCTTCCATACTTCATGTCCAGCTGAATTGTATATTTGGTCCCACAGTTTCCAAACATTCTTTTTATAGATGGACCCCTTAACCCCACCCCCACCTCTGTGCTAACCCTCTTCCCAAAATATTTATTCCAATTATTGGCTCTGTACGTTTATCAGCTCTGGTTTTCATACACTAAAAAAATTTAACAACCCACATACACTGCAACTTCAGGAGGATGACATCCAATGACATAACATTCCTGGGATAGGCCCTAATATGTGCAATAAAAAAAAACACAATACAACCCCCAAGTACATAAAATAATTGTGTTTATGGTTTGACTGTACTAGGATTTTATTGAGTTCTCCTACCTACTGTTATTGATACAATGTGTGACAGAAATGCATTGTAAATTATAAGTGGAGAGTGCTTGTAAGCCTACTCACCTTCAGTTTTTCCTGTCAAATTAGCTAACGGGCTTTAGGAATTGGCTAGAAGAAATGGCTCCTTGTTTAAAGTCAAGGAAGAGTTGAGAGCTTAGAGAAATTAAACCACATACAGTGTCTTGAGTGTGAGTACATTTGTATTTTAAAAAACATGCAACTAGAACTGCTGAAGAATTGGGAAAAAAAAGTAACTGGTTTTCTGAATGTTGAGCAGTTTGCCTCTGGATGCACCTAGGCAAAAAAGAAAAAGTCTGTGCCCCTCTGTGAATACCCATTGTAGGGCTGAAAGAGAGGAAAAAACAGCAACGGAGATACTGGCTGATTTTGGCCACTGACACCTGTGGATCTTATTAATTACCCTAATTCAAATGCATCTATTCTTCTTTGAGTCTTCTTCATTCAATGTCTAACTTTCACAGGCATGTGAGGGAATTGAAAACACCATAGCTTGGGTCAGATACACCTGGGTTCTCAAAGTAAAATCTTAGTTCTTCTACACTTTAAAGAAGTCTGTGCAACAGATTTACCCAATAGAATTCATCCTCTGATCTCTTACTTGCTGTTACCATAAGTACTGATTGAGGATCCAAACAAGGAAAAATATCCTTGACAATTATTTTCTCTGCTTATAATGAAGTTACAGATAGGTCCAGTTGTCAGGATTTTGGTCTTTACATTGATTTTTAATTCATACTGAAAGCTGCAATATTTGATATTCATTAGTATGTGCTTCAAGTCCTCATTTTCAACAATTCACATAGTTGAATGATTTTGCCTAGCCAATAAAACACAAGCAAACATCCTGGCATTCTCTGCTTTCAGCCAAGATCAATCTGACATCAACAATGCTTTCCCTTGTTCCATGTCCTCTTTTGAATCCTACCTGAACCTCTGGTGGCAACTTGTCAATGTACTGTTGTAAACATTGTTGAATCACCTTCAGTGAACTTTTGTACATGATATCAATGATATTGTTCTATAATTTGAGCATTCTGTTGGGACCACTTTCTTTTGAATGGGTGCAAATATGTGTGAACTCTTCCAGTCCATTGGCAAAATAATTTTCTTCCAATTTCTTGGCATAAATGCTTCCAATGTTTCATTAGATCGTTGAAATATTTCAATTGGTATTCCATGGATTCCTGAAGCTTTGTTTTAAAATATGCTGGGTGTGTTCTTCCTCTTCAATTTCTAAATCTAGATTTTTGCATATTTCTTTATAATACTTTACTTTGCCTTTTGAGCTTGCCCTTTGAAATATTCTGTTCTGCTTTTTTATTTTCTCATTTTTTCTATTTGTCTTCACTACTCTATTAAGAAAACATTTCATAGTATCTTCTGACTCATACTAAATTTTTCTTTCATTTTCTTTTGCTTTCTTCATTTATGATGTTCTTGATGTTATCCCACAACTCATCAGTTCTTCTAATATTGGTGTTCAATGGATAAAATCTGTTATGAAGATGTTCTTGAAATTTAGGTGGGATATGCTCAAGGTCATATTTTGGCTCCCATAGACTCATTTTATGTTCTTCAGAATCAACCTGAACTTAAATCTGAGCAATTGATGGTCTGTTCCACAGTTAGCCCATGGCCTGTTTTATCTACTGATATTGAGCTTCTCCATCATTGGTTCCCACAAAAGTATTCAGTTTTATTTCTGTATAAATCAATTTAGAGAAGTTCACCTGTGTAGCTGCCATTTGTATTGTTGAAAAACTATTTGCAATGTAGAAGTCATTGGTACTGTACTGTAAAATTCTATTATGGGACCTCCCACTTTGTTAATATCACCAAGACCATATTTTCCAACTACTATTCCTTTGTCTTTGTGTCCAACTTTTGCAATACAATGACCAATAATTATCCATGCATCTTGATTGCATGTTTGATCAATTTCAGACTGAAGACATTGGTTGAATTCAATTTCTGCATCATCAGCTTTACTTGTTGGTGTACAAATTTGAATATTTGCATTGCTTGCATTTTCTTATATGATAGAGACTATCTTATCACAGATGACATTGTACTTCAAGATAGATTTTGAAATGGCCTCTTTAGTGATAAATGAAATGCCATTCTTCTTGACCCGGTCATCCCTGCCTAGTAAAACATAGTATAATTTTCTGATTCAAAATTATCAATACCAGTCTATTTTGGCTCACTAATGCATAGAATATCAATCTTCATGTATTCTATTTCATTTTTGACAATATTTTTCTTAGATTTTTGAATTTAGAGGTTGGATACTCAAATTGGGGTGGAAATAAAGTATGAACTGGCTAGCTTACATAATTTCATGCTTATCTTTAGTCTTAAGTATGTGAAAAAGGATGGTTTTCTTTTATCTAATGTATCTAGGGAAGAGAGTGGGAAGATAATGACACAATTATAGGGTTCGATGTAGGTTTTCAGAGAAATACAATTGTTAGGCGTAAAATATTTTTTTATTTGTTCACTTATAAAATATAAGATGTAAGTGGGAGTGGTGCATTTTTGGTACTACAGGTTTTAATTGAATCCTAATAAGCACAAACAATTTTACTTATGTCATTTTTCAACATTATAGATGGTGAAATGTTCTGTACAGCTATCAAGGTGACAAAAGTGGTCTGTGGTGATTAAATGTGTAAACCTGATGTTACCTGTGGGGAGTTTGGGGTGGAGTCCACTTGTCAGTTGGTATTTTTATAGGAGAAACAGTGAGAATTTCTCTCTTGATTTGCTCCTTCACCTTTGTCCTGCTTACATTGATACTGTACCTGCCCTCTGGGTCAGCCCATGTGGTTGCCAACCTTGGAACTGTGAGCATTCTGCCAGGTTCTCGCTGAACTTGGATCCCATGACTTTACACCTATCAGTCTGTGACCTCCCTGCTTCTCTGGCCACCTTTCTGCACCATTGACCTGCAAATAATGTGAGTCTGAAGAGGGTTCTGGCCTATATCGAACCTATGAACTTGAGTTAGAATGGGTTGGGATGCTTTCTTGATAGCCTTCTGGAATCTTTCTTAATGTGTGTGTGTGTGTTTTGTTTTTGGTATATGAAGCAAAGGATTGATGAACCTATGGAAACCACAATTAGAGTAAGAGTTCCTGGGGGTACATTGGGGGAGATGGGGGAGTGAAGGGAATAAGAAATATGTCTTCAGTGTTGGAAAAACATCAAGGCCATTCTACCCTGTCCCATGGGTTCTCCATGAGTCAAAATGGACTCAACGGCAGGGAGTTCATTTACGTTTTCTAAATATTATCACAGAGGATAATATGGGACAGATAAGGAGTAGTTCATAATAATGATTTTAGTGATGATTGCACAACTTTTAAAATGATATATTTAAACCATTCAATTGTATGATACATATATGTAAACAATTCTTTTAAAAGATTATTTCTTTGATATAAAATTCTTCCTACTCATACAGCACACCAAACTTAATGTCCTTCTCCAAGAAGTGGTTCCTCCTGATAGCATCTGAAATAAATGAAACTAAAAACGCAATCCTCATAATTAGGGATCTGCAGGTCCTCAAGATAAATTCTTTCATTCTTTTGATGGTCCATGGTATATTCATTATGCTTTCCTAAAACCACAGTTAAAATACATAATTTGACTTCAGTCTGTCATGTAGTGTTCAATTTTCACAAGTGCCTGTGGTATTTAGAGGCAATTGAAAAGATCATCGCTCGAGTGAAGCTCACCTTTTTTCTCAAAGTGCCAGTTTTGCTTTTAACACTATAAAAAGGTCTTTTGAAGAATATGTTCCCAGATGATTTTATGTCTAATTAACATGAGATCATTGGCTAGTCAATGCTTTCTTTATTTCTCATAGGATTCTTCATTGGTCCAGTTATGAGTAGCTTTGTTTTCTTTAGTTGAAGATGTGATTCCTCAGTCTTCAAGTACTCTTGATTTTCTGCAAGCAAGGTTGCGTCATCTTCATATTGCAGGTTACTAATGAGTCTTCCTTCAATCCTGATGTTTGTTCTTCTTCATATAGTTCAGCTTCATGGATTATTTGCACAGCATACAGATTGAATATCTGTGATGAATGGATACAATCCTCTCCTGATTGTAAATCATAATGTCACCACCTCATTCTATGTGAACCTCTGCCTCTGGTTTATGTTTAGCTTCTACAGGAGCACAGTTAAGCGGTCTGGAATTTTGATCCTTTGCAATATTGTCTAAAAATCACTATCAGCCACACATTTGAAAGCCTTTGAGTCATTAGTAAACCACAGGTAAACATCTTTGTGGCAGTGTCTGCTTTAAGCCCAGAATCATTGAGTATCAATGATAACTCTCATTCCATGTCCTGTTCTCAATCCAGCTGATGTTCAGACAGTTCCTTGCCAAATGTACTTCTGTAACCACTTTTGAATTCTTTTCATCAATATTTTACTTGCATGTGATTATCAGCTTTTATATATGTATTTTAAAACGTTTGAACAAAATCTTTGCCAAATTACTAGAGAGGATCAACATAAAGAAAATAAATAATATCACAACGGGATTAATAGGCCACATCATGATAAACAGGGGGGAAAAAAAACCTTTGAAGTCAACCATTTCAGTTTACTTGGATCTGCCATCAAAATTGTTGGTATCAACAATACCATAAAAAAGTAAACAGTGTATTGTATTGGGAATTAATGCACATAGTCGTTTCTCCTTGTGGATTAAGTAGAACTACAGGAAAAGATGCTATTTGCTCCCTAGACATCCTTCATACTATGTTTGGTTACAGGATTTTCTGTTTAGAAAAAACTATTTTGATTTTTTTTAACTTGTAAAAAATGTCAAGGTTTTTAAAAATTGCAATGTCAAGGTTTCTAAAAATAATTGCAAATATTGGGTTTGTTGCCCCCTACCACTACCCCCCACCAACTCAAGGCTTGGATTTACTTTGTTGGTTAGGAGACTGTAATCATTGTAATTGTGAGGCCATCCTTTTATTTATTTTGAATAATTGTTTGATCTCCAGGGCCTTGAGAAAGCTTGTGAGCCAAATTAATGAATTCAGCAATGAGAGCTTTCCCCAGTCTGGTTGTTTCCTTCTTGCTATAGCTGAGATTTGTGACCTGGAGCCAGATATAAATTCAAAATGGAAAATATAAAAATAACCTAGGACTAATGAGGTGTGCCTGACCCAAGCCATGGTATTTTCAATTGCTTCACATTCTTGTTAATGTTGTAAACTTAATTTCAAAAAGACTGAAGAAAATCAATGAGTATGAATTTTGGTGCTGGAGACAAATATTGAACATACCATAATTTGCTGAAAGGACAACCCGATCTGTTTCGGTAAAAGTACTACCAGAATGCCCTTAAAGGTAAGGATGGCAAGACTTAATCTTATACACTTTGGACACGTTGTGAGGAGAGATCAGTCTCTGGAGAAGACCACTATGTTAGATAAGCAGAGGGCAGTAATGGAAAGGAAAACCCTCCAGAAAGGATATGGATTGACACCATGGCTGGAACAATGAACTCAGACACAGAAACCTTTGTGAGGATGGTGCAGGACCAGGCAGTGTTTCCTTCTGCTGTGAATAGTGTCACTGTGGATCAAACCAATTTGATGCCACCTAACAACAATGACAACAACACAATGAGGCCAGTTTAGAGTGGAACTTTCAGAAACAGACTTAGAACACTTAACTGGCTCTTTAGGAAAGGGAAAACGCTCAGAGTGATTATGAAGAATAAAAGAAAGCAGAAAATATACAGAAGATATTTGAGTGGCAAAGAAGCTGATGGTCCTGAAAGAGTCTTAATAAAAATATAATCCTTAGTTAACTTCTAAGTAGAATCCTTCAGTGAAGTAATTTTTCCATCTTGATGTCTTTTATAAGCTTCTATATACCAGTTAAAATAAGAGCCCCATTGAGATATTTTAATATAGAAGGTTTTATCCTTCTAATTTACAGCATAGAAAACTCAGCTTAAATAATTCAAAAGAACCTCAAAATCGTCGCAGTCTTCAGACTACAGTTGGTCAGATCAGGACAGAGAAGTAAGTACAAGAAGGAAGCAGAGCCAGAGTGCATGTCATGTGCAGAAGCCCAAGAAGGGATCTCTGTGCTGCTTTGGGGTCTGTTTAGGTTCTTCCCTTTTCTGGAGACGGTGTATTAACCCCGAATCCACAATTGGTGTACGAGGATTTTTCTTAAACCATTATGTACCAGAGGTTGTCTTCTGTCTATCTGGGAGCCATATGCTTCTTTCTGGCTCATCTTTGAACTGATCTATCCTGTCACAGAAATAGTGTGGATGAAGACAAATGCCTTAGAGATTTTTAAATTGCTTGCCATATGTGCACAGGAATTGTGGCTTAGAAGGACCCCATATTCCTTAGCTATGATTAGATAATTCAAGTAATCAAAACGATGTTTTAAAATCTAGTAAAAAGAAAACCAGTGAAAAATACTCAATAAAGCTCAAAGAGCAAGAATGAAAATAAATCCAAGCTCAGCTTGGAGAGAGATGTTGACCTGATGATGACTTCCAAGAGTTGGCAGAGGGATGCTTTTATTAAATCCCAATTCTTCACATCCTTAGGGTCACTACAGCCACTATACATTTCACTTCCACAATTATTTACACCAGAAATGTTGTAGAACAAAATTTGAATTTACTGCCAATGGTAAAGCAAAGGTTTATTGAGAATAGATACGACTTGAACTGGGGAGACACAGGCCCACACATTGAAACTAAATATATCAACATTTTGAAGAATAGATGAGCCTTTATATAGAGAAGTGGTGCGGTGAACATATGACCACAATAGTGGGGTGTAAGTATAACTCATAGATATAAAATAAAGTTAAAATGTTGCAAGATTAGATCATCTACCCTCCAACACAGACTTCCTATAGCCAACCTGGCAAGTGATTTAAAATATCTACACATATATTCCTCCTGGAGCATGCTGTGCAAGCACTGTGATAGTGAACTTCTATGTATCACTGTCACTGGGTTATGATTCTCAAGTGGTTTCCCAGTTAATATATAGTTATCTCCCATGATGAGATCTAATATAATGTAATTACGTCCACTATGAGATCTGCTATTAGAAACCAATCAATTGAAAAGGCAATTCCTTGGTGGCATGTTCTATTTTCAACATTTGAGTGCTATGGAAAAGTTTGATTTATTTTTCCTGGATATGGGTCCTGAATTTGGCTCACAATCTGACCTTTGATTCTTTGGACTTGAGCCATTGGCCTATCCTAATGCCTGCTGATATTGGGAATTGTCAGCAGTCTGCTATATTGCCTTCTGACCTTGGATTCATTAGCCTTTTTACACAGAAATCTGCTGTCTGATCAGCAAATCTTATATTCATTGACCACTGCAGCTACAGGAGTCATGAGAAGCCTCCAGCCTGACATCTGACCCACAGAATGGGAACTTGCTAGCCTCGATAATTGTGTGAGCCATGTCTTGGATATAAACATATATATAAATTTTGCTCAGTTTACTTCTCTAGGTATCCCAGCCTAAAGCAAGCTCTCTTCCAAAACCCCTCCTAAGATTATATATATATAATCCTAAGATTATATATATAATATATATAATAGGTATAGATAGATATAGATGATATTTATATTTATATCACTAAAAACAAACATATCTTTGTAGCCTCCAATGTTGGCAGAGGGTGGTTTAAAGTTTTACAGGAAGTGTACAAATTTCAAAAACCACAGTCTTAAAAAGTACATACTAACATTTGACTTTAAAAAAGGGGGGTGTAGGAAAGCTCTGATTCAGTCCTAAGTCATGGTATTTTCAATATCCCCATGCATACGAATGATGGAAAATGAATAAGAAAGACAAAAGAAGCAGTGCCTTGGAATTATGATGTTGGCAAAGGCTATTGAGTGTACTATTAACTACTTGTGTGTTAAGCCAAGGTGACTAGAGAAACAAATCCAAAGACACTCATAATACTTGTAAGAAAGAGTTTCACGGTATATCATGGAGTAATTGTATAACAAGAAGATATCCCAGCCCAGTCCAAATGAAGTCTATAAGTCCAATACTAGTCCACAAGTCTCTTTTCAGATTAACAAAGCCACTTGCAATGATGCAGAATTCAAGAATATCACCGGCTGGTAGGTGCAGAGTCTTGAATTCAATGCAATGGATGCACCTCCAGGGCTGGAGCAGGTCTCCATGTAGCTCCTCAACAGGAGGCGGTCACATCCACAAGAAGCACCATCATGCCCGATTGACAGGCTAGACTCCATCCCTACACTTCATATTGACAAGAAATTATGTAAGTACCATTTCTTGGGGAAAGCACAACCAGAATGCTCCCTGGAGAGTTATCTGGTAAAATTTTACCTCGTGTGTGTTGGACATCCTACCAGGAGGGAACAGTCCCTGGGGATGGACTTCATGCTTAGTAAAGTAGAGGATGAGCACAAAGGAGAAGGATTCAAGGATATGGTTGGACAAAATTCAAGGATATGGTGCAATGATGGGCTCACACTTAGCAAAGATTGAGAGGGTGAAGCAAGACCAGGCAGGGTTCTGTTGTTCTGTTGCATGTGTGGCCACTATGAGTCAGAACTAACTTGATGGCACCTAACAATAACAACAATATGAACAGCAACAAAACTTCTAATCAAATATAAGATATTACTAAGTGGCAAGTATTATCATAAAGGGGTGGGTCAGGGGACTGGATTTGGAATCAGAAGGCCTCTGCTATGGTCCCAGCTCTGTACTCAGTCACTGTAGTAACTTTGTTGCATCACTTTACCTCTCTAAATCATATCTGTTGTAAAAGTTACACAACTATAATCATATCTCCAAGGGTTTCTATGTGAGAATCAAATGAATTAGTTTATCTTAAAGCACATTATAAACTGCCTAAATGTTAATAAAACTGGGGAAACACTTGTAAATTCATATACTTTAAAACCCATAGCTTTTATTTAAATATAGGTTTTGTTTTGCTCTGTGGTGAGGTTTGATAGGAATATCTTTTGTGGGTTGGTAGGAGACAAAGGAAGCATAACCCTCACTTTATGGTCAAAACAAAAAAACAAACCAAACTAACAAAAAACAACCAGGAGTGGTATACAGACTCTCCTTACTCCAAGTAAACTATTGTTATTTTATGTCCAAGATAGTCAGTCATCTTTTTTTATGAAGTAGAGAAGCTTAAATTCAGATACTCTTGTACCCTGTTTCAAGCTGCATCATTATCTCTAAAGACACGGAGGGATTCCTTAGGGTCTCCTTCATTTTCCTGGCAAGAATCCAAATTGCATGGATGTTTTTCCACACTTGATCAAAGTTAAGACATTTTTTCTTTATTGTGCTTGTCCAAGTTAAATGGTTTTTTAAAGCACTTAAGTGGGTAAGTGAAACATTTAATATACTTGTAAGTTGTCCTTTATTAATAGAGTCTATTCAGAATTTGACCTTGTCATCCTGGTAGTTTGGAAGAAACCACAATCTCACTCCAGTGTGTCTTTGTAATCATATTGGGTAGAGTAGAGAGGATGCTCATGTATAATTGTCTCCAATTAACTGATAAAGAAGTTTGAACGCAGCATGGTTTTGCCTATATGCACAAAAGACAAAACAACAAAAACCATAGCTAACATCTATGTCAGCTACTAGAGATGGAAAGCAGGTCTTATAATTGAGACATTTAAATAATTGTATTGGTAGCAAGGTATAATTTTCTCTCACATACACACATCCAAAAACCTAACCCACCGCCTTCAAGTCAATTTGGACTCAAAGTAGGACTGCCTCATCGAATTCCCAAGAGCAGACTCCCACCTTTGTCTTCTGGGGAGTAGCCGATGAATTTAAACCACCAACTTTTGGGTTAACAGCCTAGCACTTTCACCACTGCACTACCAGGTCTCCTCCGCACAAAGACATCGCATCAAATACTGACTGATCTTGCCTTTCTAAGCGCAAGTATTTTGGCCTTACATGGCCCTAGTCAGAGTAACATGCATGAATGGCTTGTTTTTATTGTGAATTCATTACTCTTTTTCAAAAAATATTTGTTATGAGATGCTGTCTAGTCAGTTCGGACTCATACTGACCCTATATGCAGAAGAAAGACACATTGCCTGGCCCTCGGCCACCCTCACAGTTGCGTTGTTTGAACCCATAGTTACAGCCATTGTATCAATTCAGTTGGTCCAGGGTCTGTCTATTTTGTCTCCTCCTCTACTTTCCCACGCTTGGTCTGTTTCTTCCAGGCACTGGTCTCTCTTGATAACATGTCCAAAGTCTTGTCATTCTTATTTCAAAGGAGCCTTCTGGCTTTACGTGTTCTAAGACAGATTGAGACAGTTCATTTGGCAGTTCATGGTATTTACAATATTCTTCTCCAGAACTATAATTTAAATGCATTGATCCTTTGGTATACTTTATTCAATGCCCAATTTTCACATGCATAGGAGGCAATTGAAAATTTCATGCACAGGGCAGACACATTTTAATTCTCAAAGTGTCTCAAAGTGACATACTTGTTATTTAACACTTTCAAGAGGTCTTGTGCAGCAGATGCAAAAGTTAGAACTATGTTTTAACACAATCAATAATCTTCCAAAAAGTGGAGAGATTCTTGAGCCAGGGCCCACAAATATACCACACTTATGGGGCATGAAATGACCCATGTTGTTAATTACAGTTAATATGATAAATTTATATGATTATCCTATTTTAAATAGTAGCCAGAGAGATATTGTACCCTGAGTGATCCCTCTGGATTAATAGATATTATATTGTATTATGACTATACAAAGGTATTTGAAATATCAGTTACATAGTTTCCAACATCACAGCAAGACACCAGCCACCATAGTACAACAAACAGACAGACAAAAAATAGCAGCGAATGCCTAAAAGATGTTTACTTGTGTTCATTGACTAAGAAAAGACATTTGACTACATGGAACAAAATAAAATATGGATAGTCTTGTGAAAAGCAAGGATGTTACTTTGAGAACTAAGTTGCATGTGAAAGTTGTGGATTAAATAAAGAAAACCTAAAAAAATTGATGCATTTAAATTGTGGTTCTGGCGATGAATATTGAAAGTACCACGGATTGCCAACAGAACAAGCATACACATCCTGCCCTTCAAGTGCAGCCAGAATGCTCCTTAGAAGCACTGATGGTAGGACTTCATTTCTTAGGACATGTTATCAGGGGAGATCTGTCACTGGTAAAGGACAACGTGCTTGGTGAAGTAGAGGCGCAATAACATTATTGTTATTGTGTAACTCTGTGTAAGACGGATTGACACAGTAACTGCAACAATAGGCTCATACATAACAATTGTGAAGATCTCACTGAACCTCAAAGTGCTTCCTTCTTTTGTAGATATGGTTGCTTTGAGTCAAACCTACTTGATGACACCTAACAACCAAAACAACAAAATATACTATTGTTATTTTCCTTTCTTTGTTTAATTATAATTTTTATAAATTATTTTATTGGGGGGGCTCTTACAAATCTATGACAGCCCATCATGCAATTGTATTAAGCCCACTTGTACATATGTTGCTATTAACATTTCCAAAATATTTTCTTTCTACTTGAGCCCTTGGAATCAGCTCCTCTGCTTTCCCATCCCTTCCCCACACTCCCACTCTCGTGAATCCTTGGTTGATTATATATTATTGTTGTTATTTCATGTCTTACACTGTTCATTGTCTCCCTTCACTCACATGTCTGTTTGTTTGTTTTTTTCTTAACTAACTCCTCGGTCTTGCTTATGAGACATGGGATCATATTCAAATAAATTAACGATGCTGTTAGGTTGTGTCGGATAGGTTCCTACTCCTAGCCGTATAACAGAATGAAACACTGTACCATCTGCACAATTGTTATATTTCAGCCATTGTTGCAACCATTCTGTCAGTCCGTTTTGTTGAGGGGCTTCCTGTTTTTCTCTGTCCTACTTTACCAAGGACGCTGCTCTTTCCCAGTGACTCGTCTTTCCTGACAATATGTATAAATCATGTGAGATGACGTGTTTTATCTCACTTCCAAGGAGCATTCGGACTATATTTCTTCCAAGACAGATTTGTTTGTTCTTTTGGCAGTCTGTGGTATTTTCCATGTTCTTTTCCAACGCCATAATTCAAAGGCATCAGTTCGTATCCACTCTTCCTCGTTCAGAGAACAACTTGCACATGCATATGAGTTGATCACAAATACCACGGCGGCTTTCCACGTTTTACCCCTGGGCTTCTGGTTTGCCTATTGCTCGTCTCAGCTCTAATCTCTTGCCCTTGGTGACAGCAACTTCTTCAAGTATCTTGCACAGAAAATGGTCTCTACACAGCCACTTTTGTACTCTGAGAGCGTTCTGATTGTAGTCCCTCAGAGAAGCCTCGGACAGTTTAAAATGGACAAACGGAATCCCTTGGGAATAGACTCATCCACCAATCTCCACAGCCAGGTAGCCAGACAAGGACTGTGAGACCGTTGTCTTGAAGACCACCACGGAGTCAGGGAGGGGCCGCGGGAAAACAGACCGGCAGCGAAAGTTAAAGCACCACGACATTCGCTTGCCGTCTATAAGCCACATTTTTAGAAATTTACTATTTGCTTGGTTGTTATAAGCTTTTGAATGTTTTCCAGAATTCTGACAAGTTAAAACTCATATATTTTGCTATTATTTTTTGGGAGGGACAAGTTTATTTTGACATTTTTTTGCCCATTTTTTTCAGAAGGGATGGAATCTTGGAATTCTTTATTCTGTAGTTTCTGCTGATGCCACCCTGCTAGAGTTTTTCTAATAGTTCAATAATTTTTGGAGGAAATTATTTTACATTTACAAAAAATTATAAAAATAATACACAGAATCCTTATATGCTCTTCTGCCAGTTTCCCCTAATTAAGTTACCACAGAACATTTGTCAAAATTAAGTACCCGGCATTGATATAATATTATTCACTAAATTTTGGACTTTACTTTGGTAACGTCACGCTTTACTTTTGCTTCAAGTTCTTGTTGTTGTTAGGTGCCATCCAGTCAATTTCCACTCAGACCACACAGACAACAGAATTCAGCACTGCCAGCTGGGTGCCACCCTCAAAACTGTTTTTATATCTGAGCCCAGGGTCCTTCTTTAATGCTCTTTTTCTGTTTCAGAATTCATTTGAATTATCACATTATATTTGATCAGCATGTAGACTTCTCTGGACTGTGATGGTTTTTTGAAACGTTACTTCTGTCTGATGACCTTGGCAGTCTGAAAGTATCCTTGACAGGTATTTTGTATAATGTCCCTCAATTTTAGTGTGTCTGATGTTTTCTCAAGAGAAGGCTGGTATTACCGGGTTTTAGATTGCATTATATAAGGGGTGTATGATATCACTAGTATATCCATCATGATGTCCCTCAGGTTTCTTCACTATTCTATTAAATTGACTATTAAACCAAGGTTAGTCTGATGATGAGGTTAGAGGGGGGCTTGCTGAGCTTCATCTCTTCTCTAAAAAAGATTTATACCCTCTCCTTTTATTTATTTGAGAAGCCCTGGCAGTTATGTGTTGGGCTACTAATGGCAAGGTCAAAGGTTCAAAACCCCCAGCCACATGTCCAGAGAAAAAACAGGATTTTCTACTGTCTTAAGGAATTACAGTCTCTGAGACTCACAGGGACATTTCTACACTGTCCTATTCGAGTGGGCATTGACTCGACGACAGTGAGCTTGTTTGAGGGTATTTACTTATGTATTCAATCATTTATTTCTATCAATATGTACTCAAGCATATTTATTTTGTATGTTGCGTTAAAATCTATCAAATACTCATGCAATTTGTTTCTCAAATTGTTTTAGCTCTCATCAATGGAAGATTTTATTAGGGGCTCGTACAATTCTTATCACAATCCACACATACATCCATTGTGTCAAACACATTTGTACATTTGTTGCCATCATCATTCTCGGTGGGAGCTCTTTTATATGGCTCTGTTGCCCACTTAACATGCCCTCGTCTTTCATTATTTGAACATTTCTATACTTTCTGATATGAATATATTTGAGGAGGATTATTTCATGGGTTAATTTGTAATTTAGAAAGTCAGATGACATAGGATATCTTGGACAGACATTATACTTTAAGAGTTTAAATGTACCACACACATGATTGAAAAATTTATTGAATAGCAGTATTGTTACATGAGTTCTAGGCAGGTGTCTGCCATTAATACACTTTGTGAATTCTGTGGGTTCGTTTTCCTTCTGGATGTCAGCTTCCTAATTTGGAAATATAATGACTAACCAAAATTAAATTGTGAAAAATTTTCCCTAAAGAGCCATTCATGAATCACTGAGGAGAATGCGTGTAGCTCCTCTGTAGACCTGGGAGCCTGTCAGCAGTCCTCTACAAATGAGACATTTTTGGGATTATTTGAAAAGTTCTGGGAATTTCCCACATCACTTCACTGTGTACTTGCATGTACTTTCATATACAGATATTTTCAGCCATCAATTTCTGGGTAAATCCTATTTATCTTATGACTTCCTTCATGGCCTGGCATACATCTTCGTGACTGAATGTTCTGGAACTCTAGCCTTCTAGAAAGTGGTATCATGTAAGCGAGAACAAGCACATTCTATATTTTATCAGAGATCAAATCAATGTAATACCAGGAAAGGAAATTACAAAAAAAGCAGATTATCGACATGGTGTAAAATATGCACACATTCAGCAAAATGTATTGAGTGCTTACCATGTTTCAGGCAATGTTAGGTTCCAGACATCCAGAATTGAATGGATAATGTGACACACAAGTCTTCAAAAAAAAAAAAGAACAATTTCATGAAAGAGTAAATGTTTTAGCTTTGAGATCAGAGGCTTATCTCACTCATGACCTCAGTGATGCTGTAACCAAAGTGAACCTCTGTGATTTAGTCTTAATATTATGATGTCACCCTATGTCTATGTGCAAGCCTTTGTATGCATTTCAGTATATCAGTTAGAATCTAAATTTCATAAAAGTGGAAATAGTTCCTCAAGTCAAAAAAATTCATAAAAGTAGAAATATTTTCTCAAATTAAAAAAATACACACTACATAGCAGTGTTTAAATAATGTTTGCTAATTGTAGTGTGGTGGTAATTTGGTTATAAGTTGAAGTATCAAATGAAATGTCACTAGGAAATAGCCAATATCCTTAGATCAAGCTTGGCTTTTGGTAATTGGGAGACTAAGTGGGGATAATATTTTACTGTTGTGATGACATAACCACCTTTAATATGAAAGAACTCATAACAAATATTATGTTAATCAGCTTAAAATAAGTTTGATCATAAGATTTAATTGTATACCCTCAATGTCTGAAATCTTAAATCTGTTGCTGAGTAGCTGCATAGAAAATGATTAGAGTGACTTCAAAGTTATTAAACAATAGTAAACACTGCCTAGTAACCATGCAGACCATACAATCACTGTAATGTTTGAGTCCATTGTTACAAGAACTTCCTCTTTTTATGATGATCTACTTTATCAAGCATGATGTCCTTCTCCAGGGACTGGTTCTTCCAGATAATGGGTCTCAAATAAGCTAGAGTCTTTGGTGATCTTTATTCATTGGCCTGACTGCACATGCATATGAAAAGATGTTGGCTTGGGTAGAAGCACCTATTGTCCACATTTTGATATTTTAGAGGCCTTTTGAAGCACATTTGTCCAATATAATTTATTGTTCTCTTTTTTTAAGGTTTTCTAGACTGTCATTTTATTTTTGTTTAAGCATTTTATTGGGGGCTCATACAACTCTTATCACAATCCATGCACACATCAATTGCATAAAGCACATTTGTACATTCGTTACTCTCATCATTCTCAAAACATTTGCTCTCCACCTAAGCCCCTGGTATCAACTCAGCATTTTCCCACACTTCCTCCCTCCTTCCCCCTCCCTCATGAACCCTTCATAATTTATAAATTATTATTTTGTCATATCGTACACTGTCTGACGTCTCCCTTCACCCAATTTTCTGTTGTCTGTCCCCCAGGGAGGAGGTGATATACAGATCCCTGTAATTGGTTCCCGCTCTCTACCCAACCCTTCCTCCACCCTCCCGGTATCACCACTCTCACCACTGGTCCTGAAAGGATCATCCGCCCTGGATTCCCTGTATTTCCAGTTCCTTTCTGTACCAGTGTACATCCTCTGGTCTACCCAGACTTGGAAGGTAGAATTGGGATCATGATAGTTGTGGGGGTGGGGGGAAGCATTTAGGAACTAGAGGAAAGTTGAATGTTTCATCATTGCTACACTGCACCCTGACTGGCCACTTCTTCCATGGGAACAGGTTGTGAATGCAAGTAAAATGAAATCCAGGACAACTAAAATTGTCTGCATTTATTGAAAAATTGTTTATTGGACCAGTTGTGAGAAATCTTTTACAGTCATTAGTAAGTCTCTCTAGTCCTCTTCACTTTTGGCAAGCAGGGTTGTGCCATATGCATATTTCTAGTTGTCAAAGAGTCTTCCACAAATCTTGATACTTTGTTCTGCTTCACATAGACCAGCATAAAGAATACATAAGTATAATAAAATAATACTTGTCCTGATTATTTTAACCCCAATACGCCCTTGTCCTGATTTTAACCCTGACACACCCTTGTCCTGATTTTAAACCATCAGTATTTCTTTGTTCTGTTTTCATGATTGTATATTGTTCTGTGTAGAATTTCTGCAGGAGCATAATTAAGTGTTCTGAAATACCTATCCTTCACATTCTTATATACAATTTGCTATGATGTACATAGTAGAATGTTTTTTCATAGTTAAAAAAAATACCACAGAGATCAAACATGGGCTCAAGCACAGAAACAATGGGCTCAAGCATAGAAATAACTGGGGCTCATACACTTGTGTCTTGTTCTGTTGTGTCTATGGTTCTAAAGCTGAACAATAATAAACATATTTCTGGTATATTCTGATTTCAGCCAAGATTTATTTAGCGGCAGCAATTATATCCCTGGTTCTAAGTCCTCTTCTGAATATGATTTGAATTTCTGGAAGTTCCCTGTACTGCTGAAATCATTTTTTATTTATCTTCAGCATAATTCTGCTTGCAGTTCATATTATTGATTAAACAATTTATTATGAAACAGCAGTCATTTATAATATATTCCTATTGTGAATATTTTTGGCAGGAGCAAGGTCATAATGAAGTTTACAATGAAAAGGTTGGGGAAAAGAGAGGTGATTTTAAAAAGAAACCAGGTATATAAACCTACATAATGAAAATATCTAATTAGAAAAATCTTGAAAATTCTCTATAGTTTATCTTGCATGAGTTTCTAGAATTTGGACAAAGATCCATCCCCATTGTGATATTCCAGTTAACTCAAGGGCCCTTTAGTGAGCAATATCAGACTTTTCAAACCAATTTGAAGTAATATTGAAGGTATCCCTTACAAAAATGACACAGTCAAACTCAAAGTGGTATTACATTCAACAGAAAATAATTCTGTAACTTCAGTGCAACCTTTGACAACACGACGTACTTGGAAAAGATGAAAGTACTCTTGTGAAATCCCTTTGGAATTTAATTGTAACTCCTGTGTTAGTCAGGGTTGACTAGAGAAACAAATCCAGGGAGACACTCATATGTGTGTAAGAGAGAACTTTATATACATGAGCAATTGAATATTGAGAAAACATCCCAGCCCAGTCCAGATCAAGTCCATAAGTCCGTTATTAGCCCATATGTCTCATACCAATCTATAAATTCCTCTTCAGACTCACACAAAACATGCAATGTTGCTGAATGCAGGAACAGCACAGGCCAGTGGGTAGAGAGTCTTATGGATCCAGTGGCAGTGGAAGGGGTCTCCATGTGGCTCCTCCAGCTGCAGGCCTCTAGCGGAGCTCCATGAGGAGTATCAACAGGAATGTCTCCTAGGGAGAGAAAGTGTAGTGTCCCACCTCCAGGGAGGAAGGTGGGAGTTCCCAGAATCTTCAGGAAAAGGCCATGTCCACACAGAGGCCTCATTGACTATAACCTGATTGACAGGCTAGACTCCACCCCTTCAAAAGTTGACAGGAGGCTATGTAACTGCCACAGGTCCCAGTATTTTATTTTAAGGATAACAGATGCAAAACTGCACTCACTTCGAGTCCAGAATGACATGTGAAGATGGGAAATTAAAAGTAGGTCTTGCAAATACTTATTAAGTATACATCAAACTTGTACTCTAAAGAAATATTCAGATTTACAAGGAAAAATTCATATATCAGAAAAATAAGATTTTTAGTAAGGATAATAGTTTATGTATCCTTTATAAACATTTCCAGAAACTTGCGTTTTATCAATCACCTGCTTTGTATATATTACTTAATAAATGTTTATTGATTTCATTTTCTATTGGCCATCTTTAAATTACATTATGCAAATTATTGTGGCTTCTGCCCATTCATGGATTATTTATTGATCACATACTATTAGAGGCCAATTAGAGTTAAATCAACTCTATCTACCACATTATTAATACAATAAGTGTTAATCGATTGATTGATTTTTCTCCTCTTAACCTCTTTCAAGACATAGAATTTCTTTTCACTCTAACATAAACAGTATTTTATCTTCACTCCCCTTTGAAAAATTCCCAAACACATACTCTTTCCAGAGGCAGAAGTAATCAACCTTTTGCCATCTTCCCTCACCTCACTTCTAGCAGTCTAATAAATGCATACTTTCACATGTGGCCCCTCCGTTCTTTGAGTCCGTGTTTAACTAATAAGCCTCCAGAGCTTCCCTTCCTAAGATATTGGTTTATTGTTAGGTATCGCTCATTCAGTTCCAAGTGCTAATGAACCTTTGGACCACAGAATAAAATACTACCCTGCTTGAGTCCATTGTTCCAGCAACAGTGTCAACCTCACCTCTCTTACCAAGCATAATGTCCCCCCAAAGTAACTTGTCCCTCCTGAGAACATGTCCAAAGTATCTGAAACAAAGCCTCGCCATCCTTATTTCTAAGGAGCATTCTGATTGTACTTCTTCCAGAAGAGATTTTCTTCTTCTTCTGGCAATCCATACTATATGCAGTTTTAAATGCTTTGGTTTGGTTTGGTTTTGTGGCCAACATCATAATTCAAAAGTGTTAAATTTTCTTTGGCCTTATTTATTCAAAGTTCAGCTTTCTAATGTATATAAGATCATTGAAAATACCAAAGAAAATGCTTTGAAAATGATGATGGCAACATATGTACAAATGTGCTTGACACAATGGATGAATGCATGGATTGTGATAAGAGCTGTAAGAGGCCCCAATCAAATGATTTAATAAAAAAATACCATGGATTGGGTCAGGTCCGCCTTAGTTCTCAGGGTGACATCTTCATTTATTAACACAAACAGTTCTTTTGGAGCAGATTTTCTCAAAATGATATATTGTGTAATTTCTTGGCTGTTGTTTCCATGGGTGCTGATTGTAGATCCAAATAAAATGAAATACATGGCAACCGTAACCTTATGATGATGTTACTTATTGGTCCAGTTATGAGAATCTTTGTTTTCCTTATGTGGAGATGACAACTATACTGAAGGGCTTACTCTTTGATATTTATTATTAAGTGCTTTTAAGCCTTTTAAATTTTATTTATTTTTAAATTATCAGAAGAGCATGTTTTCATCCTTTTCTAAAAATATTTATTCTTGGTAAATAGTAATAATACACTTTTTTGTATTTTTTTTCTTTTACCGATTATCAAGCACATGTGTTCTCTTCATATGGCAGGTCATTGGTCTACCTCCAGACCTCATGCTACATTCTTCCTCATATATCCCAGCTCCTCGCACTAATCTCCCAGCATTGAACATGTTTGGTGAAAGCATATATCCCTGATGAACATCTTTTCTAATTGTAAACATATTAAGATATTTAAAGTAAAGAAATTCCTTCTCTGGGACTTGATATATTTTGCAATAGCAAAAATATGTAGAACAATTTCGTTTCTCCTTGTGGGGTTGAACAACCATAAAGTATATTTCTTTAGAAAATATAAAAGGTAATCAAGGGTTGTATACGTATAAATGACTGTATGTTCAT
>NW_022109980.1:7211238-7247364 GCF_000313985.2 Echinops telfairi
TTCATAGAGGTAATGCCAGAAGTCAAATTCAGTTTAACAACCACCACAACAGAACTTTGCTTCAAGAAGCATACTTTTTACCAATGTGCAACACTGGCTTATTGTGGTTAATTCAAAGATAATTCAATAAGAAATTTTGAAGGTGACCTATTATTTCATACCAGGGATTATCACTTTGAGTTTGTCTGTTTATATATTAATAAGAAGCAGAATATTTGTGGAAACAGAATTTGTCTGAAGAAATATTGGTATGCTGAGCATAACAATTAAGATTCAAACTTATTTTTTGTGAGAATGTTCAAAGTTATTGACCTTTTGGGGTGTTCTGTTGTGTCCTTATCAAGGAAAAAAATGAGAAGAAAGGATGAAAATTCCTCAAAGGTTAGAAGAAGGCCAACGAGGTCTTAAAAATGTCAGTACCTGGTAATTGTCACATTGTTTTCATTTAAACTTCATGTTTTGGCAAACAGAAATACAGATCTACAGTCTTTTAGTTGACACCATGAGTTATTGTGCTGGGTAACACCAATTTCAGTGACGCTGTAGCGGTGAGGTAATTGAAGCCATGCCCATTTTTTAACATATTTGCAAGACCAGGTCAGTCACAGGCTCTTCTTTGGAAATTACCTTAGAAAGAACATGTGAGCCTCCAAAAGAAGCTACATAAATAGCAGACATTAGTAACTGCTGAGAGGAGAGCGCCGAACAGATTTCATTTATTTCCCCTTTGGACTGTGATCTATGACACTGCAAGGTAACCGCTTTTGCTGGTCATTTGACAGGAATATTGATTGATTGTGATAAACAAGGACAGAATTCAAAGGTTTGGAACCAACGGGAGCTTTGAGAGCTTGTTTGGCTCTTATGGATATGTTATAAAATGCACTTATAAAGGGTTGGTTTTGTCCCTTTTGTCCCTGTCTAGATATAAATATTAGAAAGAAGGGGGATGAAAGTTGACAATGACATTTCATATTTTCTTTTTTTGGTGATAATAGTTATTAATACCACACTTCTTGTTTATGCCTTTCTGATGAGAATCTGACAGGACCAATCTGTCTTTCCTCCCTCCCCCACCAAAAGTGTACTCTTTAGAGACATGAAAAGAAGTTCAGTGGGATGTACACACAATGGATAGAGTCAGGGAGAGGATCAGAGGAAGCAGGAACATGAGCAAGAGCTACATTGAGAAAAAGCTTCAGTTTAGTCCACCGATACCACATCTTAGCTGTTGTTTTTCCTATTGCAGAACTTACAGAGCAGAAAATAGGATCAGGGCTTAGCAGGATTGCTTTACAGTCAACGCATAGTTTGTGGAGGTTGCTACAGGGTGAAAAAACACAATGCTGGACGTCTAAACTATAAATATATTTTAGAACAAGTGTCATACGTTTGTATGAGTCTCTTAAAACAAAATATTGATTACTATAATTATTCACTTATTTTGGATAAATGCCAAATACCACTCTTAAGAGTTACAAATAAAAGTCCAAAATATTTTGCTGTGGCTCTTTTATAGTGATTATCATGCCAAAGCTTCTGAATCTTCTGTTGCTTTAAGAACGCATACTTCTGAAATAACATGGCTTTACTGCAAAATGCACAATGTAAACATGGGATAAACCACTGTAATGTCAGTTAGCCTAGAATAGCAAGAAATGACTATTCTTTGATATTTGTATATGCAATTTTGGAAGATTCTGATCAATTCAACCTTTTCTCAATAGAAGCCATTCAAATGCCTGAAAACCACCTTATGAATATTCATAATTCAGTTGTGTTGTGTTGTTGTTTAGCCTTAATGTAACAATGTATATATGAATCTAAAGGCTTATAGAAGCAATCCCTTATTTATATTTTCTGGTACAAAAATAAAGACTGAACTGTTTTTAAATGGATATGTATAGAGAAAAGTATTATATTTATAAAAAGCTTTTCACTTTACTTATATACATGTAAGCACTAATAAGAAAATTGACATGGTGCTGGTAACTGCTGTAGAGTGAGTTTGATTCATAAGCACCCTAAGTACAGCAGAATGAAGCGCTGCCATCTGCACAATTGCTGCTGTTTGAACCCATTGTGGCAGCAATTGTGCTGCTCCATCTTGTCAAGGGTCTTCCTCTTTTTTTGCTCTGCCTCTAATTTATCAGGCATAATATTTATTTCCATGAACTTGTCTCTCTTGATAACATGCCCAAAGTACCTGGGACAAAGGCTTGTTGTCCTAGCTTCTATGCATCAATTCTTCAGTCTTCCTCGTTCAAAGTCCAAATTTCATATGGATATGATGCGACTGAAAACATCATGGCTTGGGTCAGGCACACCTTAGTATTCAAAATGATATATTTACGCTCCAGCACTTTAAAGAGATCTTGTGCAGCAGATTTTCCCAATGCAATTATCACTGCTGCTTTCATGAGCATAGCTTGCTGATCCAAGCAAGATGAAATCCTTGACAACTACAATCTTTTCCACATTTATCTTGCTATTATCTGTTGGCTCAGTTGAAGGATGTGGGTTTTCTTTACTTTGAGTTGGTAGACTGAAGGCTGCAGTCTTTGATACTCCTCAGCAAGTGCTTCAAATTTTCCACACTTTCAGCAAAGGCGTATCATCTGTATGTTAATTAGCCTTTTTCCAATCCTGATACAGCATTCTTCTTCATATATTTCAGATTCTCTGATCATTTGCTCAGCATACAGATTGAATAAGTATGAGGAGAGAATACAAACCTAATGCACATTTTTTTTCTGATTTTAAACCATGTAGCATTCCTTTTGAAACGTAAATGTATCATAAATATATTAACTATGCGTTTTCCTTGCAAAAGTCTTTCATTCATGATATGATTTATGTTAAATATAGATTTTTAAATTTATGGTGCAGGGTTTAAAGCACTAACCAAAACTTTGTAGGTTTGGACCCACTAGCTTCTCCACAAGAGAAAGATTTGAGAGTGTACTTCTGAAAAGATTTCAAACTTGAACACCTATAGGGACATTCTACTCTGTTCTATATAGTCAATGTGAGTTGAGGTTAACTCAATGGCAATGAATTGGGTAGGCATAAATCTTATCTGACACAGATAGGGAAAAAATGATCAGGTAAAAACGGTGACATACATTTTGGCTGTTCTTTGTTCTTGGTAGAAGCCTATCAGACTAAATGGATGTCTCTGTGATTGGCAATAACCTGTAAAAAGATCAGCTGTGTGTGCGTGTGTTTTGCAATTAAATGGACTGGTAAGAGCATCCACAGCCAATGACAATTACAGTAGCATTATCAAGTTGGGGACTTAATTACCATACATTTTGCTAAGCACTCATATTGTCAAGAAATGCATGGTCAAACAAAGCCAACCCTTGATCATCAGGGAGATGAAGAGGCTCTTGTGTTGACCTTACTCAAAAACTCTCCTTAACAAGGGAAAATCATATTCTATGGTGACTAAGCATTACAATCTGAATCTTTCTCTTAGGGAATTTTAAATGTGTACAATGGATGTAGGTAGAGTGAAAGACAAAGAAAAGTATCAGGAGGTAAGAAAAGAGACATTTTATCATGAGTTTGATAAAGTCATTATACTAGGCAGCAAGAGATACCTACTTGTTAAGAGTTGAAAGGATGACGCAGGTCTGCAGAGATGCTGTGGGCTCCTAGAAAGGTTCCTTAATCTGACTGAAGAAGAGAATCCGTCCTGCACCCCCTTAAGGTGTACACAGGAATAAGTGATAAATCTGACCACATTTAAAGTCTTTTGCTTTGTGCATATGTATGTATATAGTTTCTGGTTATAATTGTAGAGAATACTTGTTGAAAAGTGGAAAGTATAGAACTAGAAAAAAATTCAACCAAAATTTCAATATCTGTAATGCCAGTTTCAAACAAAAAAATCAATTTTATTGTTATATTTTAAAATTAAATGAATATGTTTTAAAATCACAATATTTCCCTTTCATTCTCATGACATGTCATTTGAGGACATGTTTTTAATTCATTAAAATTTGGCAAATACCTCCTCACCTAGAAATCGTACATAGATGGACCTTTATTCTTTCTAATATGTTTATGCTTTTAAATAGGGAAATGTTTAATTTTTTTCAAATGTAATTCATTTTCTTGCACAATATGAGGTAAGCACCTGGATTTATTTTTATTAATTAGCATTTAAATTATTTTTTGTAAATAATTGACAATTTGTGTCAACATCATTCTTCCTCATCTAAGTGATGCACCCTTGCACCTTTAAATTTTCCACTAAATTATATTCTCTTTCAAAGGGATTTTATTACCCTTGAGTGTCTTCCATGTCTTACAAGCAATGCCAGTGAGTTGACATATGTTATTTAATCAGCACAAAAACCTTCTAAAATATTATTATAACCAGTTTACAGATGAGGAAACTGAAGGAACAGGACGTTGATTAACAGTCCCAAAGCTGCATAATAGTAAAATCTATTAGCAAGATTCAAGTTCAGATTTTTTGTTTTCCAATGACTGAATGAATTATGGTTGTTTGTGTTCATTCCATTAGTGTCATAAAATATCTGTTAAACACGAGGTAAGCAAATATATACTTTTCCCATCAATAATATCATCATCATTGACATCCTCACTACTATAATCATCAAAAAAATGAATGTAATAATTGAAACTTATAAGTTTCCTCAGGTTCTTAAAGAGAATTCAACTAACTCATAATAAGTTCATTATAGCTAGTATTTTATGCTAGAGAAAGACTCAGCCGTTATTAGATAAATGAACAAGAGGAAGAAAACTATTTTGTTTCATTTGTTTCAGATGGCATTAAAAGGCAGTTTCTTCAAGCTTATTGGTAATTGGGAAATCAGAGAATTTTCAACAATGCAAACAGAAAAAGCATTATTTGTCATTGCCACAATTATTTACCATCTAGAAGAAAATGGAAGGATATTACCTCTCTTTTTCTAAGTCTAGAGTAAATTTTGCCTCATTGATTCATGCTAAGTGAAACACAACTTATCTTTCTATATTTCTGAAAGTAAAGAGCCTATGTAAAATTGGAGATACATAAAAAACATTACATAGTTTATGTCCTCAGAGTATTTAAAAAATATGACTAATGCAATAACGTATTTCCAGAAATCCAATAAAAATCACATTTTGACTGAGTAAGTACTTCTTTGACCAAAAAGTCAATGAATGTGTAGACAAGACCTCTATTAGAATCAATAGAGGTGCACTTAGAAGATACCTTAAAACACACACACACACGCACACACACACACACGTACCTCAGACTGAAATGAGCATAGGCATATAAAATAACCATACAAAATCCAACAGATTTACTTGGATAACTATTTTTTCAAGTTTTATAACTATTGCTCTATATAGAATATTTCTGTTCTATTGTCAGAAATTTAGTGGCTTGACAACCACAAAGTTCTCCCATGGACTTGCACTGTCTTTTTTAAAAGGACTCATGTGATTACAGTAGGCCCACCTGGATAAATTCCATACTTTAGAGTGAATTGTATTACATAAACTAAACTAATCATGAAAGTGATTTCATATTGCAGGATTAGGGCATGGGTTCTTGAGGGCATTGTTAAAATTCTGCATACGGTACCACTGATTTAGAAGATATTTCAAAGGTATTATTGGATGGTTCAAATTAGCATTGGATGGCTAATCACAAGGTTACTGGCTCAAACCCATCAGCCATTCTTCAGAGAAAGATGTGGCTATCTGTTCCTATAAAGGTTTCCAGACTCTATGATTGTATATTGGGCTGCCATGCGTCAGAAGTGATTCATAGTAGTGGCTTTGGTTTGAAGGGTTGGACAAGGACACTCATCCACCAGATTTAAATCTTCTACAGCAGAGAAAGTGTTTTGTTCATGTTGCCCTCTCTGTATCCAGCATAGTTCCAGTCATAGAGTAGGAATTTAATGTATTTGTTGTATAAATTTAACCTTTAACATGGCAATTAACAAAGCAAGAGCTATTGAATTAAGGGGTACTTAATTAATGACAAATAAATGAAGAACACTGTTTTGCATTCCAGTTGTTTTTCTATAGCAAAAAATCAACCAAGTAAAGTGTTCTACATCATACAAAATAAAAATTAATGCATGTTATATGTGTAAATTGAATACATAGCTTAAGTAGCTAGATTTCTCAGGCATGAAGTCAACAATACATTTAGCATAGTATTATGCATTATTCAGCAAGGCAATACTAAAATTACTAGTAGTTTTCCAGTTTGTATATTATTATGAGACATTAATCTGAAATATTCTCTAAAACTTCTACTTTGTTTACTCTGAAAAATAACTGTACTTGTAGATTGTCTAAAAATATTGACAAAGAATATTGAATATACTGTAAGCCGCCCAAAGAACAGATACATTTTTCCAGCCAGAATCCTCCTCAGAATCAAAGATGTTGATGATGAGATTTTAGCTTCCATATTTTGGACATGTTATCGAGAGGGGCCACTACCCTCTGGAAAAGGACATCATGTTTTATGAAATAGAAGAGCAGCAAAAAAGGGGAAGCCCCTCAGCACAATGAATGGACACAGTGTCTACAAAGTATGAGTTCAAACAGAACAATTAGGAAGATGGTGCAGGGCAGAGCAGAGCCTTGCTCTGTTATACCTAGGGTCACTTGGAACTAAGATTTAAGCACCTAACAACAACTTACTTGTCTTCTACTTTACCTACCCCTGCATGAGAGAAAGAACATCCTAAATCAAGGAGAATGATTTGTTTCGTGTTTCTGTTTTTTTGTTTGTTTTTTATATAGAAGAAATCTCTAAACCCTACCAGAAACATATGCAACATAAAACTGTCTAGAAATTGTCCCTCCCCCTTTCTCTAAAAGTAAAACACTCATACTTCAGCTGCTCTGGGCCCTGATATTCAATAGCTCTCAACTGAGTTCCTTTTAGAATTTAAACTCTCTTAAAGAGTTTCCTTGTATATTGTCACTTCTTTTTCCAGGCGCATATCATATCTAATAACTAGTTGATGAAAAGGTTTGCAGCCTGATTTTCGTCCTCTCATTTTGAGATAACTGAAGGGAAGTACCTTGGAAATGCTTCAAAGCTCTCTCCTCTCGGTCCTGCTTCTTTCACTTTTGCTTGTGTTGTCTCTCAGTCTAAAGTTTTCATTGCAGGAAATCTAACCACCAAACCTCTAAAAGTAACATGTGAAAGGTCAATTCTGACCAAAGTACTATTATTTTATTTTAAAAAGAAAACTCTCCAAGCAGTTGTCTTAGTGGCTGTCTTTCATGGTAAGTGAAAATATAGTCCCTATAATGATCCTAATTCAAATTGAGCAAGTGCATTCAATGTATAACATGAAGGGCCAGGTGGAGATGCAAAAATCATCAATTGCATTAATGATAGAAATAGGTAGACAACCTGTACAAGAAGATAAACCTAATGTTACCACTGGCACTAACTTAGATAGGCATAGAAAGTACCATTATTTCACGATACATGTAAATGTCTAAGAATCCTATGTAAGTATTGGGGAAAGAAAAGTAGAGGAAGAATATATTACATTTTTTTGTAATTCTCATTAGGTCCATTCAGCTTCCTTACAGACTTGCCCAGATGATAAATTCCACTGGCAAATAGCCCATCAATGTCTTTCAATCAGTAATAACCTTGGCATTGCACATACTGTCTTTCATTTAAGTTCTCCATACGTAGGTGTCTATTTCCATCCATCTGCCACAACCTATTATCTGCCAGTAGATTGATTTAGTGTATGCTGACCAGACATTTTTCTTTTTCCATCCAATTTCCCTATCCGAGGCTACCACTTTATATTCATTCAGTCTCAGTGTCGGCTCACACTTTTCTTTTCATCTCAAAGTCTAAATACATTTCTATTATCAAAAAGCTTTAATGATTTCCTTGTTGCATCCAGTAATGAAAAGGCAACAAAAGAGGTTCCACATAAGCAACCTTTATTAAATTTCTTCTTCATATATACATTGTGGGGATATGGTAATTAAATTACAATTTGATTAGGAAAAGCTGGATTGTGTTTGCCATTCTGAAAATGTCCTAGATCTCAAAGAAACGTACTTTTTACTCATGCTTCTAAACGTAGAGATGAGGAAACTGAAGAGAAGTAATCAGATGACCACAGTACTACGTTCTCTTCGCTTTCCTTGAAATATAATAGCTGTGCAACCAAGACAAAAATCATAGGTAATATAAGCAAAGACTTCTGGATTTTGTGTAAAATAAGCAATAGATAATAATGGGATTTCTGGAGGGGAGGGGTGGATAGATTGGATGCATTTGTCCTTTGTTGGTGATAGTGCCCTCTTGGCTTGGTGCCCCCAAGTTAATATTTTTCTCCTTTTTGTTTCATTTTTATTATAAAAGGAACACACACTTACTGGAGAAAACGAGTAACATAAATGATAGCATGAACACTAAAAGTCACCTATGAGCCCATCATTCATAGACAACTATTGCTATCATTCCAAAAGAGGATTTTCGCCTCTTTTCATCCCTAGTTAATAAAATACTCCTTTCCCACTTGTACTCCTGATATTTCGTTCTACTTTATAAACTACTGCTATCCCGACTATTAACTATAAAGCAATGTTGTCAGGCAATGAAGTGCTTTATTTTCTTGATAGCAATTAATTATCTCAATGATACCATTGAGGGACCTGTCTCAGGTGTGTAGGGGAGACTGTGTCTCCAAGTATGAGGGAACCTGCTCCAACCACGTTGCTCTTAAAGGGCAACCTGAATGGAAATGACATTCGTGGGTTCTAAAGCCCACAATCGCTAGTCCTCCATATTGGGTTAATGTCAGCTTAAAACCTTCATAAGAATTTTTAATAACTAAAGAGTTTCTTTTACATGAATGTACGATAATATAGTTATTTCTTTTGTGAAAGGTGTTTGTTTCCATAGTAAGTGAAACCTTTGAAGAGAACTGCATGACAGCAACTAATCCAGGTGTTGAAGCCTTTTGAAGGTGGTTGGTAGAAGCACAGATCAGATCCATGAATTTTGTGTATTCATTAATTTTCATAGTTCTTATCTCACATTCACTTGGACTTTTAGAATTACCTTCAAAGTTATACATACATGAGATAAAAAGAAGTCACAATATATAGAAAATGAACTTTCAGCTGTCATGTTGATTTCATGCTACATTCGAAATAGAAGACTTCTCTATTTCTTAATTTACCTACTTTATAGAATACATAATGTCTATTTTCTCCCTCACAATATCTAATATATATTTCCCCTCAAATGAAATAAAGGGATAATTTGGAAATTTAATGTTTTCCTTCTTTTTGTCTTTTTCCCTCATCTTTGAAGTGTTTTAATTTGTATACGTACACATATGTAAATTTTAGCTTAATTTCAAGCAATATGGGTTTTAAAAATATTTTATTGTGCTTTAGGTGAAAGGGTACAGAGCAAATGAATTCTCTATTTAGTAGTTTTTACAGGAAGTATCCTAAAACACTGGTTGAGTTCCCCCAAATGTGTCAGCACTCAATTTTATTTCTGCCTGGGTCCTCATTTCCTTTCATCTTAATTTTCTATCCCTTCTTGCATTCATGTTTCTGCTTTTGGGAAAATGTCCTATTGATCTCATATAATTTATTGTTCCAAAAAATGCACTTTTCTCTAGTGCTATTTTTTTCTTAGCTTTATGGGCCCGTCTGTTGTTTCACTGAAATGTAGTTTCCAGAATTGCTTCAGTTCCAGGTCAACATGTGTCTTAGGCTTTAGTTTAAGGTGTTCTCCTCCTCTAAACTCCTCTTCCTCCTCCACTAATCTCCTCTTCCTCCTTCACACTCCTCCTCCTCCTCCTTCTTCCTTCTCCTCTCCCAATTCAGAAAGGGTGTTATAAAGTTAAGGGTTCAAGGTTCTAATATGTATGAAATGTCTTTATTGTGTCTTCACACTTGACAGACAATTTGACTAGGTATAACATTGTAGTTACAGAATTCTATTTTCTTGAAAATTTGACAACAATGCTCATTATTTTTAGCATCTCATGCTGGCTTATTTTAATTGCAATACCCATCTGAGTCTTCTTACTTTGCAGCTAATTTTGTTTTAGCTTTAAATTTTTTACTTTATGTCTGATGTGATGAAATTTCATAAAGCTATTTAGTTCACTAGTTCTAGCTTGATAGAGATATAAAAAGCCTCACTGCCATTGAGTCGTTTCCAACTCATAGCTACCCTGTATGTGGTTTCTGAGGTGATAAAACTTTATGGGAGCAGACAGCTTCATCTTTATTCCATGGAGCAGCTAGGGGTTTGAACCACAGACTTTGTGTTTAGTAGACCAGTGCCTAACACATAGCTCCTCCAGCATTCCTTCTAGAATTTCCACTTAGCTGTATTATATAACGCATTGCCGTTGAGTCAATTCTGAGTCATAACTACTATATAGGGTAGAGTAGAACTGCTCATATGGGTTTAGAGACTGTAACTCCTTTTATTTCTTAGAGACCTAAAGCCATTACAGAAGTGAAAAACTGCGTCTTTCTACTGCATAGCGGCTGGTGGTTTCAAACTGCTGGCCTATGGTTTAAAGTTCACCATCATACCACCACTTTTCAGTAATCTGCTGAAGTTGTCATTAATTTCTTAAATATGGTTTATCACAATCATTTGACCATTTTTGACTACTTCAATTTCTGGACATTTAAGTCTGTTTCTCCTAATTGACATTTAGCTATTTTTGATTTCTTGTTCACTTGCTTGACTGGTTATTTCTTTTTTAAGTATGCTGGACATTGCGTAAACATTTTGTATAGATAGTAAGAAAATCTTATTTTATTAAATATTTTTCCAGAAAGAACTGACTTTTCTTTTAGCAGGCTGTCAGGGTAGGTTTAGATGACATTAATCCAATTGGAAATTGACCTTTTTGTGATCTCATCTATTTCTGATTTACAATTTCTCCTATGCTGGTGTCCTTCTAGAATCCCTAGAAAAGTGTTTTGTTTGTTTGTTTGTTTTAAATAGTCCTCTTCTTTTTAGGGTACAAAACTTATGTCAAAATTTGAGCTGGCATTTTTTAATCATAAAAATTAAAAAACTTAAAAATACTAAGAAACTTATCATTTCAAGATACATAATTATTCTGATTTCACAGCTAAAATATTCATTAGCTGAAACATAAGAATGATAGTAACTTTTGAGGTCTATCTTTCTTTCTCACTGCCACGGCATTAATTCTGACTTGTTGAACTAGCATTTTTAAGGTTCCTTTATTCCAGATATGTATACCTCATTTGCTCCTTCTCCAGTTTAAAAATATATTTCCCACTATATATGATATAAATAAAATACATTAGTCACTACATCATATATTCCAACTCATGGTAATTCCTAAGGAATTGGAAGCATTTTGGAAGCAGTTCTTCATTCCTTTCCTCTACGGTGCCTGTGGGTAGGTCCAAACCAACAGCCTTCTGGTCAATCATGTGTGTCATGCTTAATCATGTGTGTCACCCAGGGGCACCTATTTTTGATGTAACTTTTCTTATTCTTGGCAAGTGCATGAGTTTGAAATAATATAGTCTGCCATTACTTATCTTGGTTACCTCTGTAAATAATTTGAAGTTAATAAAAAGTAAAATGTATTTTTAAAAAGTGAAACACATTTTAAAATTGCAATCCGTCACACGGTCATGCTGTTTTTCTTTGCTGTTCTCTTTCTATTCCTTTATCTCAAATTATTCCTATGGTTCATTCATTCACTTCCTTCAGCTTTCTGGTCAAGTATCGCCTTATAACTATAGGAAATAAAAACGTTCTCTATATTTGTTTTTCTGTTCCTTTATCCTGCTTATTTCCCCTTCATAAACTTCTATTTTATGTAGAATAAATATATTTGTTCATTATTTTCCTCTCCTGCCAGGAGTAATTTAATGTCATCAGTGACTTCATCAGCAGATCTTGGACACCTCTAATAATGTCTGGTACATTCTAGGTGTCCAATAAATATTTACTGACTGATACCATGAATGAAATAATCAATAAGTTAAAAATGCAATGTCCTATTGGCCAGAGAAATTCCATATGTTTATCTTGAGGTACATGTGTTCAAAACACCTGAATGGCTTGAATTGACTATCATATGTGACAAGTAAAATGCAAACACTATGAAAACTTCAACAAGATCACATTAGACTTTTGAAAATCAACTTTCTTGACTTGTAAATATAGATATTATAAAGACTATGTACATATCTAAGCAAAATTAGTCAGCTTTCCTAAGAATATTAACATGCCACAGAAGGCCATATCCAAACCAAGCAACCAACCTAAAATATCCCACTGCCATTGAGTCAAGTCTGACTCATGCTAGCTCCTTTACAGTGTTTCTGAGGTTGGAAATCCTTATGAAAACAGATAGCTTCATCTTTCTCTCTCAGAGCAGCTGGTGGGTTTGAACCAAAGGCCTTGCCAGGAATAGATCAATGCCCAAACCACAGCACCACCAGGCCTAATTACAGAGGGTTATAGAGTAAAATATTTATTATATATAGAATTTTCCATTCACACAGGTTCATATAATCAGTCCAAAATATCGTGATGTCATATAAATTGGTAATACAAAAAATTTTAAATAACACGTGAACCATTTCCTCTCCATACACATAGTAGTCAAATATGGGTAATTCGGATGCAATATTCAGTAGAAATTTATGTATTTAGATATTTGTTGGGTTATACATCAATAATTGCTTCTCAAATACATTTTTTATCCTTAATCTTGTAGTCTTTAGTTAAAATTATTAGGCTTCATCTTGAATTAACTAAGTTTAAATGTCTTATTTTGAGTACTACATTGGGAAATTTAAAAAAAATGTCACGAGTCTCACAGCTCTAGATTTTGTGAATTTGTGTTACCTTTAGTCACAACATTTGACCAAATGGCTGCATTAACAGTGGGAAATCAGGCAACAGCATAGTAGTTTGCATTCTCTATATCGATTATGAGGCTGTGACATGGCAGGCCGTGCAAGCGTTGTCATTCCCATTATTTTGTTGAAATACAAATACTAACTTAAAACTTTCCTTGTTGTTTTCTCAGATTCAGATTATGTTATAGAAGAACTCTCTAGTGATAGAGGAAAATAGGCAATACTGCATTCAAAATATATAATAAAGGGGGCTTCAAAATTCCTGGAAATGGGATTAAAAAAAGAATGGATTTTTTGAAGCGCCCTTGTAATTGTAAATTCCTTGTAAATACTGTACAGAAGAAAATAAAAGTCTGTACTACATGTTACTTTCTTGAATTATGGAGCATTTCTAGTATGCAAAAATCCACTTTTATTGTAAACCTTTAGTGTGTGCTTGCCATTTGAAGTAAGTAAATATATAAGTGAATGATCAACTGGACCATTTATAACACTATAAACAGACTTCAATGAAAAAATGACAATGATAGTCATAAGAGAGCATAAAGCATTAACACTTATTTTCTGGATTTATGCTATAATGTGGACTATGTCTTGGAACACAGAGGCACAACCAAAATAAAATGTGAGCCCCAATGTATTTTTAAAATGCTAATAATTATTAATTCTATTCATTCTACATTTTAGAATTTACACTGAAAACAAATAAATGACCAATGTGGGCAATTATTTATGAGGAAGACTTATAATAGTATTGTCTGAAATATCATAAAAAATGAAAAACTGAATTTAAATATTCTTTAGTTTTGGAGTTTTAAAAATAAACTTTGGTTAATCTTTCTTATGTAACATAAAAATAATGATGAAGAATATTTTCTGACTTGCAAAAATGATTTTCATGTCTTGGTAGGTCAAAAATTGCAGAAAATAGTTCTTTTTCAAGTAGCATTTTCTTGTGGACTGAGTGAAGCAGATTAATTTTCCATTCAACAATTCATACACATTTTTTCATCTTTTTGATTGCAGTCCTCATAATGAAATATCATTTAACCCACTCCCTCCTGGTGTTTCTTGTTTC
Source organism: Echinops telfairi (assembly GCF_000313985.2). NCBI lineage: Eukaryota > Metazoa > Chordata > Mammalia > Afrosoricida > Tenrecidae > Echinops > Echinops telfairi. The sequence continues at coordinate 7,225,250 of NW_022109980.1, forward strand.
ATTTCTTGTTTCCATTACTGTCTATCTCCTAACCCTTCTGAACGTTGTCCTTGGGTAAATGTTCTCCTATGGCCTTAAATGGATGATTTTGCTAAAACAGCTCTTATAGTAAGATGTCAATTGCATGAAGGACAGTTATTATAGGTATATAGTTCAAAGAAAACACCTGTAAGTATACATGTTTATTAATTTAAGTGACCACTAACATTCTTATCTTTAGCAAAAGTTTGCTTGTATGTGATATTACGGATATTGTTCAATAATTTCCACATTGTATTGGATCACGTTTATTTGAAATGACCACAAATATGAATCTTTATCAGGTAATTGAACAGGTAGCTGTTTTCCAAATTTCTTGGCATAAATGAGCACCTCCAGTGCTGAGCCCTTTTGTTTAAATATCTCAATTTGTATTCTGTCAATTGCTGAATCCTGCTGTTTTCATCAATGCCTTCCCCACGTTTTCTCCCTTCAATATCATCAGATCATGATCATATGCTACCTCCTAAAATAATCAAACATTGGCTAATAATTTTGGTACAGTGATCCTGTGTATTGCTTCCATCTTTTGTTACTTCCTGTGCTGTACACTATTTTGGCCACAGAATCTTTCAACATAACTACTCAAGATTTAATGTTTTTATAGTTATCTCAGCTTGAGAAATAGCAAGTGTTTTCTTCCCTTTTGTTTTTCTAACTCTGAGTCTTTGCACATTCCCCTAAAATACTTTAGAGTCCCTGGTGGTATAGTGGGTTCCATGTTGGGCTGCTAATTGCAGTCAGGAGTTCAAAACTACCATTTTCTCTGCAGGAGAAAGATGAGGCTGTCTACTACCATCAAGATTTACAGTTTTAGAAACCCACACAAGTAATTCCATTCTGTCGTATAGGGTCACTATGAACTGGAAAAGACTTACTGGCAGTGGGTGTTTTAAGTACTTTACTTTGTCTTCTCAAGCCACACCCTTTGACATCTCTGTTAATTCCTTTACTTCATCTTTTTTTTCACTAATTCATAATTTCTTTCACTGGCTTTTGCTATTCTATCAATTGGAATTGGCTAGCTGGCAGGAAGTTTAGCGTTGTGCATGTGTGTTTTGAGCATGTGTGTTTTGCGCATGTTTTGAGCATGTTTCAGAGAGTTTCAGGGTGTTTTTGACCCCTATTTTGGTCTTTTTGACCCCTATTTGGTCTTTTCTCCCTGTCTTTTTAATGAATGATGCCCTTAATGTCATTCCATAATTCATCTGGTATTCTGTCAGTAGTGTTCAATTTGTCAAATATATTCTTCAGATGTTCCCTAAATGCAGATGGGGAATACTATAGGTCATATTTTGGGTCTTGTCAATTTGCTTTAATTTTTTTAATCTTCAACTAGCACTTGCATATGAGCATATGATCAACCACTGGCCTTATTCTAAAATGATGTTATTGAGTTTCTCCATGAATTCTTCCTACAGATGTATTTAATTTTATCGCTCTGTATTCCATTCAGAGAGGACTACATGTATAATCACCGTATATGTGATTATAAAATATATTTGGAATGAATAAATCATTGATTTTGCATAGTTCTATCATGGGAACTATGATGTCTTTTCTTTCACGCACACCATCTTTTCTAAATACTGATTCTTATTTGTTTCCAGCTTTTACATTCCAACCACCAGTGCTTATCAGTGCACCTTCACTGCACATTTGATCAATGTCAGATGGTAGAATTTGGTAAAAATCTCTAATTTCTTCATCTATAGCGTTAAGGTTCATACAAAAGTTTTAATAATAGTCCTATTAATTGGTCTTCCTTAAAAGCATAAGAGCATAATCTGATTATTGACAACATTGTACTTCAAGAGATAGCTTGAAATATAATTTTTGCCCACAAATTTGACACCATTTGCTTAAATTCTAATTCCTGACAAAGGAGACCACATGATTTTCCAAATTAAAATGTCCAATACCAGCCTATTTCAGCTAATTAATACCTAGGGTATAGATATTGAGGTGCTCCATTTCATTTCTGATAATTTCTAATTTTCCTAGATCAATTCATCAGATATTTTGCATTCTGATTATTATCAGTAATAGAAATTACTATAATTAACAAACTTATTATTAGCACTACTAATCAGAATATGAAATATTTGTACCACATCAGTTGTGCCACATCAGCAAATGAAGAGCCCGAAAGTGTTATTCAATTCACCTCATTCAGATAGACTGTGCTTTGTGGATGCAGCTCTTCCCCAGTTGTATGTTGAATGTCTTACAACCTGAGGGGTTCATCTTCTGGTATTACATCAGACATTGCTGCGCTACTATTCATAAAATTTTCACTGGTCAATGTTTTTAGAAGTAGATTGCCACATTCTTCTTCCTAGTCTGTCTTCATCTGGAAACTCCACTGGAAGAGTGCCACAACAGGTGGTATTTGAAAAACTGGTGTGTATCTTCCAGCATCTAACACACACAGAAGACACCACATGACAACAAACTGATGGAAGAATGTTGGCATTAGTTATTGTTGTTAGGTGCTCTCAAGTTGATTCTGGCTTAGAGTGACATTATGTATACCAGAAGACACTGCCCTGTCTTGCACCAACCTCACAATTGTTATGTTTTAGCCCATTATTGCTGCCACTATATCAATGATAAAAAAACTCTGTTTTGTTTTTGTTTATTATACAATCCTATTAAATTTTAACTGGTATCTTATAATATTGATTTGATATCTTATTATAATTTTGAAGTCCCCTTGTATGTGTATGGGTAACATATGATGGGGCTTCCAAAAGTTCGTGGACAAATGGAGTTAAAGGATCATGGAAATTTTCCACAAATTATCTTAAGTCCCCTTATATGCTAGGATGGATATATTTTAAAAAATTAATGAAGATGTAGAAAATTGCAAACTTCATACACTACTTATGTAAGTGTAGAATGTTGAAGTCACAGGAAATTAGTGGAGAAGCTGTTCAAAATATTAAAGATATGTGAGTGCTTCCAAAACTTGATGGAAAAATTGAACTAAAAGATAATGGAAATTTCCCCATACGTTTAGGTGTCCACTTCAGGATGGTAGTATGAAGCGCTTTAAAACAATCACTCAATTAAAAAACGCTGGTGTAAACTGTAAGAAAACAGTGATTTAATGTCTCTGGAAATTTCCCTAAGGCCATAAATCAAATGAGTTGTTGTTGTTAGGTGTCATTGAGTTGGTCCAAATTCATACTGCTCCTATTTACAAAAGAATGAAATATTGCCCAGTCCTGTGCCATTCTCAATTATTGTGATGTTGAGCCCATTGTGGCAGGCACTGTATAAATCCATCTCATCAAGGGACTTCCTCTTTTCTGCTGCCTTTTTGCTTTACTAAACATGATGTCCTTAGTAAGAGATTGGACTCTCCTGATAGCATGTCCAAAAGGTGTAAGACAAAGACTTGCTAGAGTCACTTAAAAAGAGCATTCAAACTGTACTTCCAAGACAGATTCGTTTCTTATTTTTCAGTCCGTTATATTTTCAATGGTCTTCAACAGTGTCATGTTTAAAATGCAATGATTGCTCTTCAGTTTTCCTTATTTGGTGCCTCATGTTGACATGCAAAGGAGGAAATTGAAAAGTACCATGGCTTGTCACGTTAGTCCTCAAAGTGACGTCCTTGCTCTTCAAGACTTTAAAGAGGTCTTATGCAGTAGATTTACCCGACTCAAAGCATAGTTTAACTTCTTGACTATTGTTTCCATGAGCATTGTTTGTGGATCTAAGTAAGACTAAATCCTTGTCAACATCAATCTTTTCTCCACTTACCATGATATTATCAATGGTCCAGTTGTGAGGATGTGAGTTTTCTTTACATTGAGTTGTAATTTACACTGAAGATTGCAGTCTTTGAGTTTCATCAGCAAGTATTCCAAGTCCCCCTTTCTTTCAGCAAACAAAGTTGTGCCATTTGCATATAGCAACTTGTTAATAAACCTTTCTCCAATTCTTCATATAGTATAACTTCTCAGATTGTTTGCTCAGCACACAGATTTAATAAGTTTGGTGAAAGGATGCAGCCATGATATACACCTGATCTAATTCTAAACCATGCAGAATTGCAATTTTGTGTTTGAAAAACTGTCTCTTGGTTCAAGTTCAGGTTCCACATGAACACAATTAAGAGTTCAGGAATTGTTATCCTTCTCAAATTATCCATTATTGTTTATGATCCACCCAGCTAAATACCTTTGCACAATCAATACGAACAGAAGTAATCTTTTTTTCCCCTGGTATTCCCTGCTTTGAGTCAAGACTCATCTAACTTAAACTTTGGCTGACAATCATTCAGCAGAACATTGACATGGAGCTGCCAGAAAGACAAGCTGGATTCAGAAGAAGATATAGAATAAGACATATCATTGCTGACCTTAGGTCTTGACTCAAAGCAGGGAATGCTAGAAAAAAATAACATTGAGAAATATTCATTGAAAACTATTTGCAAAAACTTTGTAAGAGCTGTAATGATATACAGCATTTGAACATGCCTTTATACTATGGCACATAATTGACTCTAAGGCACTAGAGGCGATCTATGGCCTTCTCTACCTACTCAGTCTAAAGTAAGCTCCATTACAGGTGGTATATCCTAGAAGACAAGACTCAATTTTTAAACTCCCAGTCAAATATTAATATGACTCATCAAGAGCGGTATGTTTCCAAAGTTTCCTCATTCCCTCCAGTTTTTAAATTCCCAGTCAAAGATTATTATGATTCATCAAGAGCGGTATGTTTCCAAATTTTTCTCATTCCCTCCAACCCCAAGTTGAAGAGACTAATTTCAGTTGGGTGAAACTGAGAGATTGGAGTTTCCCCTTTGCAACTTAGACACGGCCCATACTTAGACTCTTTTCCAGAGTAAGAATACTGGGCCCTCTATCAACTTCATCTCCAGTGGCCAATATTACAGAAATTACATGTCTGACAGGAAAGGTAAGAACATCAGCAGCTATTGTGCCACCCCATGCCAAGACAAGTAATTAAGATTTTTTCCCAGAGGTAGAAACATTCCATATGATAATAGAGCTTCAAAGCTCTCCCCAAAAGTGCTGGGATTATTTGAAATAGAATGTCAGGAAAATCAAGTTGGCTCTTGAAAACAATCATTTTTATTACATCAAAGAGAACCAGAAAGGAGGAAATTGTTACGTAAAGCCTTCCCGAGGTCATGATGAATCTGGCCTTAAAATATGGCCTTAAAAATCACCTTGGCCAAATTTAATTTGAACAGATTGCCAGCAGATTTTTGACCAATGGAGTGGTTAAAGACAATAGATAAATCATCTATCAAATAATTAATAGAGACTAAGTTCTGCTGCCCAAGATTTCGTTAGGGTGTTGTTGATTGAGGACTAAGGTGCAACTAACCCAAGCCATGGTATTTTCAAATGCCTAATATGCATTTGAAAATTAGACATTGAATAAGGAAGACCAGAAAAGAATATATGCATTTGAATTGTGGTGCTGGCAAAAGAAAAAACAAACTTGTCTTGGAAAATGTAAGGCCAGAGTGCTCCTTAGAAGCATGGATGGCAAGGCATCATCTTACGTATGTTGGACATGTTGCCAGGTGAGACCAGTCTCTGGAGGACATATTATTGATAAAGTAGAAGGACCACGAGAAAGAATAAGGCCCTCAATTTTCATGTGCATATGAAATGATTGAAAATACCATTTCTTGAGTCAGAAGCAAATTCTAAAGAGATCATGTGCAGATTTGCCCAATGCAATGAATTGTTTGATTTCTTGATGGTTGTCTCTATGAGCATTGATGGTGGATCCAAACAAGAAGGAATCGGTGACAACTTTAATCTTTTGTTCACTTTTACTGCTAAATGATATCATTTATCATTTATCTATTGTTCCACTTGTGAGGATTTTCGTCTCCATTACATTGAGTTTTAGTGACTTTTTGCAACTGTCTCTTCTCATTTTGAATTGTGTTCCATCAGCAAATGAAGATCCTGAAGGGATTACTCACACAGGCTTTACTCCCTTCGCATCATCATGGTCTATTATAAGATTTCATCTTCTCCATAGTAACATTGTGAGGCCCCTCGGACATGAGGGGCCCATTCTCTGTCACTATGTTCTGTTTCCATTTTTTAGGACTTAAGTACCTGAAAATGTTTTGAGGCTGTGCTGTGCATAAGGTTTTCAGCAACTACTTCCTCTAATATGCACAGTGCATACTTTCTTCTTTCCTGTTCTTAGTCTGGAAGTTTGCTGAAGTCCACTCACTTTGATTGACCCTGATGGCATTTTGTAATCCAGTGAAATAGTTTCTAGCATCACAGCAACACACAAGTCAGCATACTACAACAAAAAGACAGACAAATGTTGGTAGAGTGGGATGCAAGACCGTTACTCCTGTCACAACCCTGATGAAATCATTTGAAAAGCCATTTCTTCAGGATGTGACCAGCTTTCCATAAAATGGACCCTAGAAAAGCTTATTCACTTTATTCAGTTCTCTGGGCTTGAACCAATGGCCTGCCATATTGGTTGCCAATCCTCGGATTTATCAGCAGCCTGTGACCTGATATACTGATCTTGGATCCACTCTCCTCTGCAGATACAAGTTTAACCTGATGGCCTTTCATTAATTTACCCTTTCAGCCACCAAACTTTGCTTTATCAGCTACCTAACCTATGAGAATCAGGAGAAGCCTTCACCGTAATGTTTGACCCACAAGCTGGGAATCTTCCAGGACTTGCACTTGCCCCTCTCTCTAACTTTTGAGCCATTTTCTTGATATAAATTTCTCTTTATGTATAAATTTCTCTGATTTAGCTTCTGTGTTAGTCCAGGTTGACTAGGGAAACAAATCCAGAGACACTCGTATATTTGTAAGAGAGAACTTCATATCAAGAAGTAATTATGCACCAAAAAAAACATCCCAACTCAGTCCAGATCAAGTTCATAAATTCGATAGTAGTTCATAAGTCCAATATTAACCTATGAATTCCTCTTCAGACTCATGCAATGATGCCACATGCAGGAAAATCACAGTCCAGTGGGTAGAAAGTCCTGTGGGTCCAATGACAGTGGATGCATCTCCAGGGTTCTAGCTGCCATCAGTGTGACTCCATGTGGTTTGTCAACAGGAATGTAAAGCAGAGGGTGAGACCCACTCCAGGGAGGAAGTGAGACAGTCCCAGAATCCTCATGAGAAGACCATGTCCCCAAGGCCACCAGGAGGAATCATTAGACTGTGACCTGATAGACAGACTAGATTCTGCTCTTTCACTCATATTTATCAAGTTGACATGAAATTGTGTAACTACCACAGCTCTTCAAGAACTGAATTTCCCTTGCTCTTCCCTAAAGCTAACGCCAGAATTTCAAATCCTTGTTTCTCCCAAACTCCTCTCATCTTAGTGAAAAAGATTTTTAGTAAAATGTATTTTGTGTATTTAATATATACAAGAAGTGCAATGTCTTAAATGTCTTCTGTATAATGATGCATGTATTTTCTGTTTGCACTCCTATCTGAAAGTAACAGATTTTATAAAAACAAAGAGAATATAAAATCTCTCCCTCTGCTGCAGTTCAAGATACAGAGAGCATGCACAAAACTAAGATAATATTTACACCTGGGCAATGATAATAAGTACCTGGGCAGCAGAATTTTTTGTGCTTACATTAGAAACTAAGCACTTGATTAAGATTCTGCTCTGAAAATGTATTTGAATCACCTGTAAACGTACACATGGAGGATTCTACCTATAAATAAAACTGTTTAAAAAATAGAAGGCTGAAATGGTAGTCAAAACATCCTTTTACTGTCACAATGATATGTTCATAGACAAATGGAACAGAGTAGTAAGTCTAGATATAAATACATGCACATGGAGGAAGATAATCTTTTATAGAGAACCAAGAAACATTAAATGGGAGATAGTTTATTCAACAAATGATGGTGGCAGAATTGGACCTCCAACTGCCAAAAAATGAAACAGGACCCATAGCTAACCACGTGTACAAAAATGTAATCAAGATGTACCAAAGAGTGATATGTATATCTGAGAGCTAAAAAGTTCATCAATTAGAAAACAGGGACAAATTTAAGGGGCCTATGAAATATAATGAACACAGAGAGAAGACAAAATAGATGACTGGAACCTACTAAAAATACGACACTTAGGTACATCAAAAGGCTTTATCCAAGGAGCATAAAGAGCACCCACAGACTGGCGGGAAATCTTCAGCAGTGACACAATGGGAAAAGGAGGAATCTAAAAACTATAGAACACTGCAGTATCTCAATAGGAATAAAACCCGATTACATCAAAAATGAGCAAAAGACATGAACAGTTAACCAAAAATATGCAAATAGCTAACAAACAGCTGAAAAAATGTTCACAGTCCCTATACATTTGGGTGATGCAAATCAAAACAGTAACAAGGTATCACCTTTTACCAACAAGGAGGGCCCAATAATAATAATAAACAGAAAGCAGCATATGCAGGAGAAGGTGCGGAGAGATTGAAACTCTCATACACTACTAGTTCATCTATAAAAATGGAAAACCCTCGTGGGAAAATGATACAGTGCTATCTAAAATAACTGGGAATGGAAATTCCACATGATCCAGCAATACCTCTGCTAGATTTATGCTCTAAAGAAGGAGGAGACATAACATGACAGAAATATGCACTCTTAGGTTCTATTGTTCATAATAGTGAGAAGTTGAAAATAGTCCAACTAGCTTTTCAGTAGAAGAATGGAGCAAACACTTGGTACTTACACACAGTGGAATACTATGCATGGCTAAAATACACTGATGAAACCACAAAGATTCTTAAGGCATGGATGAACCTGGAGAAAATTATACTGAGTGAAGTTAGTCAATCACAAAAAAGACAAATATTCTGTAAGAACACTGCTATAAGAATAAACACCAAGACAAAGACAGGCAGTGACTTTCAGAACATGCAGTGATTTAATACAGCCTCCTTCACAATGTGGTAATATGGCTATCTAATGCTGGTAACCCACTTATCATTCCCTTATTTGTATATCATAAATACCGCTTTTCCAGGAGACCTCTTATTTCAGCTGGGTACATTTCTCTTTACAGGGAGTGGGAGAAGTTCAGGTCATTTGGCTCTAAACTCACCCTAACACAGTGGACTCTCCTACATTAGTTTTCAGTACAGTCCAATTGAGATGAATGGCCAAGAGGAGGAGGTAATGTGTTTGTCTCACCTCTGTTGATGAGTACAAGGTAGGGAGAATGACTTACGCTTGGACAAAACACTTGAAATTTATTTTATGGACCCCCATTGTGGAGCATTTGCCTTGTACTTTATGCTTAATAACACATTTTAACTGAGTTTCTTGTTCTGCTTTATGACTCAGACCCCGTACTAAAGACTAACTAGGTTTTCGTCTTTTTGAGATGTGCACCATAGACCCCTTCTGAAGTATCTGAGTTGGAAAACCCACTAAGTGAACTGAAATTTACCCTTAACTCACCTGTTGCAGGTTAAAGGAGCCAATTTACTCCTTTGAATTTAAGGCTGTAACACATTAGTGGAAGAAGGACTTTCCCAAGGTTTGGGATTTGGAAGTTACTGGGCTTCAATCCATACCTCTTAGTTTTGAGGTTGAATAGTTATAGGCAACAGAAGCCTACCTACATAGCGAGTGAGTGTTATTGAACTTTGTGCAGTGTGTCTATCCATTATTGTGTTCTTGTTTTCTCAACAGTTTTATTTTTGGCATATACTTTTTATATCATACAATTCAATAATTCAATCTTCAATCATATCAAGGAGAATTGTGCACTCATTGCCACATCAATTTTAGAGCATTACACCCCCCCATAGCTAAATCATTTTAAATTGAGGTGTGCAATCACAATTCACGCTAGTGCTCGCTCTCCCCTCCCGCCTTCATTATTTACTCCTCACATGCCCTTTCCCTCCCTATCACCACCCCTCCATACTTGGATTCCCTCTAACCCCTTGTATAAGTCACTATCATTGTGCATCCACTCCTTCTGTGCTTCACAACTGGGAAACCCAACAGAAAACCATAGAAAACAAAAATCACAGTAAGGTGGTAAGGATGAAATCACAATAGAATAGAGCCAAGAACACAAATAATGCATAAGGAAAAAACCTCCATCAACATTAAAAACTCCAAGGGAAGGAATTTCTGTCATGGACCAAGTTAAGAGATACTTGCACCAGAAAAAATTCAGGTCACATCTATAGCGAGGTCAACTGGCCTAGTAACAAGTTTGATGCAGAATAATAAAGAATACAATGGTCTCTGTTCAAGACTCTTGCCTGTGGCTAGAGCGGGTCTGCCAGCAGCTCAGTCTGACAAGATACTCTGAAGATGGGTTTTGGGATCCCACTCTCCCCCACAGCCTTCCACAAATTGGGTGTTCATAATTTTAGCTCTGGTACTTTTCTCTTCACCAGATTCAAGTTATGTACTTGCCATCTGTGGATCACACAAGCTGCTGTGCTTCCATGTGTGGACTTAGTGGATTCCTCTTTAAGATGGCTGCTTGTTTGAATAGAAATCTTTAAGACCCCAGACACTATTCCAGTTGATAGCTGGGCACTGTCTACTTTCTTCACCACCCTTTGCCTCAGTAACTTTATCTTCAGTGATCATTTCATGAAGGTGAGTATTGAGCATGATGTAAGAACTAATTGTTCTTAAGTTGAGACTAGGGTTTAGTGTGAGTCCAAAACCCATTCCTGGATCTATGGCTTTTCTTTTTTTTCTTTTAATTTTCTGTAACTTCTTATGTCATATAATTCCATAGCTCCATCATGCCAAACATAATTTTACAATTGCTTGCATAATCAGTCTCCAAACATTCTTTTCCTTCCTGGACTTCTGGACTTTATCTCCTTATTATCTCCCGCTCCCCTCTACATGCCCCTTCCCCCAGGACCCTTGTTATATTTTCTTTCCTTATAGGCTCAATGTCCCTGGATTTCATTTACTGAAAAACAAAGGAACAGCACGGCTTGAAGACGGTGAGCCCCAGTGTCAATGGATCTCTGAGATACATCTTAATGTAAACAAGCACAAGGACAATATAAAACAATGGCTGCCACAGGATTGCTGGAATAATATGTATCTTAATACAGCATACAGAGCATTGATATAGAAAGACCTTGTTTTTCCGCCAACAACAGTACACCACTCTTGGTACATCTGTCTTCTGATTTCTCATACACCCTGTGTTTTCTGACTTATGTCCTCAGGTTACATGTGTGTCTGAAGTAGAGTCCAGTTAACTCAGTGGAGTACTTGTATAAGGTCTCAGTGATGCAGCTTCTGTGTCATGAAGTGTTCCCTGAATATCCAGCTCTTTACCATACTATCTGTTCCCCGGCCAGAAGTATGGCCTGCAAGCTAGAGCTTGTGCCCCTTCTGCTGCTGGTTTCTACTTCAGGGGACTCAGACACCAATTGTCTATTTGAGGCTTGACTAATTTCACTCAGAGTGATATCTTCCAGATCCCTCCATGACTGGAGGTGTTTCATGGTTTGAATGCTGTTTATTTTTAAGAATGCACAGTATTCTATTATGTGCATATACCAGAGTTGTATTATCCACTCTTCTGTTGATTGGAATTCAGGTTGTTTACAGCATATTGCTATTTCCAGCTGATGGGAATTCAGGCTGTTTCCAGCTTCTTGCTATTCACTCCTCCACATCAAGAAATCTGGAGGATACCTACCTGGCCAACTGTCTGGTAAATGAAAAGCAATGTGTACACATTACAAAGAAAAGTGCCCCAACATAATGTGTAAATTATAGAACAATATCATTATTGCACGTGCAATTAAGAGTTTGTTGTAGATTGTGCCACAATGGTGGCAGCAGGACACTGACAGGGGACTTCCAGAGGTTCAGGCCAGTTTCAGGACAGGATTTGGAAAAAGAGCATATCATTGCTGATGTCAGATGGTTCTAGGCTGAAAATAGAGAATATCAGTTGGATATTTAATTGTTGTATTAACTATTCCATGATATTCAACTGTTTGGACTAAATCAAACTATGGATATCCTTAAGAAAAATAAGAATTCCAGACTACTTCACTGTGCACATGTGGAACCTGTACAAGGATCAAGAACAAATTGTGTGAACAGGACAAGGGCATGCTGCAGGATTTAGCATTGGGAAAGGTGTGTTTCAGGGTTGCATCCTCTCACAATAATTACCCAACATGAACAAATAAGCAGAGAAACTGGATTATATGAAGCAGTATGTGGCAGCGGGATTGAAGGCAGGCTTATTAACAAGCTAGTATAACAGATGGCATAACCTCGCATGCCAAAAGTGAAAAGGACTTGCACTTGCTGATGGAGATCAAAGACTAGCCTTCAGTATAGATTACAACCAAATGTAAAGAAACCCAAATCTTCACAACTCAACCTACAGACAATATCACAATAAGTGGATAAAGAAGTTTTCAAGCATTTCATTTGGCTTGGATCCACACTCAATGTTCACGGAATAAGCGGTCAGAAAATAAAACCATATATTATTGCATCAGACAAAATTTTTGCAGAAGACCCCTTTAAAGTGTTGAGGAGCAAAGATGTCACTGTGAGCACTAAGTGTCACTGGACACAAGCATTGGTGCATTTGAACTATGGTGCTGGTGAAAATATCGAAAGTGTTGTAGACTGCCAGATGAACAAATAATTTTGCTCTGGTAGAGTAAAACCAGAATGCTTAGAAACATAGTATGATTTCATTTCACAAATTCTGTATATGTCATCAGGAGAGATAAATGCTGTACATATTGTCAAGAGAGATCAGTCCCTTGAATAGAACAATGTGTTTGGTAAATAGAGGGTCAGTGAAAAGGGAGAAGATCCTCAAGGACATAAGTTGACAGAGTGACAGCAAAAAGAGGTTCACACATAACAAATATTGTGAGGATGGTGGAAGGCTAAACCACGTTTTGTTCTGTTGTGCATAGAATCGTTTTGAGTTGGAACCGTCTCTGTTTCGATGACACATGACAACAAAAACAACAGCGAAATATATACTGAAGGAAAGAGAGACAATCATTTTCATGTTAATAAAGTACAAACATATGAGTCAAACATTGAAACTTAGACATTAAAAAAATACTCCCACTAAAATAAGTCACCACATTTACTGTAGATAATGGTGAAAATGAATGCAAGTATATGAAAAACAAAGAAAACATCAAGATTGACTCTTTCAAAGATAATACCTTTGACAAAGAGAAAAGGCAAGGATAGGTGATATAAACAAAAATAAATATATCTCTTTTTCTTGATTATATGATTATGTATTGAGCAAATGTCAGATACTAATATTATTACCAAAATTAATGCAGCACTTTGCTACCATGCTGCTCTTCTGCATGAGCTATGGCAACGCACTGATCATGGAGGAAGGCCGGCACTGTCACCACTTCGCCTGCAACACCTGTCCCTACGTGCACAGCATCAACCTAAAGATGACAACCCAGAAGTATCCCAAGCTGAAAGAAGTGGATGATGTGCTTGGAGGAGCAGCTCCCTGAAAGAATGTAGACTCCCCTGCAGAGCCATGTCCTGAATGGGAGAATCCCTGAGCCTATTCATGCAGCTGCAGACCTGCTCTGCCGATGAGCTAGTGACCACTGTGAGTACTGCAATGCCCTGTGTGGGCACCATTGAAGGGACTAGAACCAGACTGTCCCCGCAGCAGCCCTGTCTGGTCTTTTGCAGCCCTGTGGACCCATGATCTTGAGCCTGAAGGCACACAAACCTCCTTTGGGTGATGAGACTGGGCATGAGAACATGCAGCCCATATGCAGTTGGAGTGGGCGCCTTCGTTTCTGCCCAGGGAGTTTTTGTTGCATGAGTAAGGGCACCTGCAACTAACTGCGTCTGCTATGCTTAAGGCCTGGGAAGCTGACTCCTTCACCGCTGTCTGAGCTCATCAATGTCCATACTGTTCATGCAAATTGTAAAGTGGAGCCCATCAACTTAGAACATGACATCTGCCTCCACCTTTAGCGTTCATTCGAAACCTAATTTAATAAAAATGTAGTCTGAATATTTTTTAATTAATGTATATTGTAATGCACCACAGTACAGAACAGTATAAAATTAATATTCTCTATACTGTCAATAAACACATTAAAATCATAAAAATGTTATTTACACTGTGGGAAAATTTTTAGATAAATCTACTAATACATGTCATACAAAAAAGTCACTCCAATAAGGCTGTAAACAATAACATTTGGCCTCTGTCTGCTTCCTGCGTGTGGCCATTGTGCTGCTGCCTCAGGGACCACTCTGGTAGTGGCACTGCCAGGGATTCAGAGGAGACCCAGGACTCCACATTTGGTCATAATGCTCACACAGGGTTCTGGTAGAGTTACACAGCTGTTCTGTCAGTATAAAGATGCACTGCCTTGACATTAGAAGGATTTAAGGATTCTGTTCTTAATCTTGAAACACTATGATAAGAATGACCCCAAAAAGCTGTCAGTGAATTCCCAGTTTATAAAAAGTTTAGCCTTAGACAGTTTGGACCAAGTGGCGATTGTCATGGCCATGGAGAATGAATTTGAGTTTGAAATTCCGGAGAATGGTTTGCAAGACATTAAACATCAGACTCCAAAGCACAGAGATCATTAAAATAAGATAATTAGATGGGTTGAGCCTTATGATAAACTTAGGTACAGCCTGGGAATGGTTTCCAGACTACATTGCATATACAGGAATACAGGATGAATATGGAATGTTCCATGAGTTGAAGAAAAGGAGTTGATTGATCCAGGAGTTTTATTTAATTGTTTAACAGTATCTACTGAATGTTTATTTTTGTTAGACATCATTATAGATGCTGAAGATGCAGTAGTAGAACAAAAAGATTAATTCCTTGCTTTCATGAAGTACTTTCAAGTGCTAAGGAATGAGAAATTAGATGCAGAAATAATGAATATATGCATCAACAAATAAGTAAATGCATAAATGAGTTCTGATTATGACAAATCCTTGAAGAACATAACTTTGACATTATTCATCACAACCTAGTCCTATGTGGCCCATACCTGAATGAAATATTTGCATGCACCACTAACCTAAGATTTTTTAGCTTTGAATGGTGTTCAATAACCAGTCTGACAAGTCTAGACATGAGAACATTGAATAAAATATATTTGAGGATTGTGAACTTAATTCTCTTTAACGATGTATATAACTTTTCAGGAAATATTCTCATTTTATAAGAAAATTCAGGATTCATGAAAACTTTGTCTGATTTTCTTGTTTTATTGTTGTTATTTCTTCTTTAAATATATGTTTATATAAAAAAGGAGGAATTTACCTACATAAAGAGAGGAAATTATAAAGTCATTGAATATATGTTATGACTTTAACTCTGAAAATGTGAGGCTCAAGATGACATGTTTCATCTGATTTTCAATTGTATAATGTTTTTATGGCACATTCATATTAATTGGAAAAATGGAGAAAACTTATACTATGTAAATTTTATAGTTTCCTATGGTTGGGTAAAGCTGTTTAAAGAATTTATGTGTAAATGAAGCAAGAAATGTATGAAAATCTTACTTCTTTGCTGCAGAAACAGGTTCTCTGGGTTGCTCATTTGTGTGTGTGTGTGTGTGTGTATATTATAGATTTTTTGAACAGCACATTCATATATAAGCAACAGCTCATTATATTTCTATTTTGAGCACTGTTGGAAATTTCAAGATTTCTATCTCTCCATAGGCTCATATTTTCTGCATAGAAGATAGTACTTTACATTTCTGACACTATTGATATACCAGATTTTCTCTTTTTCGAGGCAATACACACTTATTATATTCTTATTATCCATTATATACAGTGTTGATACAATACAATGACATTGCTGAGAAACAACAATCTAAGTTCTATTACTGTGATTTGGTTCTTGCTTAGTATTTACTTCAAAACTTGACTTAGTCTGATAATTCAGTGAATATTTATATTGCCTTAATACTTACATAACCTGAAAATATATTGGTGCTTCACTGGTCCAAAATATTATGGTTTTTTTTGTATATAATATAGCAATCAAATAAATGTATCAAGTCAGGTTACTGGGGAGACTCTTCTTTGTCATTCAGAAAGTGGGTTTAGTCATAGTTATCTAGCTGTGTATTTTTGGATGGAGGGAATAAAGCATTATACCACTCATTTGTGGATTGTGTAACACACAATACTTTGACTCCCAGAGCTATCTAAGGATAATAAATAAATATTAATTGCTTAATGATAGCAAAAGCTTTTATTGTGTTATATCTCCAGGTTTTATGATAATCTCAAGAAGCTGTCAATCACATCATATCTATCTTTACTTTGGATAATACTGATTGTGTAAATGCAGAAAAGAGTCATAAGATCTTTCAGTGGAAACTTTTCTTGAATCACTGAATTCAGCACAGAAAATTTCACATTTCCATAGTACAGGATTTATTTTTATTTCCTTGAATACAGACTGAGAAAAACACAATGCAGCCTTCTAGTTTTCCAACCCTTCTTATTTTACTAGGAGAGAGAAAATTAATTAACAATTTTTCTCACTACTCAGAAGATATAGAATGTTAGTGGAAGAACTCTGCAGGTTTATGTGTCTATAGACTAAAATTGAAGAGTTGCTTGGTTAAATGTATGGCTACTCTAGTAAATATGGAGAGTTTTCTCCCCTCCTGCATCCAGTAACATGATCATATGATCTTGTGATACCATTATATGTTTGATCATTTCAAGTAATGTATTTGGAATTTTTTGTATTGAATGCAATATTATATACATAAGGGGATTAAGAGACACTGCTATCAATATGTGACTAAAATTTTGTTATTCAGTGGTAGCGTTAGACAAACAGGTTACTTTGGATTGTCTGTAGTATCAATGTGAATAAAATATATTAAACTCCAAGAGAAAAACTCTGTCATGTACTAGTCATTTCACCCGTCTAATGAAATCACTTGAGAACTATGAGCATAAGATTTAAATTAAGTGGATAAATTTTGTCCCTGCTTTAGCAGTTGTGCAAAGGTATGACCATAGTTAGCAATTCATTGACTATAAATGAAGCTTTTAATAATCCACTAGCTAGAGTGTCCTTTCAGCTAGCAAAATTTGACCTTTAAATATATACTATCCTATTAAATTGCTTTATCTTACATTTCCAAAACACTTTTATTTTTCCCTGGAATCTAAATTATTTTCTTGGGTTTGAAAAGCACATATGCATTTCCTGGAAGATAGGCACCAAAATGAAAAGTAGACGTACACAATTTCAACTAAATAAAAGAGATATAGACCATAGTCATTAAAGAAGGATCTTGTTTGCTGGATTTATTATCTTTTCCTCCAAACTCATTAAGAAGAAGTCCAGCAAAGGGCTAAGGTCTCAATTAATTTTAATGGGTATGACCAAGGTTTAATAGAGTGTGTGTTTTAATTGCCTTGAGATTACGCTAAATTGTAGCCTTAGTTTGCTATTGTTAGAAATGAGATTTTGATCAAGAGGAACAAAATAGTTTTTAAGAGAACTTGATAGAGCTGGTAACCTTTGGGAAAGAGTATTGTTTTGCTTAGAATTTATATTTGCTAATATAAACTTCCAGAGTGAAGGTAGAAACTTGCCACTAACTAAATTTTATATCATCAGTTTTAAAATACAGTTTTAAAATGCAGTTATGGCAGGTGGTGGATACAAAAACCCATCTCTTCTCACATTGGTCAGGATATCTAGGTAAACTATTCAAAGCTATGGTGATCTGTGTCATAGATGGCAAACTGTACATATAAAAGCTGTCCACAGGGTTCTTCTTCTAGCCTCTAATCATCCAGCTAGTGAGTCAAACATCTTTGTGAAATGTGTTTCCTTTCCAAAATGGCACTGGGTAAAAGATATTTTATTTTGAGTGATTCGCAAATTCAATTCATGTAATACTGGCTAGGTCCCAATAACATGCATGTTATAATGAATAAGGTACATCTTCAGTACTATTAGTTAAGCAAAATTGCCTAAGAATTTTAGATATTGTGGGAAGTTCGACCCCTGAAATGGTAGAAATGGAAAACAATCTAAACAGGAATCTTACTTCATCTTAATAGATAAACACATTGACTGTTTAATTATTCTTTAGTGAAACAAAGAGCATCTACTCTTAGAAAGACACCAAGAAAAGATCTCGATTTTAAAATATTTTGTGGATTTTCAAAGTAAAACTGTGTTATTTAAACTGTTACTTAAATATTCAATGTTGTTAGCTCATCCATTTAGAATACAACTGAAGGCAGGGTTGTGTGCATCATGCATGCTAAAATTTCCCTTAATATATATGTCATAAAATGGGCAATTGATGCAATGTAGAAATTAAGAAGTAAACTAAGTGCGTCTAGATATCTGGCCTAATTTAACATTCATTGAAAATACATTTGATAATTGTCCTTTCCCATACAGAGCATGAGAAGCCCTGGTAGTGCACAGGCTAAGCTCTGGGATGTTAACCCTAAGATCAGCAGCAGTTCAACCCCACCAGTTGTTGCACACAGTTGTTTCCATATAGATTTATACCCTTGGGAGCCCGATAGGGATGTTCTATTCTTTCCTACAGGATCACCAAGAATAAGAATAAATTCACTAGCAAAATTAGTTTGGTAACAAAAAGTGTGGGATAGGAAAACAGCACAACAGAGAAGCAAAATGTTTAAAATGAACCTCAACTCCAAAGAAAATGCAATTTTTACTCTTATCATTATTTTCTCAACAAAATGTTATAATTCAATTTTGATTACTGATAGGGACCCCAGTGAGTAAGACAGTGAAATTTGAAAAATACCAAACCTGCCTATACTCACAATTAAGAAAACCTCTGCCTTGTATTATTGCAACTGCCTAGGGACTTATTTTGACTCGACATCCATAACGAAATTTCTTAACAATCAAACAAGCACAAAGATTAATTAGTTCTCAGGTACTATATGGTCTGCATCTGTGACTTCTTCAGTTAGAGCCATAGTGAGTGCAATTGTCTTCGATTATTTTGCACCAACTGTGACAATGCCAAATACGTGTGGCTGGATGTTGGTGTATGTTCCTTTTTGGATCCCAGTCTAAGCTCAGTAATGACTATAGAATTGACACAGACAATTGTATATGATGTATGAAATTAAAAAATATCTGGCCAGGACACTCAGATAATGCAGAACAGAGTGGGAATTCTGTGCAGAATTGCTCTGTATTTTAATTCACAGATGTATCAGCATGCTGCTGTAACAAGAAAGGTGAAATTAAAACTCAGTAAATTTTCTTTTATTTCTTTCTATTCTCCATTAGTTTATTTATTTTCAATGCTTATAGATACTTTAATTATGGGAATTAAAAACACACGAAGAGTATATGATGATGCCTAAACTTCTGAAAGTAAGAAAAGAAATAGAGTATAAGAATTTGTGAGAAAAAAAAAAGAATTTGTGCCGTGTACAATGTATTCCTTTTCAGAGAAGTCTTTCTCACTATTTTTGAGTTAAAGAAACTAAATATTGTGTATCCACAGGTCCGATCAAACCCTAAATTAAGTGCATTACATTGAAGTTGATTCTAGCTTCTAGCCACCCTGTAGTATAGAGTAGAATTTCCTCACAGGGTTTCAGAGGTTGTAAATCTTTATGAAAGTAGACTGCTACACCTTTGCCTTGCAAAGTTTCTGATAGTTTCAAACTTTAGAAATCAAGTGCTTTAACTTACCCACTGTGCCACCATAGCACCCCCAAAAGTCTTATCATTAATTACTTTTTCTGTAGAAATATTAACAATATTAATATATTATATTATGGTAGTTACACAATATCATGTCAGTTGATAAATAAGAATGAAGAGGTGGAGTCTAGCTTGTCAATTAACTCACAGCCTGGTGATTCCTCCTTGTGGTCATGGCCTTCTCATGAGGATTCTTGAACTTCCCCTCTTACTCCCTGGATGCAGGACATACTCTCTCTCTTCTTCACATCAGCCACGCTGATGGCAGCTAGAGACGTGGAGATGCTTCGAGCACCACTGGATCCACAAATGTTTCCACCCTCAGGCCCATGATCTTTCCACATTTGGCATCATTGCATTTGTTTTGTGAGTCTGAAGAGGAACTTATAGACTATTAGCAGATATATGGGCTGATATTGAACTTATGGACCTGATCAGGACTGAGCTGGGTTTTTTTAAAATATACAATCACCTTTAATATAATATTCTCTTACATACATATGAGTGTCTTTGGATTTATTTCTCTAGTCAACCTAGACTAACACATATATGTTAAATTGATATTGCTCTGTCTGTCTCAATATCATATGTTAAATTTATGTTTGTTAACTCAGTAAATGGGGTAAAAGAAGCAATCAGTTTATAGAAAAGATAAGAAAGACAATTAGTTATTTTATTAAACCACTTGTCACCTTACTCAGGAATCATAACACTGTTTAGGGGGAGATTTGTCTTTCTGATGCCTAAGGATACCATTAATGGTTAAGAGTTCAAAATCTAGAATCAGATTGACACAGTGGGAATTTCAGCTCCAACACTTAATAACCATATATTCTTGGTGAAATCATTCACGTTTCCATTTATTCAACCATAAAATTATGTTTTAGTATGTATGCAGTGACTACTGGGAATATTAAATGAGATAATACAACACTTTTGAGCAATGTCTTATGTGTAAATAGTTACCACTGATATGTGATCTTACAATTATTTTATTTTTCCCAATTTCTCACTGCCATTGAATTGATTCCAACTTATAGCAACTCTATAGGACAAAGTAAAACTACTCCATAGGGTTTCTAAGACTGTATGGGTTTTACGTGAACAGATAACTTCAATTTTATCCTCCAGAGCCACTGGTGGTCTTGAGCCACTGATCTTTTACTTAATGACTTGATTCTTAGCCCACTGTACCACCTGTCAACTTAGGAACTCACCATGTAAAGTATTAGCCATAACAGATATATAGGCACATGAAATAAAAAATACATTTCAAAGATCATCAATTCTTGTTTCTCCTATTTTTAATCACTGAAGTCACTATGAATTGGAATTCACTATATTGCAGTGAGTTAGAGTTTATATGGTGTGGTAGTTACATAATGTGGTGTCAATTTGAGGATTCAGAGTGACGGGGTGGTCTAATTTGTCAATCAGATCATAGCCAACGAGGCCTTTGTGAGGGCATGGCCTTCTCCTGAGGATTCTGGGAACTACGATATTCATCCTTGGAGATGGGCGACTCTCTCTCTCTCTCTCTCAGCACACTCCCTGTGAGACATGCCCATGGAGAGGACACATGGAGAGAGGCTGATGGAGCCAGACCTCTCGAGCTGGAGAAGCCACATGGAGATCCCTGCCAACACTGAGATGATTAAAATGCCATTGGATCCATAAGATTTCCCACCCATTGGCCTGTGATCTTCCTGCATTCTGCATCATTGCATATGTTTCAGGAGTCTGAAGTGGACTTTATAGATTGGTATCACACATATGGGCTAACATCGGATTTATGGACTTGATCTGGACTGGGATATTTCCTCAATATTCAACTGCTCTTGTATATAAAGCTCTTTCTTATACACATATGAGTGTCTGTGGATTTATTTCTCTAGTCTACCCAGACTATCACATTTGGTTACAATGTTGTCAGGTGATGTAGATTCAGTTCTGAATAATGTCCCTATGCACAACAGAATCAAACTCTGCTCAGATTTGCACCATCCCCACAATCATTGTTCTCTTTGAACCCTTTGTTTCAATGAAGGTGAAAGGAGCCTCAACTAGCTAAAATAATGTTGAAAAAGATGAACAAAGTATGATAACTGACTTCATGATTTTAGTCCAGGAAAAAATTCACTTATCTATGGTCAATTGATTTTTGACAAATGTGCTATGTCCACTCAATGGAGAAAGAAACATATTTTCAATAAATCATTTGTGTGTGTGTGTGTGTGTGTGCCTCTTCTCTGTGGGCTTTGTTGCTTCTGAGCTAGATGGCCGCTTGTTTA
>NW_022109980.1:7248298-7265421 GCF_000313985.2 Echinops telfairi
CCCAGTGTTTTGGCTCAGTGTGGTGGGGTCAGCTCAGTCGCACATCCCACACTGTGTCTCCGGTGCTGTCCCGTGTAGGACCATGGGTCAGTTCAGGATGTCGCAACTCTTAGTGGGGCCGACTATATGGTCCTCTCTGTACATTGGGTTCTCTGAGCCAGAGACCTGATGACATCATTCTTCTGCTCTAATCAGAGATCACTGGAGAGTGGTGTAACTCAGAGGCCTGAGACCAGCTGTGATAGATAACTCACCAATTGTTGCATTTGAACAAGGGACAAGACAAACTAGTGGTTTTCAAGAGAAGAGGAAGCAAAATAGATAAGAAGCTGACCATCAGTATAGGTTACATTGTTCAAGGAATTGTGGAAATGGAACCTGGAAATCATGAGACGTGGAGAGACATCAAAACATCTAAAAGCTTCCAGCGAGTAAAATTGGGTTAATTTCACATCACAGAGAACCACCGTGCACTGGTTGGATGTTAAAATGGATGTTAAAGGAAAACAACCTTTTTAGGATATAAAACTAAAACTGTTAGACTAATGCATAAGAATAAAATTAAAACTGTAAGAACTCTGGGGATCCTTGTGATACAGATCATTTTGTTATTAAAAGGAGTCTTAAAGAGAGAAAAAATATCCCATCATCAAAAAGTCTAGGACCAAATGGTCTCACTGGGGACATCCATCAAACATTTAGAGAAGATTTAATACAAATTTATATAAACAATTACACAATATAAAAAGGTACAATATACTACCAATCTCATTTTATGAAGCAACTATAACCCATACACCAAGCAAAGGCATCACCAGAATTAAAAATTCAAGACTAATATCCCTAGTTAATTTAGATGCCATAATCTTTAGCAAAATACTAGAAAACAGAATTCAACTGTCATCAGATCTATCAAGGTGGATTCAGACCAAATATGCAAGGATACTTAATAAGAGAAAAACAATCAATGTAATTCCTAACATAAACAAAATAAAGGATAAAAGTCATGTGATAGCATAAATTGATGAAGAAAAGGCATTTGATAAAATTTAACATCCATTCCTAATAAAAACACAACAAATAGGCATAGAAGGGGAATTCCTCAATATAATAAAAACCATATATTTGAAACGAATAGCCAACATCTTACTGACTGGAAAAAATAGAAATAATTTCCTCTTCTAATTAGAACTAGGAAATGATGCCCTATATCACCAATTTTATTTAATATCATTCTGGAAGTTTTACCTAGAGCCACAAGACATCAGAAAGAAATTAAAAGTATTAACATAAGCACTGAATAAATAAAAATATCTTTATTTCCAGGTGACATAATCCTACATATAGAATACCCCGAAGATTCAATTTAAAAATTGCTCAAAGTAATTGAAAATTTTGGCAGCAAAGCAGGATATAAGATCAACATACAGAAATCAGTTGGATTCTTGCATGTTAAAGATTATGATATTGAAAAAGATATTAAAAAACAATACCATTTATATTAGCTACCCAAACAACAAAATACTAAAGAATACTTCTTACCAGAGAAACAAAACACATACACAAAAATATTACAAATACTCTTGCAGGAAACGGAAAGTAACTTACACAATGGAAAAAAGTTACCATGGTCCTGCATAAGCAGGTTAAATATTGCAAAAAATCAATATTATAAAAATTATTGAACAAATTTAATGCAATTCTGATCCAAATACCACCACTATTTTTCAAAGAAATGGAAAAACTAATTACCAACTTTATAAGGAAAGGAGAGAAACCTAAGATAAATGGAACATTATTAAAAATAAAAACATAGTAGGAGGACTTTCACTCCCAGGCCTTAAAATCTCTTATATAGCTATGGTAATCAAACAACCTGATATTGGTGCAATGATAGATATGAGGAATAATAGGCTATAAATCAAAAACCAGAAATACATCCAAGTACTTCTGGGCATCTAA
Source organism: Echinops telfairi (assembly GCF_000313985.2). Classification (NCBI taxonomy): domain Eukaryota; kingdom Metazoa; phylum Chordata; class Mammalia; order Afrosoricida; family Tenrecidae; genus Echinops; species Echinops telfairi. Next base: position 7,250,261 of record NW_022109980.1, read on the forward strand.
TTTTTTATTTAAAAAAAGTAAACCACATCAAATGGACAAGAAACAGCCCTTTCAACAATAAGTGCTAGAAAAATTGGATATTCACCTGGAAAAAAATGAAATAAGACCCATAGCTCATACCATGTACAAAAACAAACTCAAGATTAACCAAAGACCTAAATATGATTCTCACAATCATTAAGACCATCAGTGAAAAAATAGGGACACATTTAAGGGCTCAAATAAAAAGCATCAAACACTACCAAATATAAGGAAAAATATCTACACTGTAGAAAACAAAATAAAGGATTGGGACCTACAAAACCATAACTTTTATGAACAACAAAAGACTTCATCAAAATTCAACAGAGAATCCATACAATGAGAAAAATATTCAGTAATAATACATCAGCTATATGGCTAGTCTCCAAAATCTATAAAAAAAATACATGTTAACAAATAATCAAAATTTTTAAATGGGGCAAGACATAGTTAATTTACCAAAGATGACATGTGATCATTAGCAATAAGAGAATTACAAAGTAAAAGAGCAGTGAGGCATCACTTCACATTAACACTTTTGCCATAATTGAATAAAACAGAAAATAAATGCTGGAGAGGATGTGCAGAGAAAGAAACAATTTTATATTTCTAGTCGGACTTGAGAATTGTACAAACACTATGGAAATCAGATTGGCACTTTATTAACCAGATGCAAATCCAAGTATTTTATAATCCAGAAATCTCTCTACTGGGTATGTCCCCCCCTCCCCAATTAAGAATATAACAAGAACAGACATAGGTGTACACCTATTTTTATTGCAGTAATTTCAACAATACCAAAAATATGGAAGCCTTAACTATGGAGTAATGTATTAACAATCTCTAGTTCATTCATACTATGAAATTTTATGCATCAATTAAAAAAATGATGATAACTACTAAGCAATTCAAAGCATAGACAAAACTAGAGAACATTAGATTTAGCAAACTCAGTCAAGTGTAGTATACAAACATAAATATTTAATGTCACCATTGTTATAACGGGGGCGGAGGGAGAAGAAATTTGATTTATGCATCAATAGACGAAATTTTGATGACTAAGAGCAGACCAGGGTGGTAGTGGAAATAAGTCGAGGAGCACAATGCAGGGAGGAGAACACATAAACAAATAAATAAATAATTTAAAAACACAATAAAAATAACTTCATTTAAAAATACCAAACCTCCAGATTCCTTATCCCTCAAATCTGAATATTGGCCCGAGTGGCTAAAAAGAGAGGGAGGAAACAAAAGTAGAAGTTGTGAAAAGGAAAATCCTATGTTTGATAAAACTTCCAGACCTAAAAAAAAAAAAAAACAATCTCAGAGAAAATAACTGAAGTATTTTTAAAAACTTCTCTAATATTATAACAGAATAGAAAAATAACAATTCATGTTGAGAGAACCCCCAAACAGAATTGATCCCCAAATAATCATAGCATTACATCATTGTCAAAATTTCTCATATAAAAAAAAATTCTGAGAGAACTCAAGAAAAAAGTTAGTAATCACCTATAAAAGTGAACCACTAAGTATAAACTCATATTTTTCTATGGAAAACATGCTGGCAAGCAGGCAATGTATCCATAAATTCCAATTCTTGAAAGAAAAAAAGAAAAGCCAACCAAGAATTCTATAGCTAGTAAAATTATCCTTCAAGGTGAGGGAGAAATAAAATCACTTCCAGGCAAGAAAAAAACTACAGGAATTTATAAAACAAATTGTGTTAAAAAGACTACTCCTAGAAAAAATGCTGAAAGTTCTTTCAGACAGAATAAGCAATAACAACAATAGAGAGCAATATAACATCATCAAAAAGGCATTATTATGAAGCAGTCATCATACTTAAGTAAATATAAAGTGAGACAGAACTATACTAAGAAAAATAAGGACCTACTGATTGGCTACCATGAAAGAAATGACAAGGTCCCCCCAAACAGGTAGACATCTCAGTCAGAGGTATGAAGGATAATGATGGTAAAGTGAAGTCAGGGAAAGCACAAACGCACAACTTTGGGTAAAAAAGTGGGAGGACATACCTCCAAATAGGGGTGGAAATGACTAAAAATACTTTTAAGGACCCTAATTGTGGAGTACCCTGGTAATGTGCACCAAATACACCACATTAGCTTGAGTTTTTGAGCACTTTCTGGGACCCGGGGACTTAGGACTGAATATTCATGGATTTGAAGAAGCAGAAGAGGGCTGTGTTAGTCTGGGTACATTAGAGAAACCAATTCACAGAAACTCATATGTATAAGAGAGAGTTTTATATAAAGGGTAAGTGCACATAAGAAAACATCCCAACCCAGTGCTGCCCAAGCTCATAAGTCCAACCTTAGCCCATATGTCCAACACCAGTCCACAAAGTCCTCCTCATGTCACAAAACACACACTATGGTGCCAACTACAGGAGGAAAGCCAAATCAGTGAAAGTGTAGTCTCCACAAGGCTGCTCCAGCACCCAGAGCTGCATCAGCATAGGTCCATGTGGCTTCTCCTCAGGGATGACTTGCAGGAAGTGAGTCTTGCCTGTTGAAGCAGACCCGTGTTATATTTAATTTCCCTATGGTCTCAACATCCTTGGAATTCACTTACCATAAACCAGAGGAACAAATAACACAGCTTCAAGAGTGTGACCCCCCAATGGAGGCGCAACTCTGAGGTACACCCTAGTATACACAAGCATATGAAAAATATAACAGAATGGCCATCACAGGATTCCCAGAATAATATGTCTCTTAATAAGGCATACAGGGTCTTGATGTATCAAGATTTTGTCTGCCTACAAATAATACATCGCTCTTGGTACGGCTGTCTTCAGATTCCTCAGACACCATGTGTTCTCCAGATTCATTCCTCAGGTTCAAGTGTGTCTGAAGTAGCATCCAGTTCACTCAGGGGGGTTCCCGCATGGGGTCTCACCGATGCAGCTTGTGGAGCAAGGCATGCTCCCTCAAGATGCAAAACTCAGTGTCCTACAGACCGCACAGATACCCTAGGTCAATCTTTTCTACGCGCTGCACATCACTAAAAACCCTCCAAACTAATGTTCCCGAGAACATTCTCAATCTCTTCTACCCCCACCTGGAAGTCGACCCTCCCTCCCCTACACAGACATGCACCTGTGTCCCCCAAAAACTTGACCATTCCCTCTCCCCACCTCCACACTGCACCTCCCACTAGCAAGCCTCATCGTTTTGTATCCCTTATTAAATACATCCAAAGTATTTAACAAAATTATTGCCAACATATTTAAATGAAACATCAAAATGACAGCATGATTAAGTGAGACCCATAATAGGTATACAAGCAAGGTTCAATATTAGAAAACCAATTTATTCAATCTACTATATAAACAAAAAGCAAAAGTAGCATATGACTATATATCAATAGATAACAGATAAAGAATTTGATAAAATTCAACGTTCATTCTTCATAAAGACACTTAATGGAATAGGAATAGAATGAAAATTCTTCAACATAATAAAGTCCATTTTGAAAAACGAATGGATAGCAACTCACTTACTGGAGAGAAATGGAAAATACTCCCCCATCTGAATAGAAACCAAGCCTTGATTGCCTCTATTATCACTAGTATTTAATATTGCACTAGAAAATTTAGTCAGAGGTATAAGATATCAAAAAGATATTAAAGACATCCAAACTGGCAAAGAAGAAACTAGACTATCTTTATCTGCTAATAAGATCATCATTTATAGAGACAATATCCCAAAGTTTAAATTAAAAATTACTAGAACTAATTCCTAAATCTAGCAAAGTATGAAGCTATAAAATCCACATACAAAAATCAAATAGATTCTTGCATATTGAAGAGGTGATATCTGAAAAGGAGATTAAAAGAACAATATCATTTACAATAATCATCAAAAATACAAAATACATAGGAATGAATATAAGTAAAGTAATTAAAAAGTTATACAAATAAAACTATAAAAAACTTCGACACGAAACCAAAAGAGATATAGACAAATGGAAGAATGTGTCAAGCTTATGGATAGAAAGACAATAACGGTGAAAATGTGAATAATACAGAAAGCACTCTATAAGTTCAGTGCAGTTCCAATTCATGATCCAGTGTATTCTTCAAATAAATGAAAAAAACATGAATCACCAACATTCTTAGCAAAATTAAAAAAAATAAAATATGTCCTAGAGGATGTATAGTGATTGGAATGCTCGGATATTGTAGGTGAGATTGTAAAATTGTACAGCCACTATGGAAAACAGTATGACACCTTCTTAAACAAATGCAAATATATTGTATGATACTGCAATCTCTCTACTTGATGCCCTAAAAAAATAAAGAACAAAACGTAACAAACCTATGCATGCCCATGTTTATTGAAGGAATTTCTGTAATAGAAAGAAGATTGAAACAACCAAAACGTCCATCTGCGGAGGCATGGACAAACTCTGGTAAATTCACACAATGGAATTACAAAATAAATAAGTCTTGGAATTAGTGGAGCCAGAATGCTCCTTAGATGTGAGGATGGCAAGACTTTGTCTCAATGTACTTTGGACATGCTATCAGGAGTGACCAGTTCTGAGAAAAGGACATCAAGCTTGGTAAAGAAGAAGGGCAGCAAGAAAGACGAAGACTTTCAATGAGATTGATACAGTGGCTGTGAAACATTGAATTAAATAACAGCAATTGTGGAAATAACACGACTGTGCAGTGTTTCGTTGTTTTGTACCCTAGATTGCTATGAGTAAGAATTTAATAATAGTATTTCATTATGTTTATATCCCAAAATTTATTTATCCATTCTTCACCAATGGGCAATGAGATTGTTTTTAATCTTCTTGATTTTGTGAATAGTGATCCCATGCACATGAGTGTACATATATTTGTTCACGATATGTTCTTCAATTCTCTGGGGCATATACCAAATATTGCTATTACTTGGTGATAATGGTTCTATTACTTCCAATTGTTTAAGGAAATGCCATATCACTTTCTACAATGATTGTACTGATTTACAGTCCCACTAGCAGTTCATGAGGGTTCCAATTTCGCCATACTTTCTCCAGCATTTGCTGATTTCTGCTTTTTAAAACTTTGTTGTATATGTTGGAGTGATGTTATTTCATTTGCATTTCTTCGATGGCTAATCTTCATGGGAATTTTTTCACATTTGTTGGATGACTGAATGTCCTCTTTAATAAATGGCCTGTTCATGTTTTACACCCATCTTTTAATTGGTTTATCTTGTTTCTTTTTAAGGTCTTGCTAATTTCTATTCACTTTAGAGCTTAGTCTCTTGTCCAATATGCTTTTGTCAATCTCTCTGCCCCCCCACCCCAGTTTGTGAGTTTTATTTTTGCTCTTTTGGTGAAATATTTTGATGCATGTAAGTTTCTTACTTTTAAGAAATATTGATAATCTACTGTGTCTTCTGCTGTGTGTAGTTTTTAAAATTACATTTTATTGTGTGTTTATTCCATGTATTAAAGCCTATATATTGGTCCATACTTTTGTATTTGTGATCTTTATTGTTTTGGGACTCACACTCAGATCTATAATCCAGGTTGAGTTCACTTATGTCTATGGAGTAAAGTGGGGATTCTGATTCATTGTTCTGCAAACTGAAATCCAATTATACCAACACCATTTGTTGGAGAAACTATCTCGTCCCCTTCAATATGTTTTGCAACTTTGTCAAAAATAAATTATCTTTACATTGATGCCTTTATTTCTGAGTTTTCTAATCTGTTCCACTGGTCTATGCCAGGCTGTTTTGGCTACCATAGTTTTATAGTAGTTTTGAGATAGGGAAATGATAGGCCTCTTACTTTATTTTTTTTAGTGTTTTTTTGGTTATTTTGGATTTCTTTCCCTTTCATATAAAGTTGATTACATTTTCTATCTGTTTAAAGTATGATGATGGATTCCAGATTGGGATTTCATTTTACTTTTATATCACTTTGTATACTATGGATAATTTCACGATGCTAATTCTTCCCATCGTTGAACATGGCACATTTCTCCATTTATGTAGGTCTCTAGGTTTCTTGTAGAATGTTCTGTAATTTTATTTTTACAAGTCTTCGCTTTCTCTGGTTAGGTTTATTCCTAAGTATTTCATCTTTTGGTTGGCTTTGATCATTGGTATTTTATTTTCTATGTTTTCTTTTTTGAGTTCTCTACATTACTATACAGGAATTCAGTTGTTTTTATGTATTGATCATATGCCTCCCCATATTACTGAATCTTACAATTAGATATAACAATTTATTGTTGGTTCTTGAGGCGTCTTTATATATAGAATTATATAATTTGAGAATATAGAAAATTTACACTTTGGCACTTTATATGCCTTTGATTTCTTTTTGTTTGCTAATAAATCTAGTTAAAATTTCCTGGAAAATATTGAATGAGAGTGCTGAAAAAGGTACTTTTGTCTGGTTATATTCACAACAGAAATGTTACCAGTTTCTACCTATTAAGCAAGATATTGACCACTGGTATATGGCCATTATTATATTGACAATTTCCCCTTCCAATCTTGTTTTCTTGGGTGTTTTTATCAGGAATATGTGCTGAATTTTCTCAGATGCTTTCCTGAATCAATTGACATGACCATGTAGTGTTTTTCTTTGTTTTCTGTGTATAGTGGATTACATTGATTGCTTTACTCTTGTTGAATCATCCTTACATACCTGTGATGAACCACACTTGTTTGCAGTGCATTATTTATTTCTGACATTTTTTTTGAATCCTTGCTTAGACATTTGTTGAGAATTTTCCCATTTATATTTACCAGAAATATTGGTCTATGCTTTTCTTGACCTGGTTTGGTATCAAATTTCTGGTCACTTAATTAACTTGAGAATCTGTCATCCTTTTATTTATGCTGCAATAAACTAAGCATAATTGGTGTTATATCTCCTCAGAATATTTGATAGAAAACACTAATGAAGCCATCTGTCCCTGGACTTGTTTCCTTGAGACATTTTAATAACAATATTAATCATCATTAATTTCTTCTTTTACAATGGACCTGTTTAGATGATATATATTTGTCCATATCGTCTAGATTTTTCAATTTAGTATAATTTCTATTAGTTTTGATGTGATGTTTCCCAGTTCATTTCTTAATTGTAATAATTACATCTATTCTTTATTTTCCTTTCTTAGATCTATTAGTGGTTTTAACAATTTTGTTAATACTTTCAAACATCCCACTTCTTTTCGGGTTGATTCTTTTTTTCGGATTCATTTATTTCTACACTAATATGTAATATTTCATTTCTTCTGATGGCCAAATGTTTACTTTGTTACCCTTGTCCTAATCATTAGAGATGGTGTCTTAAAGTGTTGATTTTAGTTCTTTCTTCTTTAATGATATGTGCATTTATTGTTATGAACTTTACTGCTTTAGCTGTCCCCAACAGTTTTGGAAAATTTCATTTTAATTCTCATTTGTTTTAAGGAATTTTAAAAATTCATTTTATATTTAATCAATTAACCTGCATTTTTAAGCAGGCTGTTATAAAATTTCTATTTATTTGATAATTCCTTGATATTATTATTGATATCTAATTTTACACCCTTGTGACCTGAGAACATGATTTGTCATATGTTAATGTTTTAAAATGTGTTAATGCTTGCTTTGTGATCTAACCTATGGTATATTCTGGAAAATGTTCCATGTTAACTTGAAAAGAATATATATTGTGTCGTTGTTGGGTGGAGTTCTCTATATATGTCTAAGAGGTCAAATTGATTAATTGTGTTGTTTTTTTTTCTGTGTTTTTGTTTTGTTTCTTTCTGGTTGTTATATCCTTCCTCAAGAATAGTGTACTGAAGCCTGCTACTATTATTGTAGTGATATCTGTTTTTCTCTGAATCTGTAACAGTTTCACTAAACCATTTTGAAGATGTTCCATTGGAGCCATGGATATTTATTATAGTTAAATCGTGTTTAGTTGTGCTTTTGATCGTTATGTAGTGGTCCTTTCATGGGGGATTTTGTCTTGAAGTCTGTTTTATCTGACATTAATATTGCTATTCCCACAACTTTTGTTGCCATTAGTTTGGTACATATATGTTTTCCATCCTTCAAAGTTTATTCTATTGCTTTCTTTGTCTATGATGAGTTTCTTGCAATTATGATGGATCTTGTTTTCTTGTTCATTTGGCTAATTTCTGTCTTTCTCTTTTTAAATTAATCATTTTATCGGGGGCTCTTCCAAATCTTTTAACAATCCATCATTTAATTATTAAGCACATTTGTACATATGTTTCCATTAACATTTCCAAAACATTTTCTTTCTACTTGAACCCTTGGTATCAGCTCCTCTTTTATCCCCTTCCTCCACCAATTTCTGTCTCTTGACTGCTGTATTTACTTCATTTATATTTAGAGTTGCTTTTCATACATGTGTATTTGTTGCTATCATTTTATTGTTGGTTTCTTTGTTCCTCAAAATGGTGCTGAATTAAACTGTGCTGCTTTTTGAATTTTGTTTATTTTTTATAGAGTTTGTTTTTTAAGTAGTTTTATTGATATAAAATTCAGATACCATACACTTTCATCATTAAGTCACTTTTAAGAAGAATTGGATATACATCATCACAATCAGCTCCATCCAATGTCTTGAGTTCATTATTTCCCCCCCACAGCCATTCCCCTCAGCTTCCCCACCTTCATCGTTGCATCAGTTATTGTTTCTATGTCTCCACTACTTCTGTGCTTCATGAACTGGGAAAAATGGCATAAATAATAAAAGGAAAAAATAAAATGAAACAGAAACAAAAACTAATAAAAAGATAAAAATTAAAACCAAGAAAGAAAAGACCACCAGCAATATGAAAAAAAAAAACAGAGAAGAAATTTCTGTCGTGGAACAAGCTAGAAATATTTAAGGCTAGAACAAATTCATGTTGGCTGAAGAGGGAGGTCAACTGAACAAGTAGCATATTATACCATACGTTGTTACGCCATCATCAGGTTTGCAATAATCTCTGTGCAGTACTAAAGGTGTTCATATCATCTCATGCTTATGGCCAGCGGTAATCTCCCAGAGGCTTAATATGACTAGATACTCTGCAGATGGATTTTGGGATACTATTGTCCTACATAGACTTCTACAGATTACTTGCTCACAATTTAAGCTCTGGTTCTTTTTCCGTCATCATATTTTGATTTTGTTATTGTCGTCTTTGAATCACACAGGCTGGTGTGCTTCTTCTATGTGGATTAGTTGATGCCCCACATAGATGGCCGCTTGTTTGAACACTAGCCTTTAAGACCCCAGACTCGATTCCAATTGCTAGCCCAGCCCTATTTGCATTCTTCACCACATTTTCCCCTAGAGTCCTTAACTTCAGTGAGTATGGAGCAGGGTCACGTTGTGAGAACTAACAGTTCTTGGATTGGGGCTAGAATTAAATGGGACCCCAGAATCCATCTGCTTGTGCACAAGTTATGAGGGACCCTGGTTTACTTTAACTGTCATATTATCACTTTATGACAGAAGAAAACAAAACAAACAAAAAGGAAAGACAGTCAATCAACCCCCTGGGGTAGAAGGCGATTGCACTGATGTCAATAACTTATCCAATGTCATAATATTTAAGGTACTGTTGATATGAGGATTTTATGCAAGTACAGCCCAACTACAAACTACATGAGTTGTTTCTTTGTACAGATTGAATTCTTAAATGATTGATCACTGTTTACATTGAGCATGAGGCTTGCTGCTAGGGACAATTTACAGTAACATTCTTTACAAGGGCAGATTCACTAGTATCAGATTAATACCTGTCATATTAATGCAAGAGAATCATTGAGATTCTAAATCTATAGTGGTTCTGGGTCTCCTTTAATTGGAAGCCCACTAGGCCAAGGGTGCCACCATGGTCTGACGATGACCATTTCCACAGTTGGGGTGGTAATCCTTTGTTTCCTCTCCCATCAGAGTATTAGTTCTGAGGTAGGACCAGCTCTTCATTGCAGATCTCACCTGGAGTCCTTCTGGTTTGGCCCTTGGGGGATGTCATGATCCCTTTAATGTCAGCGTCTAATCATACTACTTAGTCCATGGTGTGGTTCATTAAGGGTTGGGTAGCAAAGTGTCTATCCAAGAAAATAGAACTGGGTTCATTCTCCCCTAAGGTTCCCAATAATTATTGTTTAGCATCCCTTCCCAATGTGAGCTTGTTTCTCCAATTTATCCAACATACACATGCACAGAAATGTTGGCGCCTCCTCTGAAATGTAAATACTCCACTCTCCTGGTCTTAACCGGATTTTCCAGTAAGGTTCTCCTCTCATTCCTGTGAAGAGACTCGATTTGTCACAACCTTGTCTCAATGTTGTATGGCATTAAATGGATGGTTTTCTTCCATTTTTCCCTTCTTTAAAGAATGACCCCATCCAATGTAAGGTCTCCTTTTTTGAGGTGGTTTTCATTTATTAATTACATGTAAGGGGGATGATGATGATTCATAGCCTGTAAGCAGAATTTCTATCCCTTTGTTTGGGAATCAGCCTCTAAGATTTATTTAATTAGTATGTCTCCTTATAGTAATAGATGCAAACATTTGTTCTTTTGAATTGACTAACTTCACTCAGCTGAATGGTATCCAGGTCCTTCCTTGCTGTGTGGTGTTTCATGCTGTCACCTCTATGTTTTAGGTAGGCATAATATTCAGTTGGCTGAATTCATTTTGTTGTTTTTATTCTTTCTTGATATTTTATTGTTTAGTAAGGATTTGGTATTTTGCTCCTTTTATTTCAGTGGGATGAATCTGTTTTCTTGGAGGTTACTTTATTTATTACTATTGTGCAAGTTTAAAAGAGTTCAATCTTTACTGAAATCTGCTCGAATTCCTCTCTGTTCAGATGTTTTAGTTCACTTGTTGTTCCCTTGCCCCTAGGTTGGTTCCCCTCCCCGCTTTCTTTCTCCCACCTCCCCTTCTCCCGTATCCCCCCCAGAACATTGGTCCCATTCCATTGATCTCTGAATTATTTATCCCATCTATCTTATCAAGATAGAAATTCAGATACATTAATAAGTGCAAAAATGAAGCAAAGCCATAAAAAACAACAAAAGAAGTCAAAAGGAACAAAACAATAACCAAAAAAACACCCCAAAATAACAATAACAAAAATAAAGCCACTTACAAAAATTGAAAAGCCTGTAGCTGGTTCATGGTCTGTTTATTGGCCTTTATGAGTGAAGTTATATGTATGTCAATGATGGACAATGAATAATGAAGACTGAAGAATAATTAATGCATTTGAATTATAGTGTTGATAAGGAGTAAAGTACTATGTACTGCCAGTCAAACAAACAAATCTTTCATTGAAGAGGTACAGCCACAAAGCTTCTTAAAAGCTAGGATATCAGGGCTTAATCTCACATACTTTGGGCATGTTATCAGAAGGGATTCATCCTTGGAAAGGGGCATCATGCTTTTTGACATAGGAGGCTATTGAAGAAGAGCATGACCCTCAATGTGTTACAGTGGTACAGTGGCTACAAGAATATACTCAAACAAAACTTCAATTATGAAGATGGTACAGATCTAGGCAGTGTACATGGGGTCTTTATGAGTCAAAACGAAAGTAAATAGAAGAAAGTATCGTTTGGGTCTGATCATTTTGGGGCAAAAATATTGGCAGCTCAACATTTGTCACTTCAATATCTTCACTTACATAATTCAGTGAAACAAACATTTTGTGCAACACTCACTATCGTCCATTGACAGAAATTCAGTGTTAGTAAAAAATGATTCTCCTTCTCTCCCATCCCTAATTGACACTGTTAAAGTCAGGAGAGCTGTAGGCACTGAAATGATAATTTTGAACATATTTTGAAATAATTATACTTTTAATAATTAATACAGGCATAAGTTAGAGAATCAAAAGTAACAAAGGAATTCAGTTAAAATTGTCAAGTTAGAGGCAGTTACTTTCTTCTGAAGCTCCACTAAACAGAAAACTCCAAAACAAACAAAAAGTTGTATAGTGATTATTTTAAAAGACACAAGTCCAATATGTAAGAAGAGGTGAGGCATCGCCAATATTTTGGAGGTTGAAAAGCATGACAGGCCTTTATTTAGCTTTGTAAAAAAAACTGCCACAGTATTTTCCAAATTTGTTGTACCACGGTGCATTCCAGTGATGACCATGGTGCACCATAATGATGACATTGCGGTGACAGGACAGCCTCTGCTCCCACTAAACAGGGATTCCTTATCATTGCTCTGTCATCTCTCCAGCTTTCTAGTCACTTTTCTCTGTAACCTTGATTATCTGGTAGCTCTAAAAGTAGTTGTTGCTTTTCAGAATTTTTATTACTCTGACATTGAGGAGGATGAATCCCAAGCATGTTACATGATTGCTAATTGGAAGTCTTAGAAGTCAGCTTTTACAGCCCATAGACCATACAACATAGATCTCAGAATCAAAGATATGATTCAAAAGTTACAGAATAGATTCTGTTGAAAAGAAATATCAAGTTACAATACATGTTTACAGAATGATGAGAGCAGGGGACATACTTAAGCTCCTGGGACACTATAAGCTAGACTTTTATTCTCCAGGTGGAACAGAAAGGGCGACTCCTTTGAGTAATCTAGCCTGTCCAAGTGAACAGACCTAATGGTCCTAACAGCAAGACATTACCAGTAATTTGAATACTCTATAGAAAAAGAAAGACAGAAACAGAATAGAAAAATCCATTTTAAAAAGAGAATGTTTCAGGTTGGATTTTCCAGACATAGAGTTTAAGGTGTGATTTTTGTGAAAGTGATGAATGAGGGTGTGCTTGCAAAAAGAAAAGGGTTGGGGTTTAGGACAGAAGGAGAAAACAAAACAAAGTGTGGGACTCAATGGGGCTTGACTTCAGCTAGTTCACACAAGGATCAATAACACAAATTAAACCATCCGGTTAGTCTCACCTTGGGACAAAGTAACTGAATTTTTGTAACTCCTTGTCAGTCAACAATAGCCATTGGGTTAGCTGCTTCGGGAAAGCTTCTCCCTTTTAGCTAAGATAAGTATGTGGAGTAAGGGAGCAGTCAGACGCTGTGAGTCAAAAAGACCCATCATAACAGCGGAGTATGCCTCCACGGGCCTAATGAAAGGGCTCTAGATGAGACATCAATAGCATGTGCTCTAAGGAGATTTTAGAGGGAGGAAAGAAAAAAAAAAACACAGACTCCAGAAACAATTGACAAACATAGTATGAAAAAAAAATTAAAATCAGTCTTAGGAATTGATTTTAAAATATTTTTAAAAAGTAAACAAAATGATGAAAACCAGAAAACAAAACAAAAAGAAGTAAAGAAGCTGGTGAGTTTAGGGAGCCCTACATCTGAATTATGTTATTGTTATTGCTTTCGCTAAGTGCCATCTAGTTGGCTCCACCTCAGCATCCTGAAGCACAACAGAAAGAAACACCAAGTCTTACGCTATTCTCATAAGTGTTGTGTTTTGGGTTTTTTGAGCCACTGTTGCAGCCAAGATGTCAGACCATGTTGCTGAAGGTCTTCCCCATTTTTCATGGGCCCTCTATTTTATGAAACATGATGTCCTCCTCCAGGAATTGGCCTATCCAGATAAGATATCCAAAGCATGTGAGGTTAAGCACATGAGACAATTCATGTTTGAATTGCACTAATTCTATAATAGATAAAAGAGCCCTGGTGGCGGTGTTGTGTAAGTGTTGGACTGCTAACCACAACATTAGTGGTTCAAATTCACCACCTGCTTTGCTGATCCCATAAAGATTTATAGTCTCGGGAACTTTATTAAGGTATGCAAGTGGGAATTGATTTGTTGTCAGTGGGTTTGGATTTGTTCCAAGTAGTTATAATATACAACAGAAGCATGGATAGGAAAGCATATTAAAAATTCAAGAAAATTCTATAGAAGAATAATAATAGCTATAGTACTTATTATGTGCACACTTTCCATATATTAACTCATTAAATAACGAAAGAAATCTCATATGGTAATTACTATTAATATCACCTCCATATTGAAGCTAAGAAAATGGAAGCAACAAAAAGGCTATGTGCATAGAATCACATAACCAGTAAGTGAGATTTAGGAGTGAATCTAGGCAAACTACAGAGTCTGTGCTCCTGACCAGACACTACACTGCCACTCAAATAAGGTCATGAATTTTCCTGACTAAAAGGACCCCTGAGAACTCAGCGCAATGCATGAATATATAGCTTTTCAATGCTCATAACTGTGAGCCTTCAGAACCCTGGACACCAAAATGCATCCACAAATCTACAGAGAAGAAAAGAAAAAGTCACTTATAATGACTAGGACTTAAAGGGTTTTATATCACTTCACAGAACCCCACAGACTTAAATACAATTGAAACTACCTTCAAAATTTTAAAGTGTAATGATTTTCGATCTAGAATTCCTTACCGAAGCAAACCATAACTTAAGTTGGAGAATAGAATAATGACATATTTTAGACATCCAGATTCATAAAATATTTACCAACCCTGAACTTTTTCTCAGGAAATGACTAAAATGTATGCTCTGAAAAGGATAGAGATGGCCAAGACACACAGGTTAAGGAACATTTAGAGTTGCTACTAAGAAGTTGTGTAAAGAAGCTCTTCAACATGATTCCAGAAAAAATCCCAGGATGGGCATGATCAGTCTTAGAAAGCAAGCACTCTAAACCAGAGCAGCATGACTTAAAGACCATTATATTGATGGTGGGAAACTCCTTGTATTTGACCATTGTGCTTTCACTTTATGATTGTTGACATATTTGTGTCATTTTGGTAATTTTAATGTAGTTATTGTATTATCACTATAGTGTATCTTTTAGACACAGAAACATTAAAAAGAAAAAAATACTGTTTGTTTTAGCAATGAATAGAACTAGTGGAGGATTGATATTTCCCAAACCAGAGAATTTTAGAGAAATGTAATAGCTGTATAGCAAACCCAGAAAACAACCACATCAGATAGAAGTATTTTGGGTACAGGAAACCCAGAATGAAGGAATCTATAGACACAATAATTATAGTAAGGGTTCCAGGATGGCACAGCAGGGTAAGGGAGGTCAGAGTTGGAAAAAAAGAACAAAATGTTTTGAAATTGATTGTGGTAGCAACTGTACAAT
>NW_022109980.1:7269120-7270954 GCF_000313985.2 Echinops telfairi
AGGGGGAACCGATTACAAGGATCTACATGTGACCTCCTCCCTGGGGGATGGACAACAGAAAAATGGGTGAAGGGAGACTCGGACAGGGTAGCATATGACAAAATAGTAATTTATAAATTATCAAAAGTTCCTGAGGGAGTGGGAAGCGGGAAGGGAGGGGAAAAAATGAGGAGCTGATGCTAGGGGCTTAGGTGGAGAGCAAATGTTTAGAGAATGATGAGGGCAATGGAAGTACAAATGTGCTTTACACAATTGATGCGTGTATGGATTGTGATAAGAGCTGCATGATCCCCTAAGAAAACGATTTTTTTAAAAAGAAGAAAATTATGTTGAGACGCTATTTGGAATATGGGAATCATTATCAAAAAGTATAAAGAAAATCAAGCAAATGGAGCTTATAAAGAAATGACTAGCTCGGAGGGATAATAAAGGAAATATTGTAAAATAAAGTTAACGCATCATAAATGATAATAATAATACATATAATTTTTTAAAGTGAGGAAATATGTTGGTCATACAAGAATATTCAAAATATTAAAAATAACTAATTCTGGACCAGGGGAATAGGGAATTGTGAAGGAGGATGGCTTAAGGCAATTTTACAATATGAATTAAATGAGAAAAATCTTTGAAAAATTAAAATAGTCATACCTATAGATCTATTTAATAAAATAAATGTATTATTTAAAAACTTCCCACATAGAAAACTCCAAGCCCAATTCTTATACTTATACCCATTTGTCAAAGTTCAGCCTGGAGTGTTTCCACAGAAGTAACAACACTGATAATATATAATTTCTTCCAAGAAGCAATTCAAATTTCAAAATCTAACAAGGACTTTACAGGAATAAATATTAGTGAATAAATATTAGTGAATTACTTTTTCATCAACATTTATTTATTATTAATGCTGAATTTCTCATTATATGAAAAAGATATTATATCAAAACAGCAAATCAATAATATTACCACAAAAAAGAGAGAAAAGTATATGAACATACCAGTAAGTGTAGAAAGTTGTTCAGCAAAAAGTATCACACATCTATTAAGTCAAACTCTAAACAAATCATAAATCAAAATGAGCTTTCTTCTGTGTTAAAGAATTTCTACCAAAAAATTAGCAGCCATCGAACTCACTGGTGAAGTATTGAAAATATATATGTTCAGATGTGAAAAGAGAAAAGAAATTTTTACAGTTTCTATTCGATGTTTTACAGGGAATCTTAACTAATGTTATAAGACAAAAGGCTTATACATTTAGAAATGAATAGTTTTTATTTGCAAATGACTTAGCTGTGTACATGGAAAATTCAAAGTAATCTATACATTTCTAGAATTAATAAGTAAATTTATCAACTTTTCTGGTTAAGCATACTAGTCATCAAATAAATAGAAACAACAATTTAAAAAATGATACCGTTTAAAAGAACATGAAATAATAAAACACTTTGAAATGCCTCTAACCTTTTAGATACAGGACAGATACACTTTATTTTATTTAATAATTAGTTCATAATTAAAAATTTCACTGACATAAAATTCACATATACATTTCAATAGATCAATCACATTCATAAGAATTGTGCAACTACCACTACCATCAATTTCAGTACATTTCCTCTTCCCTGTACTCTTGTTAGGTTGCCATTTATGCCAGCCTCGCCTCTAATGTCCCTTTGAATCTATTGTCCCAGTTGTCTCCATAGGCTTGCCCATTCTGATTTTCATATACAGAAAATCATTTAAAAAATCAAGACAATGAAAAAAAAACTCAATAGAAAACCAAGCAGAAAATATTAAAAACTGGAGCAATTATACATTAGGTCAAGAGGAA
>NW_022109980.1:7271426-7274713 GCF_000313985.2 Echinops telfairi
TATATATATATATATGAATATTGTGCAAACCTAAAAACCTGATGAAAACAAGAGACAACTCAAAATCCATTCATATGTCAATGGTTTATATATGTCCCTGGTTCACATTAAAGACATCATTTTTATTTTATTGAAGGATATTATAAATTATCCCCATGGGGCATATGGTAGTTCTATTCATATTACCATTAATTTAGCCACTAACATATAATTGAAAAAACTTGATAAAGTATAGATGTATAGGAGAGGTTTTAGACAAAAATACACAAATTCTTGGTTTGTACAGAATATCAATTTATGTGACTGGATAATATTGTTTTAGGTAGTGTCACATTTCTTTCCATAATGATTGTGAATTTTTACAAGCCCACAAACAATATATGAGTTCCAATTTCTCCATATCCTCTGAAGAATTCATTCTTTTCTGTTTTTATAAATCAGACTATCATTGTGAGTGTAAGGTGATATCTCATCAGGGTTTTTATTTGCATCTCTTGGGTGGATAATGATTATGAGCATCTTTTCATGTGTTTCTTAACCATGTCAGTGTTCATGTTTCTTGCCCATAATTAGTTATTCTCTTAGTGAGGTGTTACAGAGATTTGTTGTTTCTGTTAGGTACCATCAAGTCAGTTTTGACCCTTAGCAATCTTATGCACAACAGAATGAAGACCATGGCGATCCAGAGTCATCCACATAATTGTTCCTATGATTGAGCCCATTATTGAAGCCACTGGATCAGTGCAACTCATTGAGGACCATCTCTTTTCCTTCACTGCTAAACAAGATGTCCTTCTCCAGGGACTGGTCTCTCCCGATAACATCTCCAAAATATGTAAGAACTACTCTCCTCATCCTTGCTTCTAAAGAGCACTCTGGCTGTATTTCTTCTAAGACAGATCCATTTGCTCATGTTATTTTCAATATTTATATCCAGTGCATGAATTCTTTATCACTTTTCCTTATTCAGTGTCCCACTTTCACATGCATATGAGGCCATTGAAAATACCATGACTTGAGTCAGGTGCACCTAATTCCTCAAAGTAACAGCCTTGCTGTTCCACACACTTCCTGTTTTTAAGCAATAGAGTTTTTCCATTTCTGTTTGCACAACTACCTCTCGATCCATATACACGCTCCACATGAACACATGAAGTGTTCTGGGATTCTCATTCTTCTATAGAATTCCCGTTTTCCCATTTTCTATAGTTCAATAGATTTTGCAATTAGACATTTGTTCTCTGTGCCAATATTAAAAGCGCTTACCCAATCGGTGGGCTCTTTTTCCTCTTTTGATGTGCATGAAGGAGCTGTGGTGGCATAGTAGGTCACATGTTGGGTTGCTAACCACAAGGTCAGCAGTTTGAAACCACCAGCAACTTCTTGAAAGAAAGATGAAGCTTTCTACTCCCACAGAGTTAGTCGCAGAACCCTTAGGGGCAGTTCTGCCCTGTCCTATTGGCTTGCTAGGAGTCCGTGCTGACTTGGTAGCAGAGAATTGGCTTTATTTTATGTTCATAAGTATTTTATTCTTAGTAAGTCTCAGTCATCAATTTTGTCTTACACTCTGTGATTTCTTATTATACTGAGTAATATTAGTCTGTGTAAGGCCTACAATAGGACACTTAAATTTGTCCCAATGTTCTCAGTGATACTTATAGCTCTGTGGTTTGCATTTAGGTGTTTAATCTGTCTTTAGTTCATTTATATGCATGGTAAGTGATATAGGTCCTCTGTCATTCTGCTGCATGTGGAGATCCCATTTTTCCAATAACATTTTTTAAGTCTTTCTCTATTGTATTTGATAGTTTTTGGTCTTTTGTCAGTAGATGATCTACTTCTCTGTTTTCCATTCTGTTCCATTGGTCTATGTGTTTATCACTGCAACAGTAGTAGGCTGTATTAGCTATTGTGGCTGTGTAGTAGGTTTTAAAGTCTCGTATCACAAGGCCTCTTACCTGGTCCTTCTTTTTAAGAAGTTCTTTGCTTCTCCTGAGATTCTTCCTTCTCCATATGAAGTTGGTAATTGGTTTTTCTGTTTTTAAAAACAATTAAGTTGGGATGAGGATCGAGATTACTTTGTATCTATAAATTGCTTTAGGGAGTAGTGACATTTCACGATATTAAGTCTGCCTATTGATATATATGGTGTTTATTTCTATTTATGGAAGTCTTTTGTGGTTTCTTGTAATTGTGTTTTGTATGTACTGACCTTTTGTTTTTTTGGTTAGAATTATTTTTATGTATTTCATCTTTTGTGTGGTTGTTGTAAATAGTATAGTTTTCTTAATGTCTTTTTTGGAGCTCTCGCTCCTGATATATAGGAATCCCATTGATAAATGCTTGATAATCTTGTATCATTCTGCTTTGCTTAATCCCTCTATTGTTGCCAACCATCATTCTGTGGAGACTTTTGGGCTCTCTATGTATAATCCTATCACCTGCATATAGTGAGAGTTTCACTTCTTCACTTATTCCTTTGCTTTCTTTTTGTAGTTTGATGGTTCTGGGTAAGATGTCTAGTACGATGTTGAATGAGAGTGGTGGTAGGCAGCATGCTTATTTGGTTCCCATTTTCATAGAGAATGTTTCCAATTTTCCTCAATTGAGTGTGATGATAGCTTTTGGGTATTCATATTAGGCCTCTATCAGTGTCAATGATTTCCTTCTTTTCCTAGATTGTGGAGTACTTTTAAAAGAAATGGGTGTTGAATACTGTAAAATGCTTTTTCGGCACTATTGATATGATCATGTGCTTCTTCTTATTTTTTATTTGATGGATTACATTGATTGTTTTCCTAATGTTGAACCATTCTTGCATGCCTGATATGAATCCCATTTGGTCTTGGTGTACTATTTTTTGATATGTTGTTGGATTCTATTGGCCAGAATGTTGTTGAGGATTTTGTGTCTATGTTCATGAGCGATGTTGGTCTGTAGTTTCTGTCTTTGGGTGGCCTTTTCATCATTTTTGGTATCAGAGTTATGCTTGCTTCATAGAATGAGTTTGGGGGTTTGTTGTCTTTTTCTATATTCTGGAATATAGTGTAGTATTGGTGACAGTTCTTCCCTGAATACTTGTTAGAATTCCCCTATGAAACCATCTGGTCCTGGAATATTCTTGGCAGGAAGTTTCATGACGTCCTCTTTATTATTTTGTTATAGGCCTATTGAGGCGTCCCACTTTGGTCTGTGTTAATTTAGGCTGTTGTTAGGTGATATTGAGTCAGTTACAACCCACAGAACAAAACGCTGCCTGGGCTTGCACCATCATCACAATTGCTCCT
>NW_022109980.1:7275662-7278280 GCF_000313985.2 Echinops telfairi
AATTTAATGTAGCCTCAGTTCTTTCCTAATTCTGAATGAATTTAGATGATCAACTATCTATCTGTGAAATTATGATTTTATTTACTAATTTTTCGTGATCTTCATAAGAAGACAAGTTAACTTTTACTTCCGTTTAAAACTGGTAAAAAACTGATGCTAATTTTATCACTTACATATTTCCAATACAGCATTCAATAAGAAAAGAGTTATTAATTACACACATTATAATTTATTCAGGAAGTTTAGAGTGTGCACTCATACACACATACACACACTCCTGAAATTCATTCTTTCTTTATAGGGATCTCATACTTATAGTAGGACTAACACAAATATTTGTTAATGGATGAAAATTTTGTAGGAATTAATGGAGATCTGAACTTGTGGAGTATTGAGATATAAACAAAATGAATACAGAATTTTCGTTATTTTGTACCAGAATCTGTTTAATGAAAATGCGGTGCCATTCAATAACTAATAGTGAACAAAAGTGCTCTCCTTATCGTTATTAGGTGCCATCAAGTTGGTTCTGACTCATAGCAACCCTATGTACAAACAGAACAAAATACAGCCCGGTTCTGGGCTGTCCTCAGCATGTGCTCATGTTTGTGTCCACTGAGGCTAGTCTTCTCACCCTGGGTTCTGTTGTAGTTCCTTTGGGTCACTATAATAGAAATACCACAAATGGATGACTTGAACAGACATTTCCTCACAATTTAGATAGTTAGAAGTCCAAATTCAGGGTGCCTCTAAGGGAAGAAGCTGTCTGTTTTTATGTAAATTCCTGGTCTCTTTCAGCATTTCTTCCTCATTTTCTAGGAGATTTCTACATGACATCAATCTTTAATCTTTTCTATTTGCTTCTTTGTGCCTAAACTGCTCTTTTACTATCTCAGAAGTAATTGGTTTATGACACATTTTTTTACTGGTATGGTCACCCTAAAATAACAAATGAAGTTATGCTCCCAGTTGGAATAAATACACCTGCATAGGGGCTTAGGATTTACAAATATTTTAGGGGGACACAATTTTATTTGCAGCAAGTGCTGGTAGAAGCAATTATTTATAAACTGAAATGTATCTTGCACCCTTAATAGCATCTTGAACCCGGGTGGTGTTGTGAGTTCATCGCTGGGATGCTAACTGCTAGGTCACAAGTTGAAAACTACAATCTGCCACACAGTTGAAAGATTAATGGTCTAGGAAATTCCCAGGGAGCTTTTCAATGCTTTGTTCTATGAGTCAGAATAGATTCAATGCTATTTGGTTTTTTTGTTTTATTTCACTCTTGGAAATAATGATGTGTGTGTGAAGGGGCACATTTCACCTCCTCATGCTGCACAAGGTGGAAGGAGAAACCAACTCCACAGGTAGGCAAGGGTGATTCCTATGAGACAGAAGTCATATAGGACTTCACCCTCTATGCTATCTGACACCAACCCCTCTCTCCCATGCTCTCTGCTTCTCAGCTAGGTTCGAAAAGCTGAATAGTCAGAATTCACTGATAACACTCACGATTATGAGATTTAT
Source organism: Echinops telfairi (assembly GCF_000313985.2). Lineage (NCBI taxonomy): Eukaryota > Metazoa > Chordata > Mammalia > Afrosoricida > Tenrecidae > Echinops > Echinops telfairi. The sequence continues at coordinate 7,277,193 of NW_022109980.1, forward strand.
TAGGGAAGTTAAAAGCAAGCAAGCCAAGATTTAGAAAAATAGAAACTTTAAGGATATAGTCCTATTAGCTGCAGTAGGCAGGTCCCTGTCTGGTCCTCAACCCTCTCATTCAGGCAAGTGTTACAAAGTTCCTGTCGGTGAAATAACAACTCCAAACTCATTGTCATCAAGTAAATTCCCACTCGCCCTGGTGGCATAGTGGTTACTGGTTGGGCTGCTCACTGCAAAGTCAGCAGCTAAAACTAACCGTCGATACTAGCAAACAAGATGCGGCCTTCTACTCTCATCAAGAATCACAGATTTAGAAACCCCCAGGGGCTCATCTACCCTGTCCTATAGGGTCGCTATGAGTCCGAAAGTTACTTTAGCGTTGGCAAATGATCAAAGTACACCCAACTCTGCAAGCCAGTCTCCAGCCTGAAAGTTTTGCCTTTAGTTGTTCAATGAGCTGAGAAGCTTTCAACTCCAACTCATGGTTTCATTGTGGCAAACTCTGGTGCCTCTGCTCACACTTCCGTTTCATGGAGGCCACTGACTCTACATTTGTGGTCTGCTGGAAGCTCTTTCTTGGTGATCTAGGATTTTCTGTGCATGCACCTGAAATGGCTCAGCTTATATACCCAGAAGAATGGAAAAACTGACCAATCCTCCAGTTAAAGGACCCTGCATCTTATTTGTATGAAGTTACAAAGTCTATGTATAGAAGAGTCACATCAACTAATTAAATTTCACTAAATTATTCTATCGTTTGTGTCATGTTGTCTATTTTACCACTATGGGAATAGAACAAATTAAAATATCATAAAGATCACTTTATCAAGATTCAGCTGTTTTTTTGAAGAAATGTATTTCCTATTTTTGTAACAATTTAGTTAATGTACATATGAGGTATTTAATTGTGCCATCCTGGCCAATAAACTCATATGGGTTTAATTGAAGGTGGAGGGATAAATGGCTCGGTGAGCCTCATCTTTCTAGTTCTCGGGTCTCTTGCGTTGTGATCGTTGGACCAGGGTGCAGCTGCATTAGCCAGTTTCCTGCTTTAGCTGGCAAGGCTCACTTCCTGCAAGAAATCCCCAAGGAGAAGC
>NW_022109980.1:7278380-7281837 GCF_000313985.2 Echinops telfairi
CTAAGTTCTCAAAGTAACATCCTTGCTTTTCAATACTCTAAGGTGGGCTTGTGCATCAGAATTATCTAATGCAATGCATATTTTCAAGTCTTGACTACTGTTTGCATGAGCATTGATTGTGAATCCAAGCAAGATTAAATGCTTGACAATTTCAACCTTTTCTCCATTTATCATGATGTTACCTATTTGTCCAGGTGTGAGGACATGGGTTTTTACATTGAGTAGTAATCCATACTGAGGGCTATAATCTTTGTTCTTCATCAGCAAGTGCTTCCAGTCCTCCTCACTTTCATGGAGTAAGGTTGGGAACTCTACATATCACAGATTGTTAATAAACCTTGCTCCAATCCTGTTGACCCTTCTTCTTTATCTTCTTCCATCATTTTCTCTTTTTATTTGCTCAGTATACTGATAAAATAAATATGGTGAGAGAATACAACTCTGTTGAGCAGATTTACTGACTTTAAACCATTCAATATTCCCTTGTTCTGTTCTCATAACTGCCTCTTATGTCCAAATTCTAAATAAACATAATGAAGTGTTCTGGAATTCTAATTCTTCCCAAGGCTTTTTACAGTTTGTTATGATCCACACATTTTAATGCCTTTGGATAATTAACAAAACCCAAGTAAACATCTTTGTGGTGTTCTCTGCTTTCACCTAAGATCCATCCATCTGACAATAGCAATTATATCCCTTGTTTCAAATTCTCTGCTGAATGTGACCCAGAATCTTTGGAAATTCTCTGTCAACGTGCTGCTGCAACTATTGTTGGATGATCTCCAATAAAATTTTATTTGTAGCTAACATTAATGACATTGTTCTATAACTTGAGCATTTTTTGAATCACTTCCTTTGCAGAGGTACAAATATGGACCTATTCCTGTTAGTGGGCCAAAATTCTTGGAATAGACACCAGTAAGTGCTTCCAGTGTTTCATCAGCTTGTTGAAACATTTCAATTGGCATTCCATCAATTGCTAGAATTTTGTTTTGTTCGAAAGGTTTCAGTGCAGCTTGAATTTCTTCCTTCAATAACATCGGTTCTTGTTCATATGCTACCTTCTGAAATTGTAGAATGTTGATGAAGTCTTTCTTGTACAGTGATTTGTGTACTCTTTTCATCTTTTTTATGCATAGTTCAATATTTCATCCTGAGGCCTAAATTTTTTCTTTAGTTATTTCACTTTAAGATATGCTGAATATGTTCTTGCCTTTTGATCTTCTAACTTTAGGGCTTTACACAATTCATTATGATATTATGCTTTGTCTTCTAGCTCTGTCATTTGAAATTTTTTGTTCAACTTTTTGACTTTGTATTTTTTTCCAAATAGATAAAGATGGAAGAAAATTCACATACCTTACATTCTATATTTTTTTAGTAAAAAATAGCCTATTTCTTTACATAGAAAATTAGTCAGTTATTAGTGACAAATATGCTACTATAAATATTTTTTAAATAAAAATCACTTTAATGGCAAATGATCTTCTGAAAATGATCTTTGAGTAAATCAGAACTTTATACATTGCTTAGCTTAGAGAAAAAAATAATACACATGTATATTTGCATATATCTGTTGTTTTTTGTGTTTACCAAAAAAGTGAATTATATACACATGACAGAGCTTCAGAAAGTTTGTGAAATAATTTCATTTCCATTTTTTCTATCGCATCGTTGAAGGTAATTCATACAGACATATAATTATATATATAAATATTAAAAACAGGGGAAGGTAATATAATTTCCCTGTAAAGTTAACCATACTAAACCTTTATATAGGATCAATAAATTCAATTATGAAAAGCAAGAGAATAACTCACTCCTGGAAAATCCATTCTCTTAGAATCATAATAATTTTCTATTTTATAGATATTTGCATTCATTGTATCTGAATAGTAGGTCATAATACATAGAATATTAAAATAAGGAAACAGTTACAGTCTTTCAATATGAGAGATTTGGAACATTGGAAGATGAAAATGACATGCATGACCTTAAAATGCAATGGTCCTCTTTATAGATCATTCTGTTTGTGTTAGCAATGTCAATCAATTTTTGCATAAATATATTTCAGCGGCTGTGAAATTTTATTCGAATTTAATGTAGCCTCAGTTCTTTCCTAATTCTGAATGAATTTAGATGATCAACTATCTATCTGTGAAATTATGATTTTATTTACTAATTTTTCGTGATCTTCATAAGAAGACAAGTTAACTTTTACTTCCGTTTAAAACTGGTAAAAAACTGATGCTAATTTTATCACTTACATATTTCCAATACAGCATTCAATAAGAAAAGAGTTATTAATTACACACATTATAATTTATTCAGGAAGTTTAGAGTGTGCACTCATACACACATACACACACTCCTGAAATTCATTCTTTCTTTATAGGGATCTCATACTTATAGTAGGACTAACACAAATATTTGTTAATGGATGAAAATTTTGTAGGAATTAATGGAGATCTGAACTTGTGGAGTATTGAGATATAAACAAAATGAATACAGAATTTTCGTTATTTTGTACCAGAATCTGTTTAATGAAAATGCGGTGCCATTCAATAACTAATAGTGAACAAAAGTGCTCTCCTTATCGTTATTAGGTGCCATCAAGTTGGTTCTGACTCATAGCAACCCTATGTACAAACAGAACAAAATACAGCCCGGTTCTGGGCTGTCCTCAGCATGTGCTCATGTTTGTGTCCACTGAGGCTAGTCTTCTCACCCTGGGTTCTGTTGTAGTTCCTTTGGGTCACTATAATAGAAATACCACAAATGGATGACTTGAACAGACATTTCCTCACAATTTAGATAGTTAGAAGTCCAAATTCAGGGTGCCTCTAAGGGAAGAAGCTGTCTGTTTTTATGTAAATTCCTGGTCTCTTTCAGCATTTCTTCCTCATTTTCTAGGAGATTTCTACATGACATCAATCTTTAATCTTTTCTATTTGCTTCTTTGTGCCTAAACTGCTCTTTTACTATCTCAGAAGTAATTGGTTTATGACACATTTTTTTACTGGTATGGTCACCCTAAAATAACAAATGAAGTTATGCTCCCAGTTGGAATAAATACACCTGCATAGGGGCTTAGGATTTACAAATATTTTAGGGGGACACAATTTTATTTGCAGCAAGTGCTGGTAGAAGCAATTATTTATAAACTGAAATGTATCTTGCACCCTTAATAGCATCTTGAACCCGGGTGGTGTTGTGAGTTCATCGCTGGGATGCTAACTGCTAGGTCACAAGTTGAAAACTACAATCTGCCACACAGTTGAAAGATTAATGGTCTAGGAAATTCCCAGGGAGCTTTTCAATGCTTTGTTCTATGAGTCAGAATAGACTCAATGCTATTTGGTTTTTTTGGTATCTGATGTTTTTATTATTATGAAACATCTCTTTTTAATCACTATTTATACTTCATGATATAGTTGTAGGCACTGTATTTTGCTTA